>NC_060286.1:8249624-8549624 GCF_021613505.1 Equus quagga
AACCCTGTGCAAATTACAAGGAAAAATGACGGAAGAAATGTGCAAAAATAATCAGAGTTGAGGGGCCGCCCAGTGGCGCAGCAGTTAAGTTGGTTAAGTTCGCACGTTCCGCTTCGGCAGCCCAGGGTTCGCCAGTTCGGATCCCAGGTGTGGACCTATGCACCGCTTGTCAAGCCATGCTGTGGCAGGCGTCCCACATATAAAGTAGAGGAAGATGGGCACGGATGTTAGCTCAGGGCCAGTCTTCCTCAGCCAAAAAAAGGGGAGGATTGGCAGCAGAAGTTAGCAAAGGGCTAATCTTCCTCAAAAAAAAAAAAAAAAAAAAATCAGAGTTGTGTTAAGGCGGAGGGATTCTAAATTATTTTTCCTTCCCTCTCTTTTTTAACCAAATTTTCATGAGTCTGATATTACTTCTATAATTAATAAAAGAACTTTAACAAACACTCAATGATTGCTGATATTTAGAGTATTGCTTAATCTGTCTCCAGAGGGTTGCAATGACATTAGTTCTGTAATTTCTCCTTACTTTTGAGCCTCGTGCATTTTCAAGTGATACAAATGATGTCTCTCTCTCTTCTCTTGGACAAAAATGAACAATCTGACAAATCCCCTAGTTTGAGAGTATTTCCTGTTAATTGTGCCTGCATTTTGCCTTCCTCAATTTCATTACATTACCTTCTGCTTACATTCCTTTGTACTGTGGATGTTATTTGAGATTTCAGAACCTCCTTTATTTGGGGCCAGTTGGTATGTGCCAGTGACCATGGAACAGAGATGTACTCTTGTCAGGAGTCTATTGTGATCACTTTAGCCAGGATGATGCAAAATGAGATTGTTCCTCATTTTGGTTGGGTCTTTAAAAAGGTAAATATTAATTAAATATAATTCATTCTTAAATGCTTGATAAAAATTTTATTATATGTGAGTCTGAAGATGGATTTCTGTGCCACAGCAATGACAGTCTCATAAGAAAATTGTGCCATTAACACCATGTTAAATAGTCCCTCTGCAAATGCTGAAGACCTTCTGTGTTTATGGAACGACTGCTTATTTGTGAAGCATATGCAAATCTCTGCTTTGGATGTAATAGACGATCCGGAATACTCAATGGGCTAATGAAATCTGGAGAATATTTAAAAGGTGCTCTTGCTATAGCGGCATAAACGTTGAACAATTTAAAACTCTTGTTGAGCCAGCCCTAGTTTTTTTGATATTGTCCTGCTCAGTTACAAAGCTTTAACTTTAACTGGATACAGTTTGAAAACTATATTTAAAAATAAGCCATCCTTGACTTAAGCAGTAGTTTAGTTTTTTTTTTTTTTTTTTACTTTATTACACTTATTTTGGAAAAGTAATTGCAACAGTTTTCATTTTTAAACAAGTTTCATTAGTGAAATCAGCAGCCGTGGTGCAGTGGAAACAGAATGAGAACACACTTCTGAGTCAGACAAACCAGGATTTGAACCCCATGCTTGCCACTCATTAGGAAAATACCTCTACGTTTTTGATTTCTAGTGTCTTCACTGTCTTATTGGCATTTTGTGAAGATTTGGAGCAGGAGTTAAAGCAAGAACTTGGAATTCAACAAAGGAGAATTGAATACCAGCTCCACTCTGTATTTAGGTCTGAGCCTTGGGGCAGGGCACTTACCCTTTCTGAGCCTCAGTTTTTTCGACCATAAAACGGAAGGCTAATATCTTTCACAAAGAGTTTTTATTTATGTAAGTTGTCAAAAAGCATTGCATACTGTAAAGTGTTTGGCAAATGTTGGTTATAATGATAGTATTATTTTTCTGAGGTCTTAGCACATTAGGGAAAAGATTACAAGAGTTTAATATATTTTTACCTTTTAAAATGTCACAAATTTCGATTCAATAATGAATAACTGATACTGAGAGCCTGTTATGTACTGGGCTCTGTTCTAGGTGCTTTAAAAACATTGTGTAATCGCATTTCCATAGTGAGTTGGAAGACAAGAGGTAGTGCTCCTCATGTTACAGGTGAAGAGATTTAGGTGCACCCAGGTCGCGTAATTTGCCTCGTGCTGTGGCATAAGTGAGGGCAGATCCAACACTGAGCCTTGTTTTGTGTGATTCCGAAGCCACTGCTGTTTCTTTCCTTCACACTGTCTCCTTTTTCTCAGTGTCTCCTGATGAAAATATATTTTGATTACAGAGCAGTTTCACATTTTGCTTTCTGTTAATTGTCCCCGCTGAAGCCCAGTGGTAAAGGGTCTATTGGATTGCCCATGTCCCAGCAATGACAGTCTGTATGTATTGTGTCCATATTGTTGCCATAGAGTCCTCAGTAGTCCAATTTTATATTTGTTAAGATGCCAGCATTTAGAACACATTTTGGACAAATGCTATAAAGGATATTTCATCTCAACGGCACATATTCCTACCCACCTAACAAATTTTCTTTTAACAGAAAACACCTGTAGGCTCTCTTGACTCGTGTTAAAGATGGATTGCAGCCCATTTCATAGTTCTTATTTTGACTGCATGCATTATTCATCTTTCTGAGCTTTCTTATTTGTACTAGGTACTGCAAAATGCCTTTCTCTGAAAGGCATGATAATTGTCATAAAAATTACAGACTTAATTAGCTTCATGACCACTCTGGGAAGTCAATATTAAGTAACCCACATCTTGTAGATGACACAAGGAAGTTAACTGGCAGCTGTGAGGAGAAATTTTAAATAAACCCAGTCTTCTTGACTTTACTTATGACTGACTGCCCTACAGATCTTGACAGAGAATGAAAAGAGTAGATTTTCCAAGGTGATTTCTCCTTTAAAAAATGCTAAGCATTAACACGCTTCACTAGATAAACTTGCGTAAGATTGTGATTGGGGGTTTGGTTACTTGGGGACCCTATTATTGGAACATTTTCTTTTCTCTCAGAATGTGTCTGACTCTCTCCAGGAGCTGATAAGCCTTTAGAAATCACTCAGACATACAGGCTTCCACCTTAGCTTTCAGCAAAATAACATAGATTTTTTTAAGACCTAGCTCCTAGAACCTGGTATTTCTTCCTAAGTCATAATTCCCCCCCTCCCTCCAAGCATCTATCATCAGATAAAAAAAAAATGGGGTCAGAAAGATTTCACTAACAGCCTTTAAAGGACCATGAGCATTATTATTGTGGGCACGGATCTCTTCTGTCTACAGGTACCCTTGGTGAGGATGATCAAACGTGATAAAGCATATGGCTCAAGAATTTGATAGTTTTTCCCCCTACAGAAATGCAACTCTTTAATGTTTCCTGTTTAGACGTTTTCTATGTTTAAAATGACCTTAATTAGACACGTTTATAATTAAAATATAATTCTAATTAAAACAAAGTTTAAAGAACTGTAGGCCCTAAGAATATATCAGCAGCTTACCTTTCATCTTTATTTATCAGTTGTTACTAATCCTTTGTTAGATTGCTGGTTTATTCTGAGCACGTGGAGAGGTTATAAACCCTCCCTGTCATGTTTGTGGTAGGAGCTTGTATGTTAAACAAACACACACAAACACACTTTTTTTTGTTGTTTTGTCTTATATGTCTCATAATAACGAAGTGTCATGAACTACTTTAATTCAAATAATAAGACTTCTTAGCCACCACAGACCTTACATGTATTTTCCTGCTAATCCAAGGACCTGGGCTGTCCTCTATTTTCCTTTTCTCATATGTATATTTTTTAATAACACCAGAAGCTACTTTGTCTTCTCAGTGGTAAGAAAGCCCCCAAATAACACGGGTACCAGGTGTATATCTGATACTACCTCTATTCTACCAGTCAAGATGAAATTTACCTAAGCAGCAAAGCTATCTCCATGGTTACTCTGCTGGCACATAGCCCTTTTGGCTTTAGACTGTGTTAGTGTAATGAAAGATCTACAGTACTGCTAACTAAGTTGTTTTTCAGGTGCTAGCTCCACGCGCCCCTCCTTTTTCAGTGTTTTGGAATATAACCACTGGACACTGTTTCATATAGAGACAGATTTGGCCTCTTTCCAATCACTGTGAGATCGTTGGACAATGGTTATTGACAAAATTATAGAACCAATCCCTGAAAAGACTACTTACTGTTGAATATATCCAGCATCAATATTACAATGTTTTTTGGCCCACACTGGTAAATTCTTGGGTTTCAAAGCAGAAAGGAGCTGTTAGAGGTCATCTAGAGAGTTAATTACACTTTACGGATGAAGACAAATGAAGAATCAGGGCTTCTTAGCTTTAAAAATTTTCATCAGTAACTTCCATTCATTCATTCAACAAACAGTTATGAG
Source organism: Equus quagga (assembly GCF_021613505.1). Classification (NCBI taxonomy): domain Eukaryota; kingdom Metazoa; phylum Chordata; class Mammalia; order Perissodactyla; family Equidae; genus Equus; species Equus quagga. The sequence goes on from NC_060286.1 coordinate 8,253,911, forward strand.
TCCCTACCCGATGTGGGTCCTGGAGCAGTAAAGTTATAAACACAGTCCTAGCACTTACGGTCTCACAGTCCATTGGAAGAGGAAGACTGACAAATAATTACCACAGCAAGTGAAACCTTGTGTCATAAAGGCACATTCAAAGCACCCTGAGGCTACACCTTTGATTGCAGATGAAGAGTTGACATAGGAGGCAGTAGGAGTTTCAGCGTAAAGAAGGAGTAAGTATTTACTAGGCGGGCTAGGGAAAGAAGACATCCCGGCAGAGCAAACGGAAGTCAGGGAAGAGCACAGTCACTCTGGAAAATGCTTAGTGTGTTAGTGTGACCGGCACGTAGAACTTTGAGTGAGGAGTGGTGAGGAATGATTGAGTCCTCACTGTGAGGTGGTATTATTGGGAACAGCTCATACACAGCTGGATCTTCAGTCAGGACCAAAGGTGGAGCTCTGTGAGTTGTGAAAATATTGAAATAGTTCCAAGACAGTTGATAAACAGCCACTGATATGAGGTCCCTCTCACTGTCCTGTTGCATCCTCAGATCTCCTCACACCAGTGACTCAGCAATTAAAAAGTTGACGCCCTGTGGGAGGCCCTAAGGATCCCTCTAGCACTAAGGCCAGTTAGATGTGTGCTGATTGCTAAATGTCTTGAGCATCCCTCTTCCTGTATGCCATGGTAAACAATGTGAAATTTATCCTATAGGGTAGGGCTTGAAAGTTCAGATGCCTCCAGGGGTCAGGTAGGCTACACAGAAATGAGTAAAGCAAGTGGGTATAAACAACAGGGAGAAGTGAGGACTGTAGTCAATGTGGCATTAAAATTAATTTTTTAAAACCTCTGTGTCAACAAATATAAATGAATGTTTGCCAGGGCTAAAATTTTGCCATATAAAGAATAGGAAGCCATAATGGTTTTCTAGTTTGTTTCTTTAAACTAAAGGAGTGATGTAAGATTTATCTTTTGGACAAGTTGCCATGAAGGTTTGATGGACAGAGGTTACAGAAGACGTGGAGACATGAGACTGAGAGCATGGGCAGTTACTAACTCAAAGACTGGACAAGAAAATGCCGGCTTAAAAATCAAAGATTTGGGTTTGCATGTGAAAATAAAGTTTTCTCTGTATAATAAAGAATAGAAATGATTATTGAATTATTAAGGCAGATACATCATTTCTGTCTTAAAAAGCTTCAAGTACCTAAAGGACAGTGGTAGATGCTAACCCCAATGATTTCTCAGGGAGCTTTCTAGGTCTGTGATGCCCTGAAGCATATTAACTTAAGCAAAATATTTGTGGAGAAAAAACCCAAAAACTGTGGGTACTGAAATGGAGTAGAACAAATAGTGAAAGAACTCTTTAATATTACCAAGCAGGGGATTTGTGTGGTAACATTAAGAGCTTTTAAACAATTCTGAGTAGGTTTTATTCATCAATTTAACAAATTTGAGTGCATAGTATATGCTAGACACTGTTGTAAGCACAATTTTAAATGGCATTTGTTAATTCATTTATTGAGAATTTAACATGTGCTCGGCACACTTCTAGGCACTGGGGATAAGCTACAGAACAAAACAGACAGTCGCTGCCCTCCTTGGAACGTTCATTCTAGGGGAGTTGGCAATAAATCTGGTACAAGGTCAGGTTCTGGTGAGCAAACCTAGAGGACAAGAGGAGGTGGGGAAGACTAGAGACTGAAACCCTACGTCTGGAAGTTCTGAGGAAATCAGAGTGTGGGGAAAGGCGATCACTCCACAGAACGTAATGGAAGAGAGAATTCGTAGACCCCAAACCAGCAGAACTTGGAACGGAAGGAGTGGAAGGTAGGAGTGTTCAAGAGAGAAATTCACAGACACTAGAATGCTGTGAGTCCAGAGTGCTGAACATCCGTTGTAGAAAAAGCGCTGTGCTCGGTTTGGATCAGCTGAATCTGAGAGTTTGGTGAGATACCCAGGTGTAGCTACTTCCTTAGATCTGCATTTCTCAAACTTTGGTGGGTGTCAGGATCACCTGGGGAACTTGACAAATATACAAAGGCCCGGGGCCTGTTCCTTCAACCTGCCTGGGCCTCTATGTTCTTTATTAGCTCACCAGGTGATTCTGACACAGCAAAGTCTGAGAACCATGGGCTTAGATAACAAGAGATTCAAGCCTGGAAAAGAGGGATTGAGCTAAGGGCTGGAGGTGTATATGTTGGAATTTTTAAAAAAGTGTTAATTGGTACTTATAGATGGGTCAGCTCTCCCGGATGATGAGTATTAAGGGGGAGGAAGAGAAACCATAGGACAATGAGTGGTTGTATCTAAGTAGTTTGTGGGAAGACAAGGAAGAGCCTGAAAGACAGATACATTAATTATTCAGTATCAGGGGAAAGTGCAGAGAGCTCAGTTTCCCTTTAACTGAAATGTGGGCTCCATGGGGACAGAGACCTCAGGGTTACCTTACACTTGGCATTGTGCCCAGCACTATAATAAATATTTGTTTGTTGAATGAATCAATACATGCATGAATGGCTATCACAAAAGCTAGAGAGAAATTTTTAGGAGAGTGTAGGCAATCCTATCAAATGCAGCAGCCTGAGGTCAAGAAGGCTGAAACTTATGGGATTGCTGGTAAATTTGGTCAGAAGGAAGCTATTGCTATAAAAGAGATGGAGTAATTAACTGCAAGCAGTGAATTTAGGCTCTGCTGTCATTTATAACATTCATCCTGAGCTGTTGACGAGCAATGTAAAGGCAATAGGAGATATATATATATATATATATATATATACGTACACATACGTGTGCCTATGTATACATAGCATATGTTTGTATGCATGCGTATGTGTAAAAGTATAGTAGCTCCAGGGTCTTCATTATGCCCTGTTGCTCGGTCCGTGTCCTGCAGCTGCTTCCTTCAGGTTTGAATCTTGTGGGATGTATTGCCTCTCAGGAGTCTCACAGGCTGTGGAAAGCTGACTTCCGGAGTTTGGAACTTAGACAAATGCAACGGGATGCCAGGGACGTGTCTCCGGTAAACTGCCTAATCCACTTGCCACCCTCAGTTTTTCAGTGGTTGTTTGCTCCTCAAGAATAGATATAATTTCTAGAAATTGCATAAAAATATAAGATCCTATTTTAAGATTTGTTAAAAGCTTTTTGATTCCAGGAGCACATTTCCTTTGAAAGGATAAATCTTTGTGTCATGAAGCAGAGATGCTTATTAGCCTGCTTTCTGGGATCTGCAGGTTCCTAGATGAAGCCTCCAACCTTTCTTGTATTTTGAAATATTGTGTCCAAGTGCCTCTTAATGAAGATTCACTTATCCTTTTCACACTACTAAGTATGGTCTATGGGGGACTGACTTCTCTCAGTCCATGTGAATAGAGCCCATTACTGCTAATGGAAGCTTTGCACATGCCCGTGGAGTTGAATAGGCATTGAAATACATTTAGACTTTCATAGTCATTTAGTTGCCTTAAGATTTCAATGATCTCTTTTTGTCCCCAAATGCTGTTTGGCATTGATTGGAAGTATCTGGTGATGGGGCTGAAGTTGTAACTTTAACAGGTGTAAGTATTTCTTTCCTCTGTTTCAGCTGAGAAGTTTTGAGAGTGAAATATTCACAGCCATTAAGAGACCTCCAATTTAATTTCTCATCATGCTTATTCTGTAGTTCACATTAAGTCCAGAGTACTGAAGGAACTGACAAGTGGACTTGTAGACATCAGATAGCTGGTCATGGTGTTGGCCATGGCATCTCAGGATGTTCAGAACTTCTTCCAGCCTCTCTCTTCCTGGATATCTCGGGTTTATGAAGCTCTCCAGCAAGCAGGAGATACACTATCTGCTTCGCTGGTTAATTTGAGCAAACGAGACTCTAAATTGAGTGACAACCTAGACCAGAACTTAGATGATATTCAGATTCAGGAAACCTACTTTGAAGATGAAGAACAAGGCAATGATTGGAGTCAAGAAGACGCAAATTCTTTGTTTCTTGAAGTGGATCATTTCTCCTGTTGTAATAGTGATTTGCAGGACTCTCCCCAAGGTTCAAGCCCCAGACTTAGCCAACATGCAAATGGAAAGGACTCATGTTCCATAATGTCCCAGTGGCCCAATCAGACCCTTGATGACCAAAAGCAACCACATGTGCTTTCTTCTATTGCTGAGGAAGAACATCACCTTGAAAAGCAAAGGAATGGCCTTCAACATGGCTTTGACAGCCAGCTCTCTGATATTTTAGAAAATGTTAATGGAGAAAAGCAAGGTAAGCTAGCCAGTAATCATTTCCTCTGGGGTCTTCCAAAGGACAATTTCTACTCATTTTACTTTGACTTGTTTTAGTTATCGTATGACTTATTTTTATCTTTCTTATACTTTTCCACATACTGGCTTCTTCTTGAGAGATGTAATCCTTAGAAATATTTTCAATAGATAAAACTTTGGAAGATCCATTTGTGGGCTCCATATTCCAAAACAATAGTTCTGAGCAAATGAAATGGTGAAAATGAGTCTGTGAGTTCTGCAGAGAAGCCCCTGTGCATATGTTGCGCTTTTAAAAATATCTTTTAAAATATTCTTTTTTTTTTACTAGGCTAGGAATCTCTAGATGTTACTATATTATTCAGTGTGAAATCCTGTGCAAAAAGCCATACTTGTTGCAAAATTTTTACTTGATAACACTCCAAGAACACTTCTCACAGAGTTTTGCCGAGATGTGATGTGAGATGAGAGTAGATAGGAAATCTTTGAAATAAGAATAGCTTGATTTTCTTTTAGCTTTGAAGGGAAAGGACAAATTTAAAACAAACTGCTTTGTTTTATAGAGCTTTATCCTGTCAGAACTGATCATCTAATAGATCGTCAATAAATGCACAATGAATATGGTGAAAATGTGCTTAACTCTGTAAAAGTAGCTATAGTATGTTCTGGCATGAATTTCTCATGCTTCTAATACTCTAAGCCTGATGTAAGGACATTTCTCATGGTCGAGCGACAGGGATATGTGATACACAAAGAAAGGTGTTGGGTATATATAATATGATGTGTTGTAATGCATACATAGCTCACACAGATTATTGGATCTTTTATGTGATATAAAGATGAAGTCATTAATTCTCTTCTTGATGGAGGGAGCAGACTTTTCTGGAATACCTCATAGTCTCTCCATCTATTTTTAGTGATTCTTCTTAGCTTTATCTTTTTAGGGAAATGTTTTATCCAGATACATGAAGTCTTGGTCAATGAGGAAACATAATCTCCTATTGTTTTTATAATGCTTTCTTGATACTCTTACTCAAATTAAAGTAATATTGAAATGCTAGAATAAATTGGTGAAAACAGGTAGGCTGATATTCTCTCTGAACCTGATAAACTATAAATAAATGAAATTTCAAGTCTTTTAAAATTTTCTGTAGCGATAATTCTAGAAATATCTAGGTTGCCAATAGGATTTCTTAGATTTGACTTGAAATTTCCATTTTTATTTTGGAAAATTCTTGCTAAAGTTCAACTATGTTTAAAATTATTAATATGAATTTAGCCTAATAGATTCTTAAGACTGGCTTTTGTTAATTTTCATAATTGTAATAATATAATGGCAGTAAAATAATCGTGTTCATTTGTCCATTCAGGAGCTATTTATTAACTAGATTGCAGCCTCCTGGAAGGCAGGTGGGGGCCATGCCCCAGATTCATTTCTGTTTCTGATGCGGTGTTAGGTATATAATAGGATATCACATAATGATTAATGATGGAACACCAACAAGGAAAGCTGACAAATCTAAGAGGCAAATGCTATTATTATTCTCACTTCACAGTTGAGAAAACTGATGCTTAGAGAGTTTGAGAAAATACTCAAGATCCGCATTTGGAAAGAGGCAGAGCTCTGGCAGTCTGATTCTAGAGTTTATACATATTCTCTCTCTCTCTTTTTTATTTTTTTAAAGGTCTAATTTAATGCAGTAAAATTCATTATTTTTGGTGTACAATCTGTCAGTCTTGACAAACACATACCGTCTTCTAACCACCACCACCAAGAGATAAAACAGTCCATCACCTCAAAAAATACCACCAAGTCCCTTTGCAGTCAGTCCTTCCACCTCCCTCCAGCTCCTGGCAGTTGCTGATATACTTTCTGTCTCTATCACTTTGTCTTTTCCAGAATGTCATATAAATGGAATCATGCAGCCTTTTGAGTCTGGCTTCTTTCATAGTGCACTTATCATAATGCATTTGAGGTTCATCTGTGTTGTTGTGTGTTATTTGCCCTTTTTATTGCTGGGTAGCATTCCATTGCGTGAATGCACGACAGTTTGTTGATCCATTCATCAGCTAAGAGATATTTGAATTGTTTCTAATTTTTAGCACTATGAATAAAGCCACTATAAACGATTGCAAAACAGGTTTTGTATGAACATAAATTTTCATTTCAGTTAGATAACTACCTAGGAGTGGGATTGCTGGGTCATATGGAAAGTATATGTTTAATATTATAAAAAATAGTCTACCATTTTCCAAAGCACCATTTTGCGTTTCCGACAGTCATATTCGCACCAGCATGTTGTGGTGGTGTTATTATTAAAAACATTTTTTTTAGCTATTCTTGTAGGCATGTAATGATAGCTCATGTTGGGAGATAATTCTCCATTGGTCTCTTGCTTTTTTGCATGTCCTGTGAACAGAGCCACAGACAGTCTTTTGTTTTGGATTATCTTTTCAAGGATGTTTGTATGACAATAGGCTTTGGAAGATAGAGATATTGTTTCCTTTCAGAACAGAGGGAAGATATGTTTGCTGTCTAGTCTAATAAAGATAATGTCTCTATTTAGGGAAAAGCTTAGGCAGATTTGCTTGCAAATGATAGAGGTTTTCCAAGCTTTAGTGTTCCTTGGCTGTGAAATAAACCCACTGCCTGCACAATATCTATCTGAGCCTGCCTCTGCATCACCCCTGTGGTACTTGGAGGACAGGGAGCCCGTGTGAATGTGAGGTTCATATTGCTTGCTGTGCCGTGAGTTATAAACTGTCCGTTGTCTCTGACCCAGAAGTCTTGTGTCTTCTACCAACGTGCATAAAACTGTAGCAGGCCAACTTGTTAGTGTGTAAGTAGGGTAGAATCTCAGATCCTTCTTAGGTTTTAACATCTCATTTTGGCTTTAATTTACATTTCCCTGATAATTAATGACATTGAGATGTAGTTGTCATCTGAATAGCTTCTTTGGTAAAGTCTTCAAACATTTTACCCACCTCATTGAATTGTTTTCTTATTTTTGAGATTTGAGAGTTATGTTTATATGCTGAATTTGAGTTACTTTTCAGGTATATGATTTACAAATACCTATTTTGTGGCTTGTCTTTTCATTCTCTTAACAATGTCCCTCAAAGAACAGATATTCTTAAGTAGGTGAAATCCAACTTATCAAGTTATTCTTTCATGAATTGTGATTTTAGTATCATGACTGAGAAATCTCGTATAACCCAGAGTCACAAAGATTTTTTTCCCCTAAATTGTATTCTAGGAATTTTAGATTTACGGTTTTACATTTAGGGCTATGATCCATTTTGAAGTAAGTTTTTATATATGCAAGGCATGGATTGAAGTTTTTCTCCCCGCCCTCTCCCAGACAGATGTCTAATCATTCCTACACCATTTGTTGAAATGACTCTTCTTTCTCCATTATATGCTTTGGCATCTTTGTCAGCAATCTATTACCTATATTTTTGTAGGTCTGTTTTTTGACTCTATATTTTCCCAGTAATCTATGTTTGTATTCTTTCTCCAATATAGCACACTGTCTTGATTACTATAGCTTTATATTATCTTGAAATCAGGTAGTGTGAGCCCTCCAAATTTTTTATTTAAAAAAAATTGTCTTGATTATTTTAGTTTATTTGCTTTTCCATATAATTTGTAGAATAAACTTACTAGTTAAAAAAAAAAATTCGAAGAAGTTGATTGGAACTGTCGTGAATCCATAGTTCAGTTTGGAGAGATTGATATGCTAATAATATTTTGTTTTTCAACCCATGAGCATGGTATATCACTCATTTATTTAGTTCTTAGAAATTTTTAATCTGTTTTTTAGTTTCGAGCATACAGATCTCATACATGTTTTGTTAGATTTATGCCTAAATATTTTCTTTTTTTGATTCTATTGTAAACAGTACTTTTATGACTTTAATTTTCCAATTGCTACTTGCCAGTGTATAGAAATACCATTGATTTTTATTTAATGACCTTGTATTACGTAACCTCCTTAAATTCACTGATTTATTCTAATAGCTTTTTTGTAGCTTTTTTTGGGGATTTTATACATAGACAATAATATAATCAGTGAGAGAAACGACAGTTTTATTTCTTCTTTTCCAATATCCATGTCAAGTATTTCTTCTTCTTGACTGGTTACACTGTATTACTGTGTTGTATAAGAGTATTGAAAGTAGATATCTTTGCCTTGTTCCTTGAAATTAGTGGAAAAGCTTTGTCTTTCACTATTACTTAGTAGTTAGGTGTAGGTTTCTCTAGATGCTCTTTATTATATTGAAGAAGTTCCCTTCTGTTGCAATTTGCTGAGAGTTTTTATCAAAAAGGATGTTGAATTCTGTCAAATGCTGTTTTGCGTCTGTTGAGGTGATCATATGATTTTTCTCGTTTAGTCTCAATTACAGTGAAATGAATTATACTGACTAATTTTTGAGCGTTGAACCAGTCTTGCATATCTGGGATAAAATCCAGTTAGTCATGGGGTACTATTTCTTTTCATATATTGCTGGATTTGATTTGCTAGTATTTTCTGGAGGATTTTTTTTCATCCATTTTCACTAGCGTTATTTACCTGTAGTTTCTTTTCTTGCAATATCTTTGTCTGGTTTTGGTATCTGGGTAATGCTGGCTTCATAAAGTGAGTTGTTGAATGTTCTCATTTCCAGCAGTCTGGACAAAATTGTGATGAATTAGTATTATTTATTTCTTAAATGTTTGCTAGAATTTTCCAGTGAAGCCAACGAAGCTTAGAATTTTTTTTTTGTGGGAAGATTTTGAAATATAAATTCAGTTTCTTTAGTATGTATAGAATTATTTAAGTTCTGTCTTTTTCTTGAATGATTTTAGCAGTTGTGTTTTTCAAGAATTTTTTTCATTTCGTATATGTTCTTAAGTTTATGCACACAGTATTTTCTTGCTATCTTTTTAATCGTTTGTGGGGTTTATAGTGATCTTCATCTTTATTTACTGCTATTGGTAATTTTTGTCTTTTTTTTTTAAGATTTTTTTATTTTTCCTTTTTCTCCCCAAAGCCCCCAGTACATAGTTATATATTTTAATTGTGGGTCCTTCTTGTTGTGGCATGTGGGACGCTGCCTCAAGGCCTGATGACTGGTGCTATGTCTGCGCCCAGAATCCAAACCAGCAAAACCTTGGGCCGCGGAAGCTGAGCGCGAGAACTTAACCACTCGGCCATGGGGCTGGCCCCTGTCTTCTTTTTCTTTTTGCAAGCGAGTAGGGTCTGGGTAGAGGATTGTCTTTCTATATATCTTTATTTTTGTAAATAACTGATTTTTGGTTTCATTAATTTTTCTCTATTGTTTTTCTGTTCATAATTTCATTGATTTATTATCTTGATTACTTTCTTCCTTCTTGTTTTGGGTATAATTTATTTTCTTTTTTCTAATATAATCAATTAATATATATACTTTCCTTTAAGCACTGCTTTATCTGCATCCAAAAATATTGATATGTGTTTTTTATTTTCATTCTATTAAAATATTTCCTAGTTTCCCTTTGACTTCCTTTTTGATGAATTGTTTATCTAAAAGTGTGTTGGTTAAATTCCAAATATTGAGAATATCCTAGATAACCTTCTGTTACCAATTTCTAGTGTAATTCAATTATGATCTGAGCACGTAGTTTGTATTATTTTAATTTTAAAAAAATAATTAAGGTTTGTTTTATCACCCTGAATATGTTCTGACCTGTTGAATGTTTCATGTGTACTTGAAAAGACTGTGTATGTTGTTGTTATTGGGCACAGTGTTCTATAAATTACTTCAAAATTTTTTTTCTTAGTGAGTCTGGCTAGGGGTTTGTCAATGTTGTTTATCTTTTCAAAGAACCAGCTCTTAGTTTCGCGGATCCTTTCTACTGTTTCTTTTGGTTTTTATTTCCTTTATTTCTGCTCTAACTTTTATTATTTCCCCTCCTTCTGTTGACTTTTGGCTTTGTTTGTTCTTTTTATAGTTCTGTTAGGTGTAGTTTGAGATTGTTTATTTGAGATTTTTCTTGTTTGTTGAGGTGGGCCTGTATTGCTGTGAATTTTGCTCTGAAGACCACTTTTGCTGCATCCCATACGAGTTGGTATGATGTATTTTCATTTGTCTCCAGATATTTTTTGATTTCTGCTTTGATTCTTCATTGTTCCAATGGTTGTTCAGTAGCATGTTGTTTAGTCTCCATGTAGTTGTGACTTTCCCAGCTTCTTTCTTGTAGTCTTTTTCCAGTTTCATAGCATTATGGTAGGAGAAGATGCTTGGTGTGATTTCAATCTTCTTAAATTTATTGAGGCTTTCCTTGTTTCCCAGCATATGGCCTATCTTTGAGAATGTTCAGTGTGCACTTGAGAAGAATGTGTGTTCTGCTGTTTGGGGATGGGATGTTCTTTATAGATCTATTAAGTCCATCTGGTCTAGTTTTTCATTTAAGTCCACTATTTCCATGTTGACCTTCTGTCTGGATGATCTATCCATTGATGTAAGTGGGGTGTTGAGTCCCCTACTATCATTATGTTGCTGTTAATTTCTCCTGTTAGATCTGTTAATAGTTGCTTTATGTACTTTGGTGCTCCTGTGTTAGTTGCATATATGTATTCATGAATGGAATGTCCTTTTTATCATTATGTAGTGCCCCTCTTTATCTTACATTGCCATTTGTATCTTGAAGTCTGCTTTGTCTGATATAAGTATGGCAACACCTGCTTTCTATTGCTTGCTGTTTGCTTGAAGAATCGTCTTCCATCCCTTCACTCTAAGTCTACGTTTGTCTTTAGAGCTGAGATGTGTTTCCTGGAGGCAGCATATTGTTGGGTCTTGTTTTTTAATCCATCTAGCCACTCTGTGTTTTTGATTGGGTAATTCAATCCATTTACATTTAGAGTGATTATTGTTATATGAGGATTCAGTGCTGCCATTTTATCTCTTGTTTTCTAGTTGTTCTATATTTCCATTGTTTCTCCTCCCGTATATTTCTGACTGCCATTTCAACTTGGTGATTTTCTAAGATGATTTCTTTAGTTTTCTCTTTATTTATGATTTGTGTCTCTGTTCTGAGTTTTTGTTTAGTGGTTACCATGAGGTTTCTATAAAAGATCTCATGGATGAGAAAGTTCATTTTCTGATAGCCTCTTATCTCCATTAGCCTAGGGGGGTTCCATCTTTTACCTCTTCCCTGACTAAGTTATGGTTGTCACAAATGATTCTGTTTTGTCTTGTGAATTTGTGATTAAAATGCAGTGTTTACAATTATTTTTGATTGTCTCCTTCCCTTTACCTTTAATGTTGTAATTGAGTGTTTGCTAACCTGTTCCAATGAAGATCTTCTTGGTCATTTCTTGTGTGTGTGTGTGGGGGGGGGGGTCTTGTGATGAGCTCCCTCAGCTCCTGTTTATCTGGGAAAGTTTTTATTTGTCTATCATATCTGAAGGATAGTTTTGCTGGATAGACTATTCTTGGCTGAAAGTTTTTGTCTTTCAGAATTTGGAATATATCGTTCCAGTCTCTCCTAGCCTGTCAAGTTTCTGCTGAGAAGTCTCCTGAAAGCCCAATAGGGGTTCCTTTGTAGGTTATTTTCTTCTGCCTTGCTGCCTGTAATATTTTTTCTTTGTCATTGACTTTTGCCGGTTTTACTGTTATATGCCTTGGAGAAGGTCTTTTTACATTGATGCAATTAGGAGTTCTGTTGGCTTCATGTAGTTTTCTTGTGACTTGTTAACTTTTTTTTGACAACTATTTTGAATTCTCTCTCATTCAGCTTGTAAATTTCTGTGACTTCAGGATTGGTTTCTGGAGACTTGTCATTTTCCTTCTGTTCTGAAGTGTTACTGTAGTTTTTCATGGTGTTTGATGAACTGATCCTTTGCTGAGGCATTTGTAGTCACATCAGGTCACAGATTCCACCTGCCTGCTCTGGGTGGGGCAGGATCTGTTTTATGAACCCACCACATCTGCTGGAAGTTGTGCCGATAGGGCTCGTCTGCATTTGTCTGCTGGCTGCAGCTGCTTGGCAGGTCACACACACATGTGCAGACGCTCCTATGTGGGGACTCCTCCTTTGGCCAGGAACTGGCCACCCTGGTGCTCTAGGCAGGAGGGGATGGGCAGTTTCTTTCATGCATGCAGGCCTGCTTTGCACTCATGGGTGGTTTTCCTGGGCTGCTGAACTTGGTGAGGGTGCTCAGGCAGTGGCTGAGCTGTGCCACTCAGAGTGGAGCATTTCCTCAGGCTGGGCTGCAGCTCCAAAAGTGAAAGTGTTCACATGCAAACCTGCCTGCCCCCATCTTACAGTTGCATGCCAGCTCCTGCATGAGAACACACAACCTAGTTCACTGCTGCTGGGAATGGAGAGGGGACCTGCTCACCTCCTTTCACTGCTTCCTGGGGATCCAGTACCCCCACCTTCAGATGCATGGCTGTGTGGGTCACTCAGATGTCCTACTGTGCTTTGTAGGGAATACTCTGTCGGTTAACGAATGTCTATTTGGTTGTAACTTAGAGGGCAGAGACTAAGGGAAAAGCTCACTCCATCACAATGTTGGTGTCACTCCTCCACTGTGGCTTTTGACATATTAACCATAGTGATTTTAAATTCCCTGTGTGAGAGTTCCAACTTTGGAGTCATATCTGAGTTTGACTTTCTTGATTGCTTTGTTCTTGATAGTGTGGTTTTCCTTTTTGCTTGTCTTGTACTTTTGACTGAAAATCAAGCATCATATGTAGGGTAAGTAAATAGTATTTCTGCCTGGAAATAAGTTTGCCTTTTCTAATGCTTGGCCTTCAGTGTGAGGGGTTTGAGTCCATTTAGTCAGAATTTGAGCTTGGTTTGGGTTTTGTTGTTGCTATTGTTAATCTCAGTGCAATATAGGCTTCAAAATCCTCTACAGTTATATCGTGTTTAGCATAGGGGCTTGTTTGCTACAGAGTTCTGTCAAAATCTGCTCCATCTTCAGCTTTGAGTCTCCTCTTTTTGCCAGTGCCTCACAGAGGGTCTCTGTTCTCAGGCTTTTGGCCCTTTCCCAGAAGGAGCCTGATGTTAGTCATGACATGGTGTTTGCTGGTGTGGTGTGGTGGTGCTGAAGTTTCTGTTGCCTCCTGTTCTGGAGTGGCCTCAGTCTTGGGCAGGTGATATGTTCCTGTGTCTGGAGGGTAATCTCAGAAATCTCACCCCTCCCTCAGAGGTAGGGGATCTCCAGTGGTCTGACCCGAGAACTTCTTTCTGCCCCTTCCCCAGAAGTGGAAGTTTTTATTCTGTTCTGTTCACCCACCTTAATGTGTCTGTGCCTGTGGTCTGAGGGCCCTTCCCCAAGTGGCTGATGGCTTTTGTTCCATGGTGGAAGTATGAGACAGGAATCTTGGTGAGACATCTTCCCTTTCCTACAGCAGCTGTCTTCCCCTTCTCTAGGCTTCACCAGGAGAGAAGTGGGTTCCACTCCTGCTCTGCCCACCCCCAGTCTTTCTTGTGAGCATTAAGTGAGTTCTGTGAAGCCAAGCTTCTAAGTGGGTTTCAATTTGTGTTTGTGGCTCCCATGGGCCCTGAGCTAACATCTGTGCCCATCTTCCTCTATTTTATACGTGAGATGCCTGCCAAAGCTTGGCTTGATAAGCAATATGTAGATCCACACCCAGGATCCCAACTGGCAAATCTGGGCCCCAAAGTGGAGCCCGCGAACTTAACTGCTATGCCACCGGACCAGCCCCAGAAGTTTTCTTTTTTTAACTTTTGAATTAGTTGGTTGCTTCATGACCTCAGCTCTCTGATGAGTTTTAAAAATGTGTCATTTTCTGAATTAACTAGATTATGTTGTTGTGTAAAGAACGGGAGCATTATTTCCAATTTTCTACTTCCTAAGTAGAAGCTAGAACTTAGAGCTTATGTACTTAACGCTATACTCTAAAATCGAATTGGACATTCTCATTAATTTGGGTAGCATTTTTGGGCTGGGAGATAAATGTACAGATGAAATATTGGTCTTCCTTTAAGGAGTTCTGTAATGCCCAAGAGATAGTTACATGTAACAAATCCTATTTAAAAAGTTTGTGTAAAGTTACAATTATGTACATAGTAACTCTTGAGATGATTTTGCCAGAGGTGATCAGAGAAGATTCCACAGAGCAGATGATATAGGACTGCGAACCCTGAGAATAAATCAGAATTTAACAGGTAAGTGGAGGGAGAAAGACATTCCAGTTGGAGGAAATGGCGTGAACCCAGACATGTGGACAAGCCCGACATTTTCAGGAAGGGATCATGAGGTTAGAGCTTGTGCTGCAGTTGCGAAGGTCTTTGTTTTTCATGTTAAGGATTTAGCTTTTGTCCTGTAAGCAGTTGGGAATCTCAAAGAGATCTTAATCAAGAGTGACCCCAGCAGAGCTCTGTTTTAAAAGAATAACTCGAGCATCATTTGGGAGGCTGAATTAGAGGCAAGGATATATGTTAGGGAGTTATTATAGTTGCTTGTAAGAAGAAACAGTATGTAAGCCAATATGAACGTATAAAGAGAAACGGTTGCCATTATTTTGATGTTACTCTCCCCAAAAGTCATCTCAACTAAAGGGTTCTGGCAGGGCAAAGGGGCATCACCTTTTAACTGTGAGGTGGAGGCAGAAGTCCAGGTTTCTCTCCTGGCCTCCTTAACTCTTGAAGGGATGCTCCTCATTAGTGCTGAGTTGGGATGGGAGCTCCATCTCCTCATGTGGTATCCACTGGCACTGAAGGTGTAGATGGCCTCTTTACTGCTCAATGATGGTAAAAACCCTGAGTCTGCATTAGACTTCCTCTGACACCATCCAACTAGGAGGGGAAGGGTACCTCATTACTTCCAGGTGGAGTCCAGGCTTCCCATTTGGTCTCCACTGATACTGTAAGGGGTATGGATGCTCATTACTGGCCATCAAAGATCAGAGTCCTGAATCCTTACTCAGCCTTCTCTGGCACCCCTCATTGGGAATACTGGGGCACTTTATTACAGCTTTGCAAGGATGGAAGACTAGGCTCCCCACTTAGCCTTTGCTGACATGGGTGAGGGTGGGGAACACGGGTTTTTCTGTACTGTTTGACGAGAGTAGAGCATTCATGGTCTAAAAGTTTTCTGTTTTGCTAATCTGGCCTTTTTGTGGTCCTTTGGCTTTTCTTTTTTATTGAGGTCACATTGGTTTATAACATTATATAAATTTCAGGTGTACATTATTATATTTCACTTTCTGTATAGATTACATCATATTCCTCACTAAAAGTCTAGTTTCCATCTGTCATCATACACATGTGCCTCTCTACTCCTTTTGCCCTCTCACCACCTTTCTCCTCTGGTAACCACCAATCTGTTCTCTATATCCATGTATTTGTTTATCTTCCACATATAAGTGAAATCATATGGTATTTGGCTTTCTCTGTCTAACTTATTTTGCTTAGCATAATACCCTCAAGGTCATCTATGTTGTCAAAAATGGCAAGACTTCATCTTTTTATATGGCTGAGTAGTATTCCATTGTATATGTGTATATACTGCATCTTCTTTACCCATTCATCCTTTGATGGGCACTTAGGTTGTTTCCAAGTCTTGGCTATTGTGAATAATGCTGCAATGAACATAAGGGTGCATATTTCTTTTTGAATTAGTGTTTTTGTGTTCTTTGTATAAATACCCAGAAGTGGAATAGCTGGATCATATGGTAGTTCTATTCTTAATTTTTTTGCGGAATCTCCATACTGTTTTCCATAGCAGCTGCACCAATTTACTTTCCCGCCAGCAGCGTATGAGGTTTCCCTTTTTTCCACATTTTCTCCAACACTTCTTATTTCTTGTCTTTTTTAATAATAGCCATTCTGATGAGCATGAGGTGATATCTCATTGTGGTTTCGATTTGCATTTCCCTGATAATTAGTCATGTTGAACATCTTTTCATGTGCCTGTTGGCCATCTGTATATCTTCTTTGGTAAAATGTCTCTTGTTGGGTTGCTTGTTCTTTTGTTGTTGTTGAATTGTATAAGAACATTATGTATTTTTGAAATTAGCTCCTTGTTGTATATATGATTTCCAAATATTTTCTCCCAGTTGGTCGGTTGCCTTTTTGTTTTGTTGACGGTTTCCTTTGCCTTACAGAAGCTTTTTAGTCTGATGTAGTCCCATTAGTTTATTTCTTCTTTTATTTCCCTTTCCTGAGTAGACATGGTATTTGAAAATATGCTACTAAGACTGATGTCAAGGAGTGTACTGCTTATGTTTTCTTCTAGGATTTTTATGGTTTCAGGTCTTACATTCAAGTCTTTAATCCATTTTGAGTTAATTTTTGTGTATGGTGTAAGATGACGATCTCCTTTCATTCTTTTGCATGTGGCTCTTCAGTTTCCCCTCCGCCATTTATTGAAGAGACTTTCCGTTCTCCATTGTATGTTCTTGGTTCCTTTGTTGATTAGCTGTCTATAAATGTATGGGTTTATTTCTGGGCTCTCAATTCTGTTCCATTGATCTGAGTGTCTGTTTTTCTGCCAGCAACATGCTGTTTTGGTTACTTTTGCTTGTAATATATTTTGAAATTAGGAAGTGTGATAACTCCAGCTTTGGTTTTATTTCCCCTTAGGATTTCTTCGGCTATTCAGGATCTTTTGTCGTTCCATATAAATTTTAGTTTCGATAGGGATTGCATTGATCTATAGATTGCTTTAGGTAATATGGACATTTTGACTATGTTAACTCTTCCAATCCATAAGCACAGATTACCTTCCCATTTTTTTGTGTCTTCTTCGATTTCTTTCAACAATGTCTTATAGTTTTCAGTGTACAGGTCTTTCACTTCTGTGGTTGAGTTTATTCTTGGATGTTTTATTCTTTTTGTTGTGATTGTAAGTGGGATTGTATTCTTGATATCTCTTCTGCTAGTTTGTTGTTAGTGTAGAAACAGTGATTTTTGTATGTTGATTTTTTTATCCTGCAACTTTACTGTGTTTGTTTATTATTTCTAACAGCTTTTTGGTGGATTCTTTAGGGTTTTCTATATATAAAATCATGTCATCTGCAAATAGTGACAGTTTTACTTCTTCCTTTCCAATTTGGATAACTTTTATTTCTTTTTCTAGCCTAATTGCTCTGGCTAGGAATTCCAATACTATGTTAAATAAGAGTGGTGAAAGTGGGCATCTTTGTCTTGTTCCTGTTTTTAGAGGGATAGCTTTCAGTTTTTCACTGTTGAGTGTGATTTTAGCTGTGGGTTTGTCATATATAGCCTTTATCATGTTGAGGTACTTTCCTTCTATACCCACTTTATTCAGTGTTTTTATCATAAATGGATGCTAAATTTTGTTGAATGCTTTCTCTGCATCTATTGAGATGATCATGCATTTTTTATTCTTCATTTTGTTAATGTGGTGTATCCTGTTGACTGATTTGTGGGTGTGGAACCATCCTTGCATCCCTGAATAAATCCCTCTTGATCATGGTATATGATCTTTTTAATGTATTGTTTTGTTCAATTTGCTAATATTTTGTTGAGGATTTTTGCATCTGTGTTCATCAGCAATATTGGCCTGTGATTTTCCTTTTTTGTGTTGTCCTTCTCTGATTTTGGTATCAGGGTAATGTTGGCCTTGTAAAATGAGTTAGGAAGCATCCCTTCCTCTTCCATATTTTGGAAGAGTTTGAGAAGGATAGGTGTTAAATCTTCTTTGAACATTTGATAGAATTCACCAGGGAAGCTGTCTGGTCCTGGATTTTTGTTTTGTGGAAGGTTTTTGATTACTGTTTCAATCTCTTTACTTGTGAATGGTCTGTTCAGATTCTCTATTTCTTCTTGATTAACTTTTGGAAGGTTGTATGATTCTAAGAATTTATCCATTTCTTCTAGGTTATACAATTTGTTGACATATTTGTTGCATATCTTTTCACAGTATTCTCTTATAATCATTTGTATTTCTGTGGTATCTGTTGTAATTTCTCCTTTTTTGCTTCTGATTTTATTTATTTGAGCCTTCTCTCTTTTCTTCTTAGTCTAGCTAAAGGTTTATCAAGTTTTTTTTCTTTTCAAGGAACTGGTTCTTAGTTTCATTGATCCTTTCTATTTTCTTTTTAGTTTCCATTTTATTTATTTCTGCTCTGATTTTTATTATTTCTTTCCTTCTACTGATTTTGGGCTTCATTTGGTCTTCTTTTTTCTAGTTCCTTTAGGTGTAATGTTAAATTGTTTATTTGAAATTTTCTTGTGTCTTAAGGTAGGCCTGTATTACTATAAACTTCCCTCTTAGTATTGCTTTTGCTGCATCCCATAGATTTTGTTATATTGTGTTTTTGTTTTCATTTGTCTCCTGGTACTTTTTTTAAAAGATTTTATTTTTTCCTTTTTCTCCCCAAAGCCCCCTGGTACATAGTTGTGTATTCTTCGTTGTGGGTTCTTCTAGTTGTGGCATGTGGGACGCTGCCTCAGCATGGTCTGATGAGCAGTGCCATGTCCGTGCCCAGGATTCGAACTAACGAAACACTGGGCCGCCTGCAGCGGAGTGCGCGAACTTAACCACTCAGCCACGGGGCCAGCCCCTGTCTCCTGGTACTTTTTGATTTCTCCTTTGATTTAGTCATTGATCCAATAGTTGTTTGGTAGCATGTTGTTTAGTGTCCACATATTTGTGACTTTTCCCGCTTTCTTCTTGTATTTGATTTCTAGTTTCATACCATTGTAGTCAGAAAAGATGCTTGATATGATTTCAGTCTTCTTAAATTTATTGAGACTTGTTTTGTTTCCTAACATATGATCTATCTTTGAGAAAGTTCCATGTGCACTTGAGAAGAATGTGTATTTTGCTGTTTTTGGAAGGAATATTCTATATAGATAGATAGATAGATAGATAGAGATAGATATAGTCCACCAGTCTAATGTTTTATTTAAGGCCAGTGTTTCCTTGTTGACTTCCTGTCTGGATGATCTATCCATTGATGTAAGTGGGGTATTATAGTCCCCTTCTATTGCTGAGTTGCTGTCAATTTCTCCCTTTGGGTCTTAATAATTTCTTTATATGCTTTGGTGCTCCTATGTTAGGTGCATATATATTGGTAAACATTATGTCTTGATGAATTGTCCCCTTTACCATTATATAATGTCTATCTTTCTCTCTCGTTATCTTTTTTGGCTTGAAGTCTATTTTGTCTCATATAAGTATAGCTACATCTGCTTTCTTCTGGTTGCCATTTGCTTGGAGTATCTTCTTCCATCACTTTGAGCCTATGTTTGTCTTTAGAGTTGAGATGGGTCTCTTGGAGGCTGCATATTGTTGGATCTTGTTTTTTAGTCCATCCAGCCACTCTGTGTCTTTTGACTGGTGAATTCAATACATTTACATTTAGAGTGATTATATATATACATATGAAGGCTTAATGCTGACAGTTTATCTTTTGTTTGCCTGTTGCTCTGTATTTTCATTATTTCCTTTTTCCTTGTGTTTCTGTTTGCCATTTCAGTTTGGTGGTTTTCTGTGATGTGTTTCTCAGTTTCCTCTTTTTTTGTTTTGTGACTTTGCTTTGGATTTTTTTCCTGTGGTCACTATGAGGTTTGCATAAAAGGTCTCATAGATAAGGCAGTCCTTTTTCTGCTGATAGCATCTTATCTCTATTTGCTTATGCAGGTTCCATCTGTTTCTTCTTCACCTTTTATGTTTTCGTTATCACAAATTATCCCTGTTTGTATTGTGAGTTTGTTACCAAATTGAAATGGTTATAGTTATTATTAAGGCTTCCTTTCCTTTTAACCTTTGTGTTATAATTAAATGTATCCTATCCTATTCTGATACAGATTTACAATTTTCTGATTCTACCTGTCTATTTATCACCTTACTTAAAGCTTTGTATATCTTTCTCCCTTTGTTTCATGTAGGAGAACTCCTTTCAACACTTCTCGTAAGGCAGGTCTGGTGGGGACCAACTCCCTCAGCTTTTGTTTGTCTGGGAAAGCCTTTATTTCTCCTTCATATATGAAAGATAACGTTGCCAGATTGGGGCAAACAATTTTTTTTTTTTTTTGGTGAGGAAGATTGTTCCTGAGTTAACATCCATGCCAGTCTTCCTCTATTTTGTATGTGGGACACTGCCACAGCATGGCTTGATGAGTGGTTTGTAGGTACACACCTGGGATCCAAACCTGCAAACCCCAGATGTTGTAAGTGGAGCATGCAAACTTAACCACTATGCCACTGGGTCAGCCCCTGGCTGACAGTTTTTGTCTTTCAATATTTTGAATATATCTTTCCACTCTTTCCTGGCCTGTAGGGTTTCTGCTGAGAAATCTGCTGATAGCTTAATGGGGATTCCCTTGTAGGTTATTTTGTTTTTCTCCCTGTCTGCTTTTAGTATTTATTTCTTTGTGATTGATTTTTTTTTCATTTTTCTCCCCAAAGCCGCCCCAGTACATAGTTGTATATTCTTCATTGTGGGTCCTTCTAGTTATGGTATGTGGGATGCTGCCTCAGCATGGTTTGATGAGCAGTGCCATGTCCGCGCCCAGGATCCAAACCAAGAAAGCACTGGGCCATGTGCAGCGGAGCGTGTGAACTTAACCACTCGGCCATGGGGCCAACCCCATCTTTGTCATTGATTTTTGACAGTTTTATTATCATATGTCTAGGAGAAGGTCTTTTGATATTGAGATAATTGGGTGTTGTATTGGGTTCATAGATTTGTATATCCAGTTCCTTCCCCAAGTTTGGGAAATTAGCAGGTATTATTTATTTAAATAAGCTCTCTGCTCCCTTACCTTTCTAGGATACCCATTACCTTTATGTTGCCCTTTCTAATGGAGTTGGATAATCCTCATAGAATTTCTACATTTTTAAAAGTCTTTGTTCTCTCTTCTACCAGAACATATATTTTTGAGGAGTATTTTTGTCTGTGCCCCTTAGGTGTTTCTGGGTAGCTAGCTTCCTCAGCTACAAGCCTGAGATGTTTGAGGCAAAGAAACTCAGGGAACCCACCACCGTGTTGTTCCTTGAGTCTTGTGGTCCCTAGCCGGTCTACCTCCTTCTTTGCACATTTTGGTCTTCTTATCTTTGTTTTATATACATTGTCTAGAGATTTTGGTTGTAGTTAGGGGGAGGAATAGGCAAGAGTATATCTATTCTATCTTCTTGGAATTGAAAGTCTTCAATTCAGGCCTTAATAGAATTATGACTTTAAATCCCACCCACTTCTGTCCATTTCACAGTGAAAATAAGAGCAATGGAAAATAACAAAGGGTATCATATATAGAGAGGTAGATAAGGGAGAAACATTTCTCTATAAAGAGACTTCTTGTATGATGGCCCTTCTCAGTTAATCAAATATTTATTGAATGCCTACCATGTACAAAGCACTTTCAGGAATGGACAAGTATACAAAAATGGAAGCCATGGATTTCTCAAGATTACTGAAAAGCTTATACCATTTGTTTAATATGTTCCAGAAGATGCAAAAATGATTTTAATGCCCTGGCTCTTTGGTGGCAGGGGATTTTGGAATGCAGCATAGAGCTAGAATGAGACAGTCCTGTTGGCCCATTTCACTCCTAACTTTATAGATGGAGGAACTTTACTAAGTTGCCTGTAGAGAACCTCCATCTTTCTCTCTCTCCCCGATGTGATAAAGCCCACTAATTTACTTCAAATGCCTTGTAGCCAATGAACAAAAGCTCTTATTATTCTCTTTTTCAAAATCTTTAAATATCCCAAACCCTGTGAAACTAGGATAAGGGACTGGACTCTCATCTGTGTGAGTGTTAACACACTTTTTTGGGGGGCTTTTTATCTGCTGCTTAACAGTCTTAAGTTACCATCATGTATTCATTTTTCCCTTTATACCATGGGATCATGTCAGCTGCAGTACACAGGCTGCTTTGCAGTCTATTAAAGAGATGTATTTGGAGATACACTAGGAAAAGGCAGCATTTTAATCAGTGGTTTATATGCACTTTTTAAAAAGCCTTGTCAAGCCTGCTTTTCCTTGAATTTAGCCTTGAATTCTTTTCATAACGTTGTATCTTGATTTTGTGTTCCTTAATGTGCCATATTTTTCTCCACAATAGATTTTAAGCTAAATTGGCCCCAAACAAGAGGGATGCTGAATGCTTTTTGTAACCATGGAAACATTTCTGGGCACTTACTGAGGATCTGGTTGCCAATAGTAATGTAGCAGAGAAAATAGATACACTTCATTTAGCAGTTGACTGTGATTAAGAGGCAGATAGACTCCTTATAGAGCCATCTCGAGATAGGCTTTTTGGTTTAAAGACCCAGATCCAAAACACCAGCTTCTCAGTAGAGAAGCAGTTATGACACCTTTGATATATGACGAGAGGGAGTTCTAACTGCATTTAAAAATCATCTCTGTTTTCAGTTTTTCACCTCATACTTGTTTTTTTTTTGAGGCTGTTTTTTAACCACATGTATTTGTTTCCAAGAAATATGCTCACTGTTTCCTGAAATAGCCTGCTAATGGAATTAATGTGTTCCAAGTACACTGGCATATAGGACTTTAGAAACACTCTTTGGCTAGATGGAATGTATTTAAAAAGTAGAACAGCAGGCTTTGAAATCATAGTGATATAATTTGACTTTTCAATTAGACTACTGTATGAGGCTAATGCAGCATGGAAGGGAAAATCCTACAGTGTTCTTAGTTACTGGTTGGTCTCAAACTTTTATGGATTGAAGGTATTTTCTTCTGTTGATGTTCTTGGGCTTGCTTGTGGCAATTGAGATTAAATGGTATCAGGCAATGTAATACAGTTGACTTATAAATCATACAGGCTTCATTTCTTTTCTTATAGGATGTGTTACTGCACTTGAAATGCTGCATCCCGCCCGTCCTTTATTTGCAATACTGGAACTTTGCTTTTTCATTGCCAAGTGCTTTCATTCCTAGTTAAATTTATCTTCATTTGTTAGTCCTTCATTTGATAGCGTTTGCCGTCATGGCAAATGTTCCTTGGTTATCCAGAATTGTTCACGAAAGAAGGTGTAGTATTCTGCAAAAGCTTCAGAATTTGTTTTCTAAAAGCTTTATGAAGTTAATTTTCTTCATATGTTGACTTCCCTCTTTTAGAAAACCTAGGTATTAATGAGCATGCTAGGAACTCGACATACAGTTTTCAGAGCCTTGACATTTAAGGCAAGGAGACCGTTATTACCATTGTTACTTATTTTGCAAGTTTGTGTCATGGTTAAAGGAAATTTCAGACATGTAAAAAAATAGAAGTTAGAACGTGTAGCTTATGCAAATAGTCAAAAATATGGATTCAATTTTCTCCTCGATTTCTGGGTGTTAGAATGCTGGAACGTTTTTAAGGACATGTTTAAAATGAGAAAATAAAGTCTACTTTCTAATATCCCATTCTTACCATGATTAGGAATGGATTAGAGGAACTAGAGATAAGTTATACTACAAATAAGCTTAAATTCCACTTTATCAATTCCCAAGGAACCAGAAATTTTTCTTTAATAATGGAATTACTTGATAATAAAAAAGATCAGGTGTCTTCCTTGCCCTGCGACTCAGATGGTAATAGAACCAGGTGTATCTTTCTTGCAATTATTTAGTCCAATGGGGAAGAAGCTGGGCCAGGTAGGAGCTTCAAACTTAGTAAGACTTGTTTTCATTTATTTGTTTCCTCTTGCTTGAGGGAGATTCTTAACTATGTGTGTGTTGTTTATCTTTTAAAAATACCATAGAGATATTATGCTCTTCTCTTCTTTCCCTCTTCTAGTCACTTTCTTTGGTCAATACCCTGCCCCCTCTCCCCTGCTGAAAGAGAGTCTTGTTTCTGAAAAGGAGCCTTGCAGTGGAGAGAGTTTCTGAGATGTGATTCTATATTCTTCTTCCCTTTGAGCTCTTGTTAATTATGCCCAGGGGTGGTCTAGACCATTGCTAATAGCGATATTTGTGCTTTACATTTCCTAGTTTTAAAATATGAAACATTTCAAAAACAGAAAAATATAGCATAATATAACAAACACCCACAAATCCACCACTTAACTTTGCCAAATCTTAATGTTTTGCCATATTTAATTCAGATTTATTTTAAAGAGGCCTTCTAGGACAGATGGAATTGGAGTCCACTGAGAACTCCAGTTGTTTCTTTCCCTTCACTCCTTACTGGGACTAAAACAAATCTAAATTTGGGGGTTTTGATTACCATTGTTTTTATTCTTTTGATGCAAGTATTTGTACATGTAAATTACACATAGAATTTTGCATGTTTTAAAACTTCATACAAATAATATAATATTGAACATATTATTCCACAACTTGTTTTTGCTTCCCACTCAATGTTATGCTTTTAAGTTATTCAGATGCATGTAGATTTGGTTTATAGTAATCGCTATATAGTAGTGCACTATATTAACATACTATTTATCCATTCTTATGTTGATCTAATTTATCCATTCTTATGAATGTCTAATTTATTTCCAAATTTTCACTATTGCAAATAATTTTCCAATGTAAATATATCTTTGAGCACGTATACTGAAGTTTATTTAGATGAGATGTATGTAAGAGTCCTATTTTGAGCCCCTTTCTTTAACTAGATGATTTCTTCCTGGCCTGGTTGAGGGCCCTTGAATAGATTCCCTTGTTCTCCCTGACTTTTTTTGAGGTGGTTCAAATTGGTTCCTTTTCCTTGTAACCAAGAGAACCATAACAAAAGTATCCTTAAGGCATTAAAGGAATCTAAAGGTTTGCTGTGTTTTCCATAGGAAGTTTAAATAATGAATGAGTGAGAACATGGAGCAGTGACAGCACATTTTAGAGAGGGTTACAGGCTCCTTTGAAACTTTAATGAAAGTTATGAACCTCCTTATTTAGGAAGATACATATGTGATATATCAAAAAAATTTTTATAGCAAAATTTCATGGGTTCATGGACCACCCGAAGTTTATTTGTGGTACTCTAGATTAAAATCTACGAAGTTTACAAAAGAGAGCCAGTGATAATACAGTTAGGAGTCAACCATTGTACCATTTCATTTGTAATTTGATTTTTCTCCTAAGAAAATAAAATTGGAGACATGCATTAGGATCTACGCTGTTTTTAAATTTTATTTTATTGAGGTCATAATAGTTCATAACATTGTGAAATTTCAGTGGTCATTATTCTCTGTCAGTCACTGTATATATGTGCTCCTATGCCCTTTATGCCCACCTCCAGCACCCGTCCCCTCTGGTAACCGCTAATCTGTTCTCTTTGTCCATGTGTTTCTTTATCTTCCACATTTGAGTGAAATCATGTGGTGTTTGTCTTTCTTTGTTGGCTTATTTCACTTAACACAATACCCTCAAGGTCCATGCATATTGTTGCAAATGGGACAATTTTGTCTTTTTAATGGCTGAGTAGTATTCCAGTGTGTGTGTGTGTGTGTGTGTGTGTATACACACCACTTATTTATCCATTCATCATTCGATGGGCACTTGGGTTGCTTCCATGTCTTGAATATTGTGAATAATGCTGCAATGAACATAGGAGTTCATAACTCTCTTTAAATTGTTGATTTCAAGTTCTTTGGTAAAAACCCAGTAATGGGATAGCTGGATTGCATGGTATTTCTATTTTTAATTTTTTTTGCTGAGGAAGATTTGCTCTGAGCTAATATCTGTACCAGTCTTCCTTCACTTTATATGTGGGTCGCCACCACAGCTTGGCTGATGAGTGGTGTAAGTCCACACTGGGATCTGAACCCAGGCTGCTGAAGCAGAGTGCACTGAACTTAACCACTATGCTCCAGGACTGGCCCCACTATTTTCAATTTTTTGAGAAATCTCCATACTGTTTTCCATAGTGGCTGCACCAGTTTGCATTCCCACCAGCAGTGTATGAGGGTTCCCTTTTCTCCACATCCTCTCCAATGTTTGTTATTTTTTGTTTTGGCAATTATAGCCATTCTAACAGGTATAAGATGATACCCCATTGTAGTTTTGATTTGCATTTCACTGATGATTAGTGATGTTGAACATCTTTTCATGTGCCTATTGGCCATCTGTATATCTTCTTTGGAAAAATGTCTGTTCATATCCTCTTCCTACTGTTTGTTTTTCTTTGTTGTTCAGTTCTGTGAGTTCTTTATATATTTTGGAGATTAACTCCTTGTCACCAATATTTTCTCCCAGTTGGTGGGTTGTCTTTCTGTTTTGTTGATGGTTTCCTTTGCCTTGCAGAAGCTCTTTAGTCTGATGAAGTCCCATTTGTTTATTTTTTCTTTTGTTCCCCTTACCTGAGTAGACATGATATTCAAAAATATGCTTATAAGACTGATGTCAAAGAATGTACTGCCTATATTTTCTTCTAGGAGATTTATGGTTTCACTTCTTACCTTCAACTCTTTAATCCATTTTGAGTTAATTTTCGTGTATGGTGAAAGATATTGGTCTACTTTTATTCTTTTGCATGTTGACGGTCCAGTTTTCCTGGGATGATTTATTGAAGAGATTTTCCTTTCTCCATTGAACATACGTTCTTGGCTCCTTTGTTGAAGATTAGCTGTTTGTAGATGGATGGTTTTATTTCTGGGATTTCAATTTTGTTCCATTGATATATGTGTCTTTTATGTACTAGTACCATGCTGTTTTGATTACTATAGCTTTTTAGTATATTTTGAAGTCAGGGATTGTGATGCCTCAGCTTTGTTCTTTTTTCTCAGGATTACTTTAACTAGTCGGGGTCTTTTGTTGCCCCATAGGAATTTTGGGATTCTTTCTATTTCCATGAAACATGTCATTGGGATTTTGACTGGGATTGCAGTGAATTTGTAGATTGCTTTAGTTAGTATGAAAATTTTAACTATGTTTATTCTTCCAATCCATGTGCGTGTAATATCTTTCCATTTCTTTATGTCATCTTCAATTTCTTTCAATAATGTCTTATAGTTTTCATTGTATAGGTCTTTCACCTCCTTGGTTAAGTTTATTCCTAGATACTTTATTTTTTTGTTGGAATTGTAAATGGGATTGCATTCTTGAGTTCTCTTTCTGTTAGTTTGTTAATGGAGTATAGAAATGCCACTGATTTTTGTAAGCTGATTTTGTATCCTGCCACTTTGCTGTAACTGTTGATTATTTCTAATAATTTTCTGGTGGATTCTCTGGGGTTTTCTATATATATATATATATAATCATGTCATCTGCAAACAGGGAGAGTTTCACGCTATCCTTGCCAATTTGGATACCTTTAATTCTATTTATTGCCTAATTGCTCTGACCAAAACCTCCAATACTATGTTGAATTATAGTGGCAATAGTTGGTACACTTGTCTTGTTCCTTCTCAGAGGGATGGCTTTCAGTTTTTCCCTCTTGACTGTGATGTTGGCTGTGGGTTTATCATATATGGCCTTTATTATGTTGAGGCACTTTCCTTCTACACCCATTTTACTGGGAGTTTTTATCGTAAATGGATGTTGGATCTTTTCAGTGTTGTCTCTGCATCTATTGAGATGATCATGTGATTTTTATCCCTCATTTTGTTAATGTGGGTATCACATTGATTAATTTGTGGATGTTGAAACATCCCTGCGTCCCTGGTGTAAATCCCGCTTGATCATGGTGTACGATCCTTTTAAGGTATTG
Organism: Equus quagga; assembly: GCF_021613505.1. Lineage (NCBI taxonomy): Eukaryota > Metazoa > Chordata > Mammalia > Perissodactyla > Equidae > Equus > Equus quagga. Next base: position 8,281,720 of record NC_060286.1, read on the forward strand.
CTGCATTCATTTTGCGAATATTTTGTTGAGGATTTTTGCATCTATGTTCATCAGCAATATTGGCCTGCAATTTTCCTTCTTTGTGTTTTCCTTGTCAGGCTTTGGGATCAGGGTGATGTTGGCTTCATAGAATGAGTTAGGAAGTGTTCCATCTTCTTCAACTCTTTTGAATAGTTTGAGAAGGATAGGTATTAAATCTTCTTTGAATGTTTGGTAGAATTCTCCTGAGAAGCCAACTGGTCTTGGACTTTTATGTTTTGGGAGGTTTTTGATTACTGTTTCAATCTCTTTACTTGTGATTAGTCTGTTCAGATTTTCTATTTCTTCTTGATTCAGCATTGGAAGGTTGTAAGAGTCTAAGAATTTATCCATTTCTTCTAGATTGTCCAATTTGTTGGCATGTAGTTTTTCATAGTATTTGCTTATAATCCATTGTATTTCTGTGGTATCCATTGTGCTTTCTCCTCTTTCATTTCTGATTTTATTTATTTGAGTCTTCTCTCTTTTTTTCTTAGTGAGTCTGGCTAAGGGTTTGTCAGTTACATTTATCTTTATGTATGTGTATTTTCATTTTCATTTGTTCCCAGACATTTTTTGACTTCTCCTTTAATTTCTTCATTGATCGATTGGTTGATCAGTAGCATGTTGTTTAGCCTCCACATATTTGTCACTCTCCCAGCTTTTTTCTTGTAATTGATTTCTAGTTTCATCGCATTATGGTCAGAAGAGATGCTTGAATGATTTCAATCTTCTTAAATTTATTGAGGCTTGCCTTATTTCCCAACTCATGGTCTATCTTTGAGAATGTTCAGTGTGCACCTGAGAAGAATGTGCATTCTGCTGATTTTGAGTGGAGTGTTCTATATATCTATTAAGCCCATCTGGTCTATTTCTTTGTTTAATTCCACTATTTCCTTGTTGACTTTCTGTCTTGAGATCTATCCCTTGACGTAGGTGGGATATTGAGGTCCCCTACTATTATTGTGTTGCTGTTAATTTCTCGTTTTAGGTCTGTTAATAGTTGCTTTATGTACTTTGGTGCTCCTGTGTTAGGTGCATATATATATATGTGTGTGTTATGTCCTCTTGGTGGAGTGTCCCTTTTATCATTATATACTGCCCCTCTTTGTCTCTCATTGCCTCTTTTATCTTGAAGTCTGCTTTGTCTGATACAAGTACGGCAACACCTGCTTTCTTTTGTTTGCCATTAGTTTTGAGTTATCGTCTTCCATCCCTTTGCTCTGAGCCTGTGTTTGTCTTTAGAGGTGAGATGTGTTTCCTGGAGGCAGGATATTGTTGGGTCTTGTTTTTTAATCCATAGAGCCACTCTGTGTCTTTTGATTGGAGAACTCAATCCATTTACATTTAGAGTCATTACTGGTATATGAGGGCTTAATGCTGCCATTTTAGCACTTGTTTTCCGGTTGTTCTGTATTTCCCTTGTTTTTGTCCCCAATACTTTGGACTGCCAGTTTACTTTGCTGTTTCTCTATGATAGTTTTCTAAATTTTCTCTTTATTTATCATTTGTGTCTCTGTTCTGGTTTCTTGTTTAGTGGTTACTGTGAGGTTCGTATAAAAGATCTTGGAGATGAGGTAGTCCTTTTTCTGATAGCCTCTTATTTCTTTGGGCTAAGCAGGTTCCATCCCTTTCCTCGTCCCTGTCTAAGTTATTATTGTCTCAACTTATTCTGTTTTGTGTTGTGAGTTTGTGATTAAAAGGAAGTGATTATAGTTATTTTTGATGCTTTCCTTCCCTTTATCTTTAATTTTATAATTGAGTGTTTGCTAACCTGTTCTGATAGAGAGCTTCTATTTTCTGATTTTTGTCTGTTTATTTATCTCCTTGCTCAAGGCTTTGTAAACCTTTTCTTTTTTTTTTTTTAGGTATGAACACCTTCTTGATCATTTCTTGTAGTTGGGGTCTTGTGGCGATGAACTCTGTCAGCTTTTGTTTATTTGGGAAAGTTTTTTTTTCTCCGTCATATCTAAAGGATAGCTTTGTTGGATAGAGTATTCTTGGCTGAAAGTTTCTGCTTTTCAGAATTTGGAATATATCATTCCACTCTCTCCTAACCTATAAGGTTTTTGCTGAGAAATCGCTGAACCTCTGCTATGGATTCTTTTGTAGTTTATTTTCTTCTGCCTTGCTGCCCTTGATATTTTTCTTTGTCATTGACTTTTGCCAGTTTTACTGATATATGCCTTAGAGAGGTCTTTTACATTGATGTAATTAGGAGTTTTATTAGGTTTACTTACATGCAATTCCAGCTCTTTCTGCAGGTTTGGGAATTTCTCAGCTATTATTTCTTTGAACAAGCTCTCTGCTCCTTTCTCCCTCTCTTCTCCCTCTGGAATGCCTATAATCCTTATGTTGCATGTCCTAATTAAGTCAGAGACTTCTTGGAGAATTTCTTCATTTCTTTTTAGTCTTAGTTCTCTCCCCTCCTCCATCAGCAGCATGTCTACATTTCTGTCTTCTAAATTACTAATTCTATCCTCCATAATATCAGCTCCATTGTTTAAGGACTTCAGATTTTTCTTTATCTCAATTATTGTGTTTTTCATCTCCAACATTTCTGATTTTTTAAATAGTTTCAATCTCTTTTGTGAGGAATTCCCTCTGTTCATTAATTTTATTCCTGAGATCATTAAACTGTCTTTCTGAGTTTTCTTGTAACTCTTTGAGTTTCCTTATGATAAGTATTTGGAATTCTTTGTCATTTCACTCATAAATTTCTGTGACTTCAGGATTGATTTCTGGGTACTTGTCATTTTCCTTCTGGTCTGGAGTGTTAATATACCTCTTTTTTTGTGAGGAATACTTGCCCTGAGCTGACATCTGTTGCCAATCTTCCTCTTTTTGCTTGAGGAACATTACTGCTGAGCTGACATCTGTGCCAGTCTTCCTCTATTTTTTCTGTGGGATGCCACCACAGCATGGCTTGATAAGTGGTGTGTAGGTCCATGCCTGGGATCTGAACCTGTGAAAACCCAGGCCACTGAAGTGGAGCATGTGAACTTAACCACTATGCCACCAGGCTGGCCCAAGAGTGTTAATATAGCTCTTCATGCTATTTGATGGAGTGGACTTTTGCTGTCGCATAGTGGTAGTATCTGGTCACAGATTCCACCTGCCACCACTGTGGGGTTGAGGGTGGGGAAGGTGCAGAAGCTGTGTTTTCTGAGTCCTCTGTGACTCCTGGCAGATGTGCCTGTGTGTTGGAAGCTGTGCCAATAGTGCCTATCTGCGTTTGCGTGCTGGCCACTGCTACTTTATTCATGTATGCATAGGTGCTCTGGTGGAGATCCCCTGCTCTGGTCTACCAGCTGAGCTGGTGTGCCAGGTAGGGGAGAGGGGTACTTTCTTTTGTGTGAATAACCCATGTGTCCCTGCTCTGCACTGTCTGCCTGCCTGGGATGCTCAGCTTGGTGTGGACACACCTCATGATAGCATAGCTGCCTCAGTCCGGAGCATCCCCACAGGCTGGAAGGCAACTCTGAGAGTGTAAGCTTTCCTATGGAGAGCTGCCTTTTTCCTCCTTCTCCTCTCAGGGTCATGTGCTGGCTGCCACGCAAGGTAACATGCTTTAGATTGCTGCCACCTGGGAGGGAGAGGAGATTCCCCTTACCTCCTTCCACTGCTTCCCAGGGGAGTTCAGCACCCTCACCTTCAGACATATGGCTGTGTGGATCTCCCAGACATCTGTTGTGTTGTGAAAATGTCTTCTGTTGGCTTATGGATGTCCTTTTTATTGTGTCTTAGTGGGGAGAGACTAAGGGAAGAACTCACTCTACCATGATACTGATTCACTTCCCTGTGCTTGTTTTTAAACTATTATCTCTCAGCTCAAATCCATTCTGCCATATCTTGCTTTGGATATTGGGGCTGGAATTTTGCAAACTATAGTTTTTACTTGCCCAGGGGTGTTCACCTATTGCTACTGCACAAAATTGGGGTTCTCTTGCCTGATGCACATTAAAACAGCCAATGATTACAGCATGAGCTTTTGGGAAATTAAAACAGCTTTATTGCTAGATTGAGCTGTAAAGAGACAGGGGCATATATTCTTATATCTGTCTCCCAGATCCCGGGCTTGGGGCAAAATTTATGGGATGAAGGGCAGGGTGATCTGAAGTGTGGAGATAGATTATTGGAGGTAAGGAGAAGTGAGGTAATTGATGATCTGTGCAAATGTAGTCAAGTTCCATCGCTCTTCATAAGATATGTGTTCACAAAATAGTGGTGTTAGCATGATCTGAGGGTGGAGTTTTCAGCCCTTTGATGTCAACAAGGTCACTCATCAGGCATTTGTAGCAGTCCAGTTGATGAATTGGTTGTCTCAACTGGTCTGAACTGGACAAGGGTCTCAGTTCCTGAAACACCGCTGTTAATTACTCTGTTGATGAGATGGGGTCAGTTGAACTGGCCCTAGAGGGCCTATAGTTATAAATACCCTCATTTTGTTGTTCATTTCTGAGTCTTGAGGAAAATGGGATGACGACTGCTCTACCTTTGTCCTGCTGATAGGGGGGTAGATGGTTCCATCTCATTGAATTAGTCTCTTAGTAAGATGGTGATGTAAATGGGCTCCCAAAGTTAGGCCTATTTTGTGTAAGCAAGTAAACAGGTATTTAATGAGAAGCATTTCTATAGAAACAAAAAGAAAAACAAAGTTAATGGTTGGAGCAAATTATAAACCAGTTTCTGAGCCCAGGGGCCAGCCAGTCAAGATTTCTAGATGTCAGGGTGGAAGTATCTCTTGCAGTTTGAAATGTCTCTTATGATGTCAATGAGTGTTCAAGCATCTTTCTGAGTGGCTTGCACAGCAACAGGCATGACTTTCTCTTAAGCTTATATCAAGTTGTCCAGCTTCAATTTGCAGGGCTTTGGGAACACGGATGGTTTCAGTTCTCAACGATTCCAAATGAAAATGATGGAAAAAATTGACATTGTTAGTTTTGAGATTTGTAGCCAGATATTTCAGGAGATTAGAAGAATTCAGGACACAGTCCAATTTACAGGTAGAAAACTAAAACCTCAAGGAACTGGAATCTAATATCCATGAATGTATACTATAATTTTTATTGAAACATAATTTTCTCCCTAAAATCATCCTCATTTTTACCAAAGATAGCCAAATTAAGATTCTTTGTTTTACAGAATTAGTCTAGCTTCAATAAACTTGGCCTAATTATATATTCAAGTACAGCAAGAACAACAATTGATCATATTGGCTCTTTTAAGTCTGCTTTGTTGAAACTTTTCATAAGGAATCTCAGATTGAAGTTTAAAGGCCTCTTGAAGCCAGGAAAACCAAGCCAAGGACTTGTCATCAGACTCTGCCTGCAATACATATAGATTTAGGTGAATTCCTCTCTTCCCCTGAGGTTCCTCAAAATTTTCCTGAGGTTCTTTGCACCTCCCAGGGCAATGACCTTGTTTACTCACCTGGTAAGGTTGCTGGGAACCCCGTAAGCAAGGTGCCAGGCCAATATTTCCCAAGTGGCTTTATTTGCTTCATAAAGTCACCCTTTATCCCTCAAAGCTGTTTTGGTCATATCTGAATCTATGCATGTTTCTCCCCAATATTACATTCCAGTCAAAGCTCTGGTGATATAACCAATGTGTCCAGTTGTGTCATGTTATGAGAACAGATTCTTACTGAACTTATGCAAATAACCATATAGCCATGAAAATAAGAATATTCTATCGCTAAGAGTTTCCAAATTCTAGATGGATCAGGTAGGGAGAAAAAAATAAATGTTTTAATTCTGCTTACAAAGGTATAATTTCACCAATTTGCTATATGTCATAGTTAGCTTAAGAGAAAAAGTTTTCCTTAAATCTGGAAAAACAAAACATTAAAGATCAGAAATATTTCAAATGAGAAGTCATAAAAATTATAATCATCCTCATGAATTCATTCAGTCCCATGTAACTGACTCTTGATCTTAATCTTCTGTTAGCAGTTGTATGAGGCCATCAGTTTCTCAATTAGAGTTGTATAATTTCTTACTCAACTCAGTTTTATAATTTGAAAGTTTATCAGAAACCTGCATTCTAGAGCAAGCATCAGAGTCCTTTCCATGAATCTCTGAAGATAAAATATATCTGCAAAAACATAAGAGTAAAACAACTATCTGTAAATGAAAAAAGACTCAAAAAAGGCAGCTGACAAAGAAACTTGGTTATTTCTGTGATATACAACAATTCAAGGTAATAACTAGAATTATGGCTGACAACCAGGACAGATCAGAATTTTAGGAATGTTATAGATAATTTTTAAAAAAATATTTACGTTAATAACATTCAACCACACAATATAACCTAAGAAGGTTTATCATTTATTTGACAATGCTTCCCATGTAATTTAACATGCCAAATAAGCCTAATTACTTTAATATCTACCTCTATAATAGAGAGCAAATTCCTTGAGAAGTCTCAGGGCCCCATTGTAAGTTCTCAAAGTTTTAATTTTGGGGGAAATTTGTCAAAAATATTAAAAAGTTTTAAAACACTTGGTCAAATAGGAACCAATGCTCACTGTGAAACAATGCTTAATTATCCATTTAACCAAAGTGACAGCAGAAGATGTTAAAGGCAAACATACAGAGTTAAACAATTAAACAAAACCACTAAGTTCTTGTAATAGAGAGATTTAAGCCTTTTAAAACATAGGAAATTGTTTTGACAAAACATAAAATTTCTGTCTTTTAAATAGACTTACTCAAAAATAAAGAAAAACCTTTTATAATCTCTTTATCAAGGGCAAACAGAAAGTTCAAGAAAATTATCCTTTTAAGAGAGAGAAAACCAAATTCTAATTTTGTACCAGATTACTTTTGATATTAAAACTTATTCACTGAATTAAATTTATTTCAATATTAGCCAACTTGATCATATACAAAATTCTTTCCTCAGGGTTCCTCTTCCACAAACCTTCCATGACTTTCTTTTTATATTCAGAATTTGTCCCATGCCTTCTTTCTTTCCTCTGAGTACTTTGGGCCAAGTTTATCTTTCTTAACAAAACAAACAAAAATATTTCCATTCTTTTACCTTTTTTACTGAAAACATACATCTTACTTTCCTTGAAAACAAAGATGTTTTTCTTATGAATTTTTAGTGGCTTAAATCACATATATTAATTAGAATTTTTAACTCTTGCAGACCTTAATTTTTAGTGAAAACTAAGAAGTAAGAAATTATAAACTGTCTTTTACATTACTATTCTTTGGCCTGGCAAATTTGTAAATACTTTTTACAATTTCTAGAAACATGCTACTTCATAATGCAATCTTTTAATAAAGCAGAAAACATCTTTACTAATAAACCCAAACATCTTGTAGTTTCCCTGTAATAAGAAGCCAAAAGTAGTTAAACTTAGACATGTTCAGTAATAACGTTTCAGTATTTTATTTTATTTGAAAATGACCTAGATACTCAATGAATTTTATCATTTAACTTAATTTAGCAAAACTTCAAAGTTTCATGTTACCACAGAGATTTTGGAAGTTATTTTAAATACACATGCCATAAAATATAATTATTGCTCAAATTTTATCTATAAACTTTTATCTCACTTATATCTAAATAATTTGCTTCCAACAATTTTGTTTAGATTACTCATGAAAACTTCATGAGAAATTGGACAGAATTAACTATCATTTTAAGTTCTTTTTGCTAACCAGTTTTGTAACAGAGATAACATGAACTTATTTGATTGATAAACAGAATAAATGCTGCATGTCTGCATCATATCCAATGCTGATATCTTTGAAGACATGGACATTTCAATCAAACCAACAAACTTAAATGAACTCTTTTTACTAAAGATTATTTTATATCATGTTAGCTTGAAAAACATTTGGGTTAGTTTCCATTGCATTTATGTAAGCACTTACTTTAAGCCAATTAAATAGAGCTCTTTAGAAATTATACCATCCGGAGGGAACATATCACACACATATTAACATATATGTAGACACACACACACAAAGGCTCCACAGCTCTTGCTTTAAAATTACTGTCATGAACCAGGCATAGTAGTATAAGGCTCACTCGCTGTGAAAGAATAATTGAATACAAATTTTGTTTTAAGCTTCTTCTGCTAACATTTGTGGAGAAGACATTCAAGATGCTAGATTTTAGGTGAGGGTGCTCTTATGGTCATTTTTCTTTCCTTTTTTCCTTTTTTTTCCCTTCAGTCTTGGGAATCAGTGATGGGCTAGATAACATTTCTCAGAGAGTTTGCAAGCTTTTTGAGATAAAGGAAATGGGTGGAATCTGAACTGTCTCTAGAGCTGCATTTTCAGTCTTGCCAGGATTTTTTAAGGACAGTTGCTCTTAATTCCTCAGAAATTGGGCTGTGACTTAAGTAACATTATAGATTGATCTACCTGCCCAACTGCATCATCCCTGATTTGCTTCTTTCCCTCTGGGTGCTTAGTTTTATTTTAACTTAGGGAAAAAGGCCAGGAAAGAAAATTCCTATCAGGCACTGAATATCAGCCTCCAGTTTGGCGAAGTTTATGATCGTTAAGTTGCTAAATCCTTTGAAATTTCTCATCAGGTTTCAGCCAGGACAAGCAGGAACTGTACATGGCTGCCCTGTACAGCAGTTTTCCTGAAAATCTCAGAGTCTCATTAACTCTAGGAGTAGATTACGTGGGTGTCTATAAAGCCATGACCTAATATGCTTTCCTTTTAGGTACTTTTTATAACTTATTATTATTATTTTTTGCAACAAAACTTTCAATAAGGTTATTTTGGAATTTTGAAGTCTTCACTTTTAAGTGCACTTTCAAATGATCTTATCTAATCAGAATGTTGCTTCTAATGACCAGTATAATTCCCCTGAGGCTAACAGCAGTTTCTAGGACCCTCAGCCACAAAAGGGAGTGCAACTGACATTTTTGTCCAGCCATTCTGACGAAAAAATGGGATGCAACCTCATTTTTGTCTGACTGTACTTTTGGGATCCTCCAAAACCAACCTGATGATTATCAAGCCAAGCCCTTAGGACACAAAACAAGCTTCGTGAGATTCTGCAGTTCTCTGTGAACGTTTACAGCTTCTGGAACCTTCAGGTTTTGAGCAATTGGGCTGGAAGTTGGAGCACTTGACTCTTTAAAGATTGAAGATTTTTCCTTGTTCCTTGGGTAAGAGGCTCAAAAAGCGTCCCAAATGGTCACTGTAATTTTAAGTTATCCCAGGTTATCTTGCCAGCTGTTTACAGTTATTTCCATTTTAGGGGGCTTTTTCCAAGGTGGGCACAAGAAACAAGGTAATTTCTAAAGAGAGTTTGTTACAGTCACCGAGAAACTGAGTGTCCAAAACAGCCAATACGGTTTAGACAAACATTAACACACAATCCAGTTCTACGTATAACAGACTGGAATACTAGCTGGTTTGCCAGGAGTAGCTCGGAACCAGTGCCAGGAGCTACTCAGGAGCAGCTTCAGGAGTGAGCCTTTTATCCGGCCTCTAATTACCTTGGGTGGTTCAGTCCCAAAGTTTGGACCTCAGCCCATGAGGATTCCCCAGAATACAAGCCAAATGTATATTCTCAGGGAATCAAACCAGAGAGGCAGGGTAAAGGATAGTCACTTTCTTCAAGTTACTCACCTAGAGCCCAGAGACATCTTGATCTAGAAACTATTTCTTCTCCCAAAAGAAAAAAATGCCTTGGGGCCTAGAGCACTGCAGCAGGAAATGGGAATCCTATCAGTCAAGCCTCTAGATGAAATTGTCTAGGTGGCCACTTAGGTTTCACAAAAACACCCTGAACACCCTGTACCCTGCCGGGGGTTCCAGAGCCTGGGGCGGGCAGTCACAGGACCCTGTTGCTTCATGGTCGCCAAAATTGTTACCACACAAAATTGGGGTTCTTTTGCTTGATGTTTATTAAAAAAAAGCCAATTATTATGGCATCAGCTTTTGGGAAAAGGAAACAGCTTTATTGTTAGATTGATCTGCAAGGAGGAAAGGGCATGTGCTCTCAGATCTCTCCCAATCCAGGGCTAGGGACAAAATTTATGGGATGAAGGGCAGGGTGGTCTGAAGTGTGGAGAGAGATGACTGGAGGTGAGGAGAAGTGAGGGAACTGATGATCTGCTCAAGCGCAGTCAAGCTTCATGGCTCTCACAGGACGCATGTTCACATGTTCACGAAATAGTGGTGTTAGCATGATCTAAGGATGGAGTTTTTAGCCCTTTGATGTCAAAAAGGGCATTTGTGCAGGTCCCAGTTGATGGGTTGGTGGTATGAACTGGACAAGAGGTCTTAATTCCTGAAAAACCACTCTTAATTACTGTGTTGATAAGATGGCATCAGTTGAACTGGTCCTGGAGGGCCCATTGTTACACTATGTCATGAGAAAAGGAGTAGAGGGATTTTGGAAGATGGGAGGAAGGGAGAAAGGACTTACTTTTTCCTGTTTTCACTCACTGTTCCTGTTACTGGCGCCTCAGCACAGCCCTTCCCACTGCTGCTGGCAGTTTGGGTTCTAGTCTCCAGGGTCTTTCAGCATTCCAGAACCAGCCTCAGTGCACCCCACTCAGAGGTGACGGCACTGGCCAGGCAGTTTCACCTCCTCAGATGTCTGAGCCCAAACTCTGCAGAGCTCTTCTTCTGAGATCCTGAACTACTAGCAGCAGCCAGGCGATGCCCCCTCCTCAGAAGTGTGAGCCTCATACCTATAAGGCCGTACTTCTGAGTGTCTGGTTTCTAACAACCTTGCCTGTTCTCTTTGCTTTTCCAGCCAGAGGGTTGGTAGCTGCTCCCTGGTGTTACAGCTCTGGGATATTTCCATGTTCTGTCCCTCTTTCTATTCATTCAGTACCCAATACCTGTGCAACCACTTGTCTATATTAAATTCCCTCTGTTGAAATACTTATTGTGGTTTTTAATTTCCTGACTGGACTTTGACCAATACAGTAACTAAAGTGTTTTCCAAGCAGTTGTATAGATTTTGAAGGAATCCATATTAACTATGCAAGAGCTAGAATCTGCAGGTGAAGTGACACTTTCTGGAGGTGATAGGTAGCTGGTCAAATGGACATCTAAGTCCTACCCACATCTGATCTTCATTCACTAGGCAAACGTAACATGGCAGGTGATAAGTGCCGTGTAGGAAAATAAAGCAGATTAAGGGGGTAAAAATTACTTGCGTGAGTGTGATTTTATATAGGATGGTCCTATATTTTATATAGGTCGTCCTATATTTCTTTCATATAGAATGACCTCTCTGAGGAGGTAGCAGTTAAGCAGAGGCCTGAAGGATGTGAGGGAGTGAGCTATGCAAATGTGTGAGGGAAGAGCATTGCCAGCAGAGGGAAAAGTAAGTGGACAAGCCATGGGGTGGGGCGAGGAGTATTTGGTGGGTCGATTGTAAGATGTGGCTTTGCCCAAGCTTATCAGCACCTGGTCATCAGTAATCCTGTCCAGTTGTTACTGTGGAATTCTGCTGGTCTTGAAATTTTCTGATGTTTCCTAAGTCTTTTGCTTAAGAATGTCAAGTATGGGATTATCACAGGAGATGTTCTTTTTCACAGAAAGATTTCAAGAACTTTTATATCATTTCAGAAATTGGTTTCTTTGGGAGAAAAGAAACAGTTACAAAGTTGAAACTTCAAGCATTATCTTCTTAAGCTGTAATATCAGAGCCTATTTCAAAACCAAAATAAGAACTTCAGATTTTCCTGGGACTACCTAGTTTTTATTCTGTTTTGATGCTGTGAAAGTAGCCACTGCTAAACTTATGTATGGGGAGTTGGAAAATCGTTTTCCTGCATTTAGACACATAATGACAAGCGGTAATTTTCATCTGAGTCTGTGCTAGGTCAGTTTGTACATGAATCACTGTTTTACCCTTGACACTTTTCTTTGCAAGATTGGACTTCCTCTTGGCCATAAAATGGCACTGAGGCAATATTGCTTATGTCCCAGAATCCATGGAATTTACACAGCTGAACTAAACTCAAATTATATTGAGAATTTCTGTTTCTTTTCTTTTCTTTTTTTGTTTTTTGAGGAAGATTAGCCTTGAGCTAACATCTGCTGCCAATCCTCCTCTCTTTTTACTGAGGAAGACTGGCCCTCAGCTAACATCCCTCTTCCTCTACTTTATATGTGGGACGCCTGCCACGGTATGGCTTGACAAGCGGGGTGTATGTCCATACCCGGGATCTGAACTGGGGAACCCTGGGCTGCCGAAGGGGGATGTATGAACTTAACTCCTGCACCACTGGGCCGGCCCCCAAGGGATTTCTCAGTTTCTTATAAGCAATGAAGAAGAGGGAATGAATTCAAGTAAATGATAAATCTGGGAGTAGATCTTGTTTCATGAGTTGTTTATCAAGGAGTTCAAATGTTATGTTTGGGACCTAGTTTCTCTCCCTCCACCCTCAGTCTTTTTTCTGTTTCCTCCGGGGCTGGCTCCATTCTCTGACTCTGTGTCTAGTGAGATGGTTGCCAGAAGCTCCAGATTTATATCCTCTTAGGTTATAATCCAGTGGAGAAAGAAATGCCACTTTCTGGCAACTAAAAAATAAATCCTGGGGTTAGCACTAATTGGCTTGATTCACTTGGCTAGGCTTGAATTATGTGGCAAACCTTAACAGTCAATGAAATCAAAGAAACACAATGCTCTGATTGGCCAGACCTAAGTCAGATGTCACTCCTGCAGTGGATGTAGAGAGAGTTTTACCAGAAACATAGTCTGAGAATGGAGGAAAGGGGGTTTACCAGAAAAAAGTCAGGATTCTAGAAATTGGAAGAAGTGATGTTGGGGGCAAAAAATAACAGCTCTGTTAGAGGAGTCAGTGCATTTCACGGATCTCTCTACCGCCTTCACATTGTACGCTGAAACAAGCCTGTTCCAAGGATGAGCTTAGACTCCTTGTGTCACCACATATGCCATATGTCACCACAGGTGCCCTGAACACCTGCTTCTCAGTGCCTAGGGATGCACGTCTGCTGCAGTCAGGAAAAGCAATATTTCACTTGATCATGCTGATTTAGATTGTGGCTCCTCTTCTGGATGTTAGAAAATCTTCATAACTCACCTTTTTAGACTGACTTCACTTCACAATTAACTGTTGTTAATTAGTGATCTATTGCTGCATAACAAATCGCCACAAACTTAGTGGCTTAAAACAATATGCATTTTCTGCTTCAGTTTCTGTGGGTTAGGAGTCCAGCCACAGGTTAGCTGGGGCCTCTGCTAAGGGTCTCACAGGCTGCAATCAGAGTATCAGCTGGGCTGCATTCTCACCTGGAGGTTTGATTAGGGAAAAATCCACTTCCAAGCTCTCTCAGGTCAATGGCAGAATTGGTTTCCTTGCGGGTGTAGGACTGAGGGTCTCGGCTTCTTGCTGGCCCCTGGAGGCTGTCTGAGGGTCTCGGCTTCTTGCTCAGCCCCTGGAGGCTGTCTGTATTTCCTAGAGGCCACTCATAGTTCCTTGCCACATGGTTTCCCCAAGGTGGCTGCTTACCACATCAAGTTAGCAAGGCTAGCCTGCTGGCAAGAGGCATCTTATATTATGTAATGTAATCATGGGTGTGACATTCCATCACCTTCCTCATGCTCTACTGGTTAGACGCAGATCACAAGTCCCAGCATACTGAAGGGGAGGAGCCTACATGAGGGCATGAGCACTAGGAGGCGGGATGGAGGGCAGGGATGACCACCTTAGAGTCTGCCCACCACAGAATCCGAGATGGACAGTTTAAATAAAGTAGAGAAATTGCCTGAAAGGTGGGAACTACTTACCTGCCTTCTCATGAGTTATTTACTCTTATAGATTTTTTAAAAATGAGGAAATTGTATTTTTGTCTTAAAAGGCAACAGCTCCTTTATCTTGGCTGCTCTGCAAATGGTTCACCCAGGAATTGTTCATAAAAAAGATTTTGGTTAGAAGCTAAATCTATAGTCCCAAATTAATTTTGAAATGATAAAGAGTGTAAAAGGGAATGCAGACTTCACAAGAAAACTCACCACCGGCACATGCTTTCTCATGGGAAGTGCCCAAGAGACCTTGCCAAGAATCTTTATTGATTTTGTAGATCGCTCCAGGGGACGAACTTTTTGATTGCTAATATCAGTAATAATAAATATAACACTGATAGATATTCAATAAATTGTAACCTTAATTCTGTGCTATATATTTTATATACATTATATTATTTAATAATCATAATTTTGTGAGGTGTGTCCGTGGGTGGCTGGGTAGATTATACTCCTATTTTTAAAGAAAAAAACAAGAGTTCTAGGGAGATTCAGTAACTTGTTCAAAGTCCCTAACAGGTAAAGAAGCTGGGATTCCAAACTAAGTGTATCTGACTCAAAGCATCAAGGTGCTTTCCTCATGTCCCAAAGCAGGTTGAAGTGCTCCCGTTTCCGTCCCACCCGTCTGCTACAGGAAGTCCAGCTCAACAGCAGTTACTGGCAACCAATTGCTGGGCATTATAGCTTCTAACAGTAGACTTAAATGTTCCTGAGTTGAGTTTAAGGAATTTATGGAAAATAGCTGTCTTTGCAGTCTCCATTTCCCGAGCTCCTGCTTACTTCTTTGCTCCCCACAGTCTGCCACCTCGTCTGTCACTCCAAGGAACGGGTACTGAATTCTGTAATCAGCACCGGCTCCCCGCCTCCCGCACCCCCATTTTACTTACTTCTTTTGGCAGTGACCACTGTGGAATGTTTCTGCTTTAGAACTCATTCCTCACCTGGGGTCTGGACTTCTCTAGTTTCCAGTTTTCCCCTTGCCACATCAAGTCACTCCTTTTCATTCACCACCTTCTGCCTACGCCTTAAATATTGGTTTCCCTCTTAACCCTTCTATGACTTCCACTAAAAATCTGCATCTCTAATCTGAACCTCTCTCTTGAGCTCTGGGCTCTTATATCCTGCCTTCACTTGGATGGTATCACACATCTCAAATTCAACATGTGTAAAAACATAACTAATTATCTTTCTTTCTTGTCTCACTTAAGGAAAGCCAGTCATCAGAGTAAGACAGAAGTCTTTTTCAGCTTATTTCTCACAGCTCTCCAGCTTCACCTATATTTCATTCAGTATGTACCAAATCCTATTGATTCTGTCTCAGCTATTTCTCTTGTATCTGTCCAACTCCTTTCTATCCCCTCTACGTTAATTCAGGTACATATAGTCTCTTCTGCTTGGTCTATTTCAATAATGTCCCCACTGGTCTCTGTATTTCTACGTTCTTTCCATCTCTTATCCATTCTCCAGGTTCCCCTTGGAAGGTTCATTCTAAACTCTGCATCAGATTTTATATCTTCTCATACAAAAAGCTTTCTGGATGATTCCTTTCCTTTGAAAGATGCATAGCTTTCAATGATTTGGGCCCAGTGTCTTCCAGCTTCCAGAAATACTGAGCTCATCTCGCACCTAAACATTGGTTTCTTCTCCACTGCTCATCTTTTGAGAGTCATCATTTTCTCCAGGAAGCTTTCTTGTTCCGTTCATGTTGCTATAACAAAGATACTATAGATTTAGTGGCTTAAACAACATTTATTTCTCACAGTTCTCAGTGCTGGAGAGTCCAGTTTTAAGGCACCAGCAGATTCAGTGTAGGTGAAAGCTCGCTTCCTGGTTCATAGACAGTCATTTTCTCAGTGTCCCGCATGGTGGAAAAGGGCAAGAGAGCTCTCTGGGGTTCTTTTATAAGGGTACAGATCCCATTCATGAGGGCTCAACCCTCATGACCTAATCACCTTCCAATGGCCCCACCTCCTTATACCACCACATTGCAGGTTAGGATTTCAACACGTAAACTTTGAGGGGATGCAGACATTCAGTTCATAATAGAAGACTTTCCTATCTTCTTTCTCCAGCTTCTGTCACATTTCCCACATGTTCCCCCTGCCACTCTGGCTGCCTTTTTCTGACAGTTAGCAGCTTTCTCTTCTGTGTTCTAATTGCATATTGCATTTCTCAATAATATATAATTTATTTTGTATGTAACTTTTTTTAAAAACTGTACCCACCGAAGCCAACAGGCTCTTTGAGAGCAGGGGTTTGTGCTTCGTCTTTACATTCCTAGCATTTAGCACAGCATCATGAGTGAAAAAATGAATGCCTTGATGAATGAACATAAACCTCATCTTAGCTGTCACCGCCACGTCTCATCACCTTCAGGGAAATGATCAGCCTGTAAATATCCTACAAGTAAGAGTAGATTACATATTGTTGAAAGAATCTAGTCAATGACACTCTCCAAGTTTGACACTCTGTGTTGGAAGATACGGGCAAAAAGACAGTATCTTGAGACTTGCCTTGACCTTCTCCATCCAGATTAATGAGGACTTAAAAGACAAGTGAAAGTTAATGTTTCTGTGTCAGCCTTCACTTGTAGTTGTTATTTGTTTCTTTGAGATGCAAGGCAAGGCACATCCGTCCTGCCTCTGTGATTGAAGCCGAGAGCTCCAGCTGTATAGCAGAGGCTACTGGGGCATCGCCATGTGGAGCAGCTGTGAAGGAGACCGTCTCAGATAACTTGGCGATAGTAAAACCTTTGCAGCGTAGAGCCAATTGATACGTCCTGCCAGTCTCTCCTGAGCACACACCAGGAATGAAAGAGCAAGGGAGCAATAACTCTCCTTTAGCATTCCAGCCGTGGAAATGAAGTCACGATATTTCAGTTCTCAGTGGCACAGCCCCGTATCGTTTTCCCAAGAGGTGTCTCTTTGTCAAAAGATTTTAGCTAAGATGGGAGAGATGTTACATATACCAGAGAGGTACTGTCATTCAGTGTTAGGGCAGAATATTTATTTTGCTGGTTATCAACTGAGTCTCTGAACTATTTCAGTTACACTTTTGGTTTATG
This sequence comes from Equus quagga, assembly GCF_021613505.1. NCBI lineage: Eukaryota > Metazoa > Chordata > Mammalia > Perissodactyla > Equidae > Equus > Equus quagga. The sequence continues at coordinate 8,298,576 of NC_060286.1, forward strand.
GTTATGGCATTGATTATAATGGAATTCTTGTTAAACTATAAGAATTTAACCCCCAAATACGTTTTTGAGACTGCTATGTTTTTATCTACATTAACTTTGCATTACTATTTCTGTTGTACATGTTTGAGCTCCCACGCTAGACTGTAAACTCCTTAGAACAGGGACTCTTAACAGGTATTAATCTTCCCTGTATCCCGTCACCACCTGTGACTTGCATATGCTAGATTCACAATAAATGTCTCATAAATTATGTTAGTGGGAACGTTAAACTTTGCTAACATTCTGGCATTGCTTTGTCAGGCAAAATGGAAGACACTGGGGGACATGTGGAGAGAATTCTTGGTGGCCTGCTTTTTTGGCCTGCTCTATATTCAGGAAGTTTTGAAATGTAGGAATTTTAAAAAAGAGAATTTGTGGAAAATTGATATTTATCAAATACCTGTTTTATGAATAATTCTTTAAAGATCCAAGGGTTACATCGTTGGTGTAGGAATATAAATGCTTCTTCCTCCTTGACTGGCCCGTTCTCTTAGTCTCCTTTGCTTGATCTGCACCATCTCCCTGACCTCTAAACGTCCTCAGGACTCAGGGCTCAGCATTTGATCTTATCTCTCTTCCTAATCTCATTAAATCTCCAGGTTTTAAATGCCACTCATAGGCTAATGAATCTACAGCCTGCTCTTGAACCATCCCAGTGCTTGCCTGCACCTCTGCTTGGAGGTCTAATGGGCATCTCAAACCTAAAAGGTCCAAATCTGAATTTCCGATCTCCTCAAAATCGTGCACTTGCCACAGTCTTAGCTGTCTCTAAATAGCAACTTCGTCCTTCCAGTTTCTCAGGCTAAAAATCTTGGAGTCATCATTCACACCTCTCCCTCTTTTTCCTACGTATAACCCATCAGCAAATCCTCTTGGCTCTACCATAAAAATATCTCTAGAATCAGGCTGCTTCTTCCTACCACCACTGCTACCACTGTGTGTTAGGCACTATTCTTTCCCCTGTATGATTGGACATATCTCCTAACTAATTTTTCTGTATCCACCTTTCCTCTCACATGGTCTGTTTTCAACACAGTGCTCAGTGTTCCTTTTTGTTTTTGGTGAGGAAGATTGGCCCTGAGCTAACATCTGTGCCAATCTTCCTCTACTTTATATATGGGATGCCACTACGGCATGGCTTGATGAGCGATGAGCAGGTCTGTGCCTGGGATCCAAACACACAAACCCCGGGATGCTGAAGTGGAGTGTGTGAACCCAACCACCATGCCACTGGGCTGGCCCCCTCAGTGTTCCTTTTAAAACTTAAGTTACAGCGTGTCATTCCTTTGCTGTCAGTAGTTTCCGTCTCACTCAGAGTACAATCAGAGCCCTTTCAGTGGCTCCAGGTCTGCAGTAATCTATCCCCATGCCACCTCTCTGACCTCATTCCACTATTTCTCCGTTGTTCACTCTGCTTCCACAACTCTGGGCCCCTCATATCTTCTTCTAAAATGTTAGCTGTGCTACTGCCTCAGGGCCTTTGCACAAGCTGTTTCCTCTGCCTAGAATGCCCCTCCTCCAGATGTCTCCAGCATTCATTCTTTCACTTCCCTCAGGTCTTTGCTCAAATGGCTCTTCTCAGAGGCCTCCCTGATCACATGAATATAAACTGTACCCATCCCCTTTCTATGCCATTTTTTTCCCCTCTACAAACTTTTCACTCTTTGACCTGTTTGCTGATTTGTTTGTCTGTCTCTATGAAGGCAGGCATTTCCATCGATTTCTTTCACTGATGTGTCCTTTGCATCTAGAAGGGCTTGCCTTGTGGTGGTGAAAAAGAAATATTTGTTGGATAAATGAATGCTTTTTTTTTTTTTTGTATTTGGCGTACTCTGTTTTCAAATAGTTTATTCTGACAGCATGCATAAATTGAGTGGCTGAATTTGCCATCAGATGCTTTTAGATTTGTAATAAGAGGAATGATAAGCTATTGAAATGTAAGGACTGGGGCTTTTCTTCACTTTGCACAATGTATTGGAAAAAAAGAAGCCAAAACTTTAATAGAAGAAATAACACTGTAGTACTACAAAGACTTTATTTTGAGGCTTAGATTTCAACAGATAATCAAGCGGAATTAGAATTTGCTTATTTCTTTAAAAAATCTGGGAACATGGAAGAAAACACACAAATGAAGATATTTTATACCCTTTTCCTCTGGAACGAATCAGTTCCATTTTCTGAATTACTGCAGTGAACTGTGTGTGTGAAGACTCCAGTCTCTGAAGCCATCTGGGTTCAAATGCCAACACTGTTACTTTCTTGCTGTGTAAGCAATTACTTAACCTAAGAGACTCTCTCTTCTCATGTGTTACATGGGGACAGCAATACCTAGTGAAATGTGAGAAGCTACACGGAACCAGGCATGGAGGTAGGCATGTAAAGAATAGTTTCCTTTTCTCAAATATTCCTACTTTTCTTTTTGTCTTTATGGTCTTTTGCAAATTGAAGATTGACCTAGAAACAGAGGACATGCTTCAGACTTCCAGATATTTCTTCATGTCATACATTTGCAAACACAGTGAGATAGGCAGCTATGTAATCAGGCAGGAGCAGGAGCAGAGTGGAAGTCATGGAACGTCGTCCCCTGTTCCACTCTGCAGGGGGAGCGTGCCCAGCGGAGCGGGCACCAGCCTTCTTTCCTGCGGCCTTTGATGAGGATGAGCTGCCCCCTGCAGCATTTAAAAGTGCTGATCTGGCGCCCTATTCAGAATGGTGGCCTGATCATAATCCTGTCAAAGACTGTAATTGCTGTGTTTGAAACCTCAGAGATGGGCAGCAGTGGGAATTAGTGAAGGGAATTCTTTTTTTATGAAGAAATCTCTTTACTTTTTTGCCCCTAATTTATTAGTTAGAGATATACTTGAATTAGCTAAAGCAGTTGATTTTATCTGGGTCATTTCATAAATCAAATTTAATGGTTCCTGAAGAAATTGGCCTGACAGTCTTGGAGTTACATTGAATTCTGATTTCTTGATTTTGTGACTCCTTATTTTAGTGCATTGAAAGGAACTTTAGAGATTCCAAGACCTTTAAAACCCTCACTGATTTCATTTTCTTAAAGAGGTTTATTCTTCCCCTCCCTAGTAGATAGATAAAGGAAAATTAACATGACCTCACTCAAGTTTACTACAGGGTTTCTATTATTTTTTCTGTCTATCCCTATCACTTTATTTCTTTTTTAGGAGAGCAACTACAACCCTAGCACCTCTCTCTCACTCTTTGGTTAAAACAATTATTTTGTTACAGATCTTTGGAGAGCTCCTAAATTTATCTATATATACACCCAGAAAATGTTGAATTTAGAAGGTTCAATTTCAAAGTGTTCCACATTTTCCAAGGGGAGAGGGAGGCAGAAGGTAATGGAGATTCCCCTTCATCTCCCAAAAAGCCTCCCCTCACAGTTTGTTTTCACCAACCAGCATCTCTGGCCGGCGGTAGAAACCGCGGACGCCCGCCTCGCGGGCGGTGGGCCCTCTCCACCCGGATGCGTCTTTGTTGAAGCGCGCGAAGTCTCTGCGAGGCTTACCTAAAATTCCCAGTGGACACCAGGAGCCTCTCGGGATCAAACTGGACATCATTCAGTGAGCTGGGAATTTGGTCCTGACGGGTTCAGCGGCAGCATGGCCACCGCGCGGATCCGGGTACCGGTGTCCCCAGCGGTGTTGCGGGCAGCTTGCGCCCCTTGGCGGTGACCGCCGGCAGGGACACTCACACGGGCGCGACCAACAGGGGTCTTCGCTGGAAACTCGAGTCCTGAGTTCTCAGGATGTAGGTGGTTTGAGAAAAAGAAAAGTTGTTAAGCTTCACACTCGTGAGAGGCGCCATTTTATTCTTGGAGCGTGAACTGTTCGATCTTTTATGATGTGTCTACTGACATTCCGTATTGGTGCCTTCCTTCTGGGTTTATTGTGGCGGGTTTTCTTATTAATCTATCCCCTGCTAAGAACTCATCTTGTATTATAACTGTTAAGCTTTTGTTATGTTCTGCAAATGGTTTTCCAAATATGCTATTATATAGTGTCAGTTGGTAATTTTTGGTCATTTGAGGTGATTCTCCCGCTGTTTTAATGTTCAGAATCACTCCAGGAAGCAAGAATAAAATCCCAAATCAATTTTATATAAAGTCCCATTTTCTAAAGCATCACTCCTCAGCAGTAAGATGCCATAGTGAAAATGATTCAGAGAAATCTGGATTTGAATTCTGGTCCAACCATTTATTTCCTGTATGACCCGAGGGCAAATGACCTCGACTCTCTGTGTCTCACTTTTCCCATCTATGTTACCTCCTAATTGTGAGTGATGTGTACCATATGCAAAGTATTTATGATGGTGCCTGGCCTGGAGTAAGTGCTTAGTGAACATTAACCGCATGAAGTTCTGGCCGTTGATATTCAGCTACAGTTTCTTTTAGCTTTTTTACTCTCAGATGGGTAGTGATTGGGAGAGGGTGTTTTTACACTTAATTTTTAATCCCTTCTGAGTTTATTTTGGTATATGGTGGAAGATGAAGTTCTAACTTGGAAATTTTTCTGATGGGCCATATTTTTCAAAGTACCATTTGTTGGGCAATTTCTTCTCCTAATATAGAGAGTATGTATGTATACGATACGCACACACCTTCATAATATGCGTTCTTTTCAGGTTTACAGGGGACCTTTACCAAAAATGAACTGTATGCTGTGCCATAAAGAAAGCATCAGAAATTTCAAGTATTGAAATTGATTTTTGTGAAAGTGTAGAGTTTCCTGTATCACATTTTGTTTGTTAATCTGTCTCAGGGATGCCTTATCTGGGTCATTAGCTGTTGGTTAATTCTTGTTCTAGTACATAGGTTTTTTGTGTGTGTGTCTTTTATTAAGGCATAACTTACAGCCAATGAAGTATAAGAGTCTTAAATGTACAATTTGAAGAATATTTGTTTCTATTTCCATTCTTGTAATTACCACCTACATCAAGTTAGAGACCCCAGATGGCTCCCTATCACCATAGATTAAGGAAATTTCTTTCTATTCCTAGTTTGTTTAGGAATAGAACAGGAGATAAATTCTATTATACACTTTTTCTTCATTTATTGGAATAACTATATGGTTTTTTCTCTCCTTTATTCTGAGCGGATTATGTTGTTTGATTTTCAAAAGTTAAACTAACTTTGCATTGTTGTAATAAATCCTGGTTGGTTATGATGTGTTAACTCTTCTTATACGTCAAGGGATTTGAATTTCAAATATCTTGGTTATGGTTTCTGCATCTTTATTCTTGACAGCTGTTGGCCTGTCATTGCCCTTTCTTGTAATGTCCTTTTCGGGTTTAGTATCAAGGTTATGCTTGCCTTGTCGTGTGATTTGGGCAATGTTTTCCTCTTTTTCTATTCTCTTATTAGATAAGTTTGGTATTATTTCTTCTTTTCTAGGTGGGCTATCTGGGACTAGAGTTTTCTCTGTGGCAAGAAATTGAATAATTGATTAAATGATTTTAATAGATAATAGACCTTCAAATTTTCTCCTGTCGGATCTTTTCTAATGTATGTTTTTTTCTAATATAGCCTTTTAAAGTTATAAGTTTCTGTAAAAAACACTGTTTAGCTGCTTCCCACAAGTTTAGTGTGTTGTGTTTTTATTATAATTAAGCTCAACATATTTTCTAGTTTGTTTCAAGTGTGTATCGGTTATTTTTCTTCTATTGATTTCTAGTTTAACTGCCCTCTGGTCAGAGAATACTCTTGTGATTTCATTCCTTTGAATTTGGAATTTCTGATGCTTGCTTTATGGCATGTCATATAGTTCATTTTTGGTAAAAGTCCCATGTAAACTTGACAAGAATGTTTATTATGAAGGTGTGTGTGTATTATATATATATATATTCTCTATATTAGGGTAATTTGGTTCCTCATGGTCAATTTTTACATAATCTGCTTTATTTTCAGTTTGCTATATCAGTTTTAGAGAGAAGAGTGTTAAAGTCTTGAAATATGATTATAGATTTTTCTATTTTTTAAAATATAATTTGAATGTATTATGTCACGTTGTTATGTCTTCCTATTAAATTGACGCATTTGATCATTTTGAAATATGCTTCCTTGTTTTGAATAATACTTCTTGCCTTAAAGTTTACTCTGGTGTTAGTATAACTGTACTATGTTACTTTTGGTTACTATTTTCATGCTAGATCTTTTTTTGTGGATTTATCAAATTTAAAGTGGATCTCTTGTAAATAGATATCACTGCATTTTCTTTACTTTTATCTAGTATGACAATATTTATATTTTAAGTGGAGGATTCAGTCCATTTACATTTAATGTAGTCACTGATATCATTGGGTTGAAGGCCTCTTACTGTTTGTTTCATCCCGTCTGTTCTTCCCTTATTTCCTATCTTGCCTTTTTGGATTAATCTTCCCTTTTGCCTTGTATTAATATATTTTTTCTTTTATTAACTTTTTAGGTATATATTCTTTTTTCTTTAGGTGGTTACCCTGGAGATTAAAATATATATCATTGACTTTTTAAAATCTGCTCAACATTAGTACTTTTATCACTTCCTGAACAACACAAAAACTTTATAACATTTTAATTTCATATACCCACCTCTGTACTTTTGTGTTTCTCTTGTCGTATCTTCTATAAATATTGTAAATCCCCAAGAAATTGTCATTAATTTTTGTTTTTTGGGTTTTTTTGAGGAAGATTAGCCCTGAACTAACATCTGCTGCCAATCCTCCTCTTTTTGCTGAGGAAGACTGGCCCTGAGCTCACATCTGTGCCCATCTTCCTCTATGTGTGGGACGCCTGCCACAGCATGGCTTGCCAGGCAGTGCATAGGTCCACACCTGGGATCTGAACTGGTGAACCCTGGGCCGCTGAAGCAGAATGTGCGAACTTAACCACTGTGCCACCAGGCCAGCCAGAATTTTTGTTTTTTATTAAGGGATAGTTTAAATATTTTACCACTTCACGTGTATTGTAAGGACCTTACCACAGTGTATTCCTAGTTCCTTCCTCCTATCGTTTGTCATCGTACAGTTGGCTTTAACATATGCTCTATATACCCAGTATATTGCTATTATTTTTGCTTCAGACAGTTATCTTTTAGAAAAATTAGAAATTAGAAGAATGAATTTTTAAATTTACCTTGATTTGTGTCATTTCTAGTGCTCTTCATTTCTCTATGTAGGTTCAAGTTTCTGTCAGTATTAACTATTAGAGTTCTTTGCTTGGAAGTACGGATCTACTGCAAATTAATTCTCTGTTTTATTTGTTTGAAAATGTCTGTACTTCTATTTCATCTTTGAAAGATATTTTCATTAGTTGATAGTTTTTTTCTTTCAACGCTTTAGACACGTCATTCCAATTGTCTGTGGTCACATCTTTTTCGACAAAGAATTTGCTGCAATTCTTATCTCCGTTTGCCCATATAGAGTGTGTCCATTTTTCTCTGGTTGCTTTCAAGAATTGTTTTTCAGCTTGTTTTTCAGCGGTTTGAATGTGTGTGTGTGTGTGTGTGTGTGTTCTTTGAACTTCTTGCTTGGATCAGCGGTTTGCTGTTTATTTTGGAAAATTCTGGGCTGTTATCTCTTCAACCATTCTTTTGCTCTGTTCTCTCTCTCTTCTCCTAGTGGGACACTGATATCTCATGTGAAATACCTTTAGATATTGACCACGGTTCTTGGGTGTTCTGTCCTTTTGTAAATTTTTTAACTTTTTTTTTTGAGGAAGGTTAGCCCTGAGCTAACATCTACAGGCAATCCTTCTCTTTTTGCTGAGGAAGACTGGCCCTGAGCTAACATCCGTGCCCATCTTCCTCTACTTTATATGTGTGATGCCTACCACAGCATGGCTTGCCAAGTGGTGCCATGTCCACACCCAGGATCTGAACCAGTGAACCCCGGGCTGCTGAAGCGGAACATGCGCACTTAACTGCTGTGCCACTGGGCCTTAAATTTTTTAACTTTTTAAAAAATATTTTTGTTTCAGTTGGGATAGTTGCTGTTGATCTATTTTAAAATTTGTAAATTTTTTCCTTGACTGTGTTAACCTAGCGTTTCCATCTGGTCTGTTTTTATAGTTTCCATCTCTGAAATACGTAATATGATAGTGCATGTTACCTGCCTTTTCTGTTAGTCTTTAACAAGTTCACTGTTTTGCTTTTCCTGTCTCATATTTCTAGCATCTGTGTCACATCTGAGTCTGGTTCTCTTGATTGCTTTGTCTCTTGATAGTGTCTTGTTTTTTCTTTCTTTTTTTGTGTCTCATAATTTGTTTCTGAAATCCAGATATCTTGTGTAAGATATATAGTTTGAGAACTGAAGTGAATGGCTTTTATGATTGGAAATACGCATATCTTATCTTTTACTACTCTTTTAGTGTATGGAGTTGAGTCAAAATAGCCAAGATTTGAGCTGGATTTAGGTTTTATTTTTGCTGTGGTTACCTTTCATGCACCACAGTCTTCAGATTCACCTAGTGTTACCTTGGAATGTAAGAGGGTTTTTTTCTTAGTGTTTGCTCCACCCTTAGGTTTGTGTTCCCTTTGGTCTCCACATCACACAAGGTCTGTCTCCACACTCTTGACACCCCTCCAGCAGGAGACTACAGTTTCTGGTCATTGATACTTGCTAGCCCCGAGGGCAGAGGGGGCAGTGTTCTCTGTTTCTCTGGTACAGCGTTGGTCTTTGGGGGGATGTTATCTCCCTGATTTTCATGGGTATGGCCTTCTCGGTCATCCTGCCTCTTGCCCAGAGACAGGGGACAGGTAATGATTTGGATCCAGGATGTGTTCCTGCCACTCTCCAGTGAGAGTTTTTTCTGTTTCTTTTCTCCTGTTGCAGAGGTCTTCACCTGTGTCCTAAAGCCAAGGGAATTTTCTGTCTTCCCCCCAGTGGTTTATGTCTCTTGTGTCCTAGGGGAGATAGAGGAGAAGAATCTGGACTCTGTGCATTTTCCACAGTGGCTGCTGTTTCCTTCCAACACGACTGAACCAAGAGAGAGGGTTTCTATAGTCTCTCCCTCTGCCTCCAGTCTTTCTTATTAGTATCCAATGAGAATGCTCGAGAACGGTCTGTGAGTGGGTGTGAATTTCTATCATGTCTGTATCTCCTAGAGGTTTTAGGCTCTCATGCTAACTCATACTTGGTTTTTAGCGGTTTGTTAAAAGTTTTAGCTGAATTATTTATAATGGCTTGAGTGGGGTCCAGTGTCTGTCTCAAGTAAGCAAGTTCTAGTGTCTTACATCTCTTTGGAGGCTCTTGTCTTTCCTTAGATTTTGGGTTAGTTCGTTGTCCTGAAACATAAGCTCTTGTTAATGCATTCAAGAAAAGTTGTAATTTTACAAATATATATATATAGTGAGAGTGAGAGAGCATCTATTCTAGTGGGAGGAGTATTGTTACAGAATCAAAATTATATTTATCCATTCCTTTGTTTTTCATTCCTTCTACATTTCCATAATTCCACATGGGATCATTTCACTTTAGCTTTAAGAATTCCTTTTAGTACTTCTTGGTGTGCCAGTCTGCTTGTTACAAATTTCTCAGCATTTATGTATTTTAAATGTATTTTCCTTTATTTTTTATTTATTTATTTACTTTTGGTGAGGAAGATTCACTCTGAGCTAATATCTGTTGCAAATCTTCCTCTCTCTCTACCTTTTTTTTGCTCGAGGAGGATTGCCTGAGCTAACATCTGTGCCATTCTTCCTCTATTTTGTATGTGGGTCACCACCACAACATGGCATGATGAGTGGTGTAGGTCTCTGCCCAGGATCTGAACCTATGGATCCTGGCCACCAAAGCGGAGCATGCCAGACTTAATCACTACACCATGGAGCCGGCCCCATCTTTTCCTTTATTTTTGAAGTTTATTTTCACTGGATATAAAAATTTTAAATTGGTGGTTCTTTTTACTTCAGCACTTTAAATATATTGTTTCCTTGTCTTAAACTTTCATCATTTTTTGTTGACTATCTGGATTTTAGTCTTATCTTTGCACCTTTGAAGCTGATATGTTTTTCTCTGACTGCTTTTATGAGTTTTTAAAATTTATTTGCAGTTTTGCTGTGATGTGTTTAGTTGTAATTTGCTTTTTGTTTATTTTGCTTAGTGTTCATAGGGCTTCTTGAATATGTGGTTTGATGTCTTTCATCCGTTTTGTATGATTTTGGGCCATTATTTCTTCAGATATTACTTCTGCCATATTCTTTTTTCTCCTTCTAGGATTTCAGTACACATATGTATATATTTAATAAGCTAGTTAGGCTATTTTTCCATATTTGATAAAGAATTTCATTTATTTTTGCTTTGCTTTGTCCAGTCTGCTATTGAGCTCATCAATTGAATTCATTTTAGTTAGAATTTTTTTTAAGTTCTAGATTTTCCCTTTGACTCTCTTTTTAAAGAAACAGATTCCAGGATTCTGTCTAAATATTTAATCTTTCTTTTTTTTTTTCTTAAACATATTATTCTTAATAATTTTAAAGTCCTTGTTTGATAATTCCATTATCAGAATCACTTGTGATTCTATTTCTATGGACTGATTTTCTCTTTGATTTTATGTTATTTCGTTTTGTATTTTAGTAAGCATAGTAATTAGTGGCTGAACACTAAACATTATGGATCAAAAATTCTAAAGGCTCTGGATAATTTTGTTTTCTTCCAAAAAAGGTTAATTTTTCTGCTGGCAGGCAGCTAGAATACCAGTGTCTCACCTTGGTACTTTTAAGGATTTATTTTTAGGCTTTGGGAGGCAAGTTTATTTTAGTCTTTACTACTCAAGGTATCTCTTATTCCTAATCTATAGTGCCTCTGAGGTCTCAACTGAATGTTAGAATGTTTGTCAGATTTCCTCTACCTTCATGGATTTTGCTCCAGAGCCTCAGCTGCTTTTGGCTCCTCTAAACCCTGACCTTTCTCTCTTCATCTCTGGTTCCCCATCCTAAGATTTTGAAAAATGCTCTCCAGGAGGCAGTAGAGGTAAATGTGGAGTTCACCTTCAATGCTTCCTTTCTCTCAAGGATCACAGACCCCAAGTCCTGCCTGTGCTGGTTGTTCTTAAATAGCTTCAAGCATTAGTTCAAACAGTGGTTTTATATGTGTTTTGTTCAGCTTTTCTAGATGGCTTTTGTGGGATGGTTATTGTTTATCAGAATACTACTCAATCCTCAGATTTTTTATTGTATTGTTTTGCTACCTCGTAAAACATGTTCCCACTATCTTGTTTTCAGCCAAACATTGATATTCATTTTCAAACATGTATTAATCTTGCCTGTCTGATTCTAAAGTTTGGGAAAAAATATTTTGTCAAATTCCAATAAAAATTTTATTTTTTAATCCTATAAAAATTGGAGAAAGAAATGACATCTTTAAAACATGCCTTTCCATTAAATGTAGAATATTTTTCCATTCATTCCTGTGGTTTTTCTATAAGTATCAGTAAAGTAGCTCAAATATGAATAATAATTTTATGGTCATAATAATATAAATACAAACTTTTAACAAAAAATATTATATATATTGTATTTAGACAAAAGAGGAAGAGAGTAGGAGTAGATGTGTAAAATAGCTAAATCATCTAGTACATCAGTAATTCTATAGATAATGTCTAAGCTTGATAAGTCAAAAACAGCAGTGTAAGTATACTCTAAAAATGGAAGTAAATAACAGAAAAATGAGCTCAAAGAGTTTAAAGTGTTTGTCTCTGAGGAGAAGAATTGAGAGGTGGGACAGAGGACTGCTATTTTTTATTATTCATTACTACTCTATGATTTGAGAAAAGTGATGTATATATATTATCCTTAAAATGAAAATTACGTGAAGTGCAGGTAGCTTTTTACTTAATGGACTTTATTTTTTTTAGAGCTGTTTTAAGTTCACAGAAAAATTCAGCAGAAAGTACAGAGTTCCCTTATACCCCCTACCTGCTCTCCCCCACCGTGCATGGCCTGCTGCACTGTCAACATCCCCCACCAGTGTGGTACCTTTATTACAACTGATGAACCTACGCTGACACATCATTATCAGCCAAAGTCATAGTTTACATTAGATTTACTCTTGGTGTTGTGCATTCCACGGGTTTTGACAAATATGTAATGACATGTATCCACCGGTATAGTATCATACAGAGTAATTTCACTGACCTAAAAATCCTCTGTACCCTGCCTATACGTCCCACCCTCTCTGCTAAGCTTTGGCAACTGCTGGTCTTTTTGCTGTCTCCATAGTTTTGCCTTTTCCAGAATGCCATATAGTTGGAATCATACAGTATGTAGTGTTTTCAGATTGGCTACTTTCACTAGCACTATGCATTTAAGTTTTTTCTATGTCTTTTCATGGCTTGATAGCTCATATTTTTAGTGTCTTATAATATTTCATTGTCTGGATGTACCACAAATTATTTCTCCATTCACCTAATGAAGATCATCTTGATTGCTTCCAAATTTTGGCAATTATGAATAAAGTGGCTATAAAGATTTGTGTGCAGGTTTTTGTAAGCATAAATTTTCAGCAACTTTGGGTAAACACCAAGGAGCATAACTGCTGAATCGTATGGTAAAAGTATGTTTAGTTTTGTAAGAAACCTCCAAACTTTCTTCCGATGTGGCTGTACCATTTTGCATTCCCTCCAGAAATGAGTGACAGTCCCCGTTGCTCTATGTTCTTGCCAGCATTTGGTATTGTCAGTGTTTTGCATTTTCACCATTCTAGTAGGTGTGGGGTGGTTATCTTATTGTTATAATTTGCAGTTCCCTGATGACATATGAGATTGAGCTTCTTTTCATATGCTCTTTGTCATTTGTGTATCTTCTTTGTTGAGATGTCTGTGTCTGTCCAGATCTTTTGCTCATTTTTCAATCAGGTTGTTTATTCTCTTATCGTTGAGTTGTAAGTGTTCTTTTTATATTTTGGATAATGATCCTCTATCAGCTATGCCTCCTGCAAATATTTTCTCCCAGTCTGTGGCTTGTCTTTTCATTCTCTTGACAGTATCTTTCACAGAGCAGAAGTTTTTAATTTTAATGAAATCCAACTTAGAAATTCTTTCTTTCATGGATCATGCCTTTGGTGAAATACTTATACATAAATATTTTACTTTTTTGAGTGCTAATGTAAATTGTATTATGTTTTTAATTTTAAATTCCAACTGCTCATTGCTGGTATGTAGGAAAGCAATTGACTTTCATATATTAACCTTGTTGTATTCTGCAACCTTATCCTAGTCCCTTACAGATGACTTTTTAAGAGACATCAATAAAAATGTTTATGTAATTATATTTTACCATTGCAACAAATGATATATGAAATATTATATTAATTGCTAATATCAAACTAGAATTCTTGAGATAAACCTTATTTGGTCATGTGTGATGATTCTCCAGATTTATGATACTTTGCTGTCTTCATAAAACAAGTTAAGTAGTTTTCCTCTTTTATATGCTTTAGAATAATCTGTTACATGTCATGTAATATCTGTACCTTGAAATTTTCGAGGAACTCTTTGTTCCTGTCCTTTTGTTTGATTAGCAAACTGTCCCTTTTCCTTAAGTCTCACATAGTTGGGGGGGGGAGGAGTCTTTCCTGACTCATGTTTTTCCCACAACAAAGTATATTTCAAGCTGTATTATAATTACCCTTTTCTTTATAATTAATCTTTTCTCTTTCTTTCACCAGTTTCTAAACTCTGTGGAGGCAGGCATCCTATGTGTCTTGTTTACTGCTGTAATGCCAGAACCAGCACACAGTCTGGCATGTGGTGGGTTCTCAGATAAAACTTGTTGAATAAATGAGTAACATTTTGTCCTTCTAGTAATGTATCAGGTTTTCCTTCAGGACTGAGTATATGATTGAGTATAAGCACTTGATTGACACTTGAAAATAAGATGTCTTCTCTGCTTTTAAGGAATGGCCTTTGATGTACATGTAGTTATTACTTATATTCATATTTTCAACTACTTTTTTGTTTAGTTGATCTGTCAGAGACTGAAAAGTGTTTCTTCATGTACATATTAAAGTATTTTTTACACATTTAAATGCTGTGTGTCCTCCACAGAATTGTTCATGATGGTGATGTCTTCATTGTGAATTTTCTTTCTAATCATTTGTACACTAACTTCCCTGTTCACTTAACACTCTTTGCTTTAAACTCATCTTTTCCTGAAATTAACTTGTAAGTTATTTCATTAAAAAACCTGTGAGAAAAATGGGAGAAGTTCCCTGAGAGCATGTTGAGCCTCTTTTCCTGTTTCCTTTCCTAGCATCTGTGACTTTATCCATAAGTTGCAGTATATGGCTTCACATCCAAATTCCCCTTTGGCCGTGTTGCATCTCTGATGGCAGTGCTTTCCAGAATGAATATAGACCTAATGGTATACATGTGGGACCAGGGAAGAGAAATGGCTTTAGCCACCTCAAGAGTAGAGCCCAAGAAGGTGAACTGTGGTCTGAACTGGAGAGAGACGTCATTTCCTGGTCAGTGGCTCTAGATCTGAGTTTCTCTAAGGGTACGCAGTGGAGGGATGGGTAGAAGAGCTTTCATATACAGAGACTACTCTGATTGTTGGTGCTCATGTCTCATTGGCTGTTAAAATGTTTAATATCATCCTTCTCTCACTATGTTATTCTGTTTTTCAGTTTGAAGCATGAATGTGCCATCCATTATATTTCAATCCACCCTTCCATGCACTGTGTTAATATACTCAGAGGTGGCATTTCACTGATCACTACCTTTTGGTTCCTGTAGTGTCATGACCTTGCGTGTTAGATGTTATGTTGGGAGTTTAACTCTCTTTGACCTTTCCATTGAATCAGCCTTTGTGTACCTGATTGGAAGCAGAACTTGGAAGTCTCAAGGCAGCCATGTTTAATTGGAGTCTTCTGTTACCTCCCTCAAGCTGCTTGAAAAGAGCCTTTTTTTCCAGAGGGAATTTGGTACTTTGTGCAGTCAGTGCGTCTCTGAAAATTTGCTCATTTTTATTGCAGACTTCTTCATTGCTGAGGGTTGTGTCAAACGTGGGATGTAACTCCTTAGGAAGGAGAAATCTCTGAGTTTTATGCACCAAAAAGAGCTGTTATCCTCATCTTCCTTATCCCTGAAGGTTTTGATGCTCAATTTGAGCATCCCTTTATCCAGAGGCCATCACTGTGCCATTCCTGGCCTGGATAGGCTTTGGGAGACAGAATTTGCTCACTTGGGTTGTGCGACCATACAATGCCCCGAATAGTCATTTGTTTGGCCTCTGCCTTCTATTGATTGTCTTGCAACTGTTTGATCAGAGCCTCATATAAGTGGGTTGTGCACTTATTGGGTTGTATTGAACAGTGTAGTGGTTTTGGTGGTGATTATGGGGATTATAATTGACATCATTTCCTGAAAGCGAACTGTGTGCCAAGCAGTTCCAAGTGCTTTATATGTACAATTCTAAGTGCTTTATATGTACAACTCTGTAAATACTATTATTGACTCCATTTCACCAAAGAAGGAACTGAGGCACAGAGGATTTAACCCAGAGTCACAGAGCTAGTATACGGCAGAGCGGAATCTGAATGTGGGTGGTCTGGCTCTTACCACAATGTTATACTGCTTCTATAAATAACTGGCCCGTAGCAGCCCTCTGCTTGTTTAAACTTGTAGGTACGTTGGAGAATATTTTATGTGAATTTCATGTTAATTCTGGTTGCCAAAATAGAATTAAGAATTACTTGAAAGGACTGATTAAGGAGAACAGGTTTTATGATTGAATGGAAAAAGTCACTAAAGCATAAGCATCTGAAAGGCTAAAGTCTTATGTTATTATTACAACTAGTGTTGAAATAAATATTCTCTCTCTCTTTTTTTTCTTTTTTTTTCTTTTTAGTAAACTACACTACTCTTTTGATTTGGGCTTAAAAGACAGTTTTAAAAGGGAACTTGAAAATTAATTTATGAATGCTAACTTGAAAGTACTAAGTATATAGACAGTACCTGGCAGTATAATCAAGAAAAAGAGATAGAAGAAACTTAGTGGAATTTAGTAGGCATAATAAAAAACAAATACAGAACATTTCAGTCTCACATTCTGGGAGCTATTTCTTTAAAGCAAAGGTAGCTATGTCTATTCCTCAGCGAAAAATTCATTGGGCCGGAGTGTGAAGCCATGTGCGATGCTTTGCACAATTACCTCCATTGGAGTAGTTCCCATAGGGCCAGCCTGCGCATCATAATTAGGAATGAAGTGGCTCTTTTGGAGCAAAGTCTTGGGTGAATGTGAGGTGAAAAGGAGATATAAAGAGCATCAATCACAATGTCCCAATACTGGTGGCAGCCACACTTCACACTAGGGACAGACAGTCAGGCTTTTCCACTGCACCTGTGTGAACAAATAGCGATGCCCATGGATGGTTTTATCTTGATTGTGAAGATTCTTGATGAGTGTATAGAGATCATGTGGAACTCTAAAAATGATATGTTACACTTCCTTTCGGGAATTCTGTTCCCAGAACAGCACAGTTCTTTGAAATCCTCATTTAAATGAGCTTAATGATTTGTGGAAGGTGAGAATGCTCACACCTGCTTTGCAAATTGATAAACTACGCCCTAAATTCATAGCAGGTGGTTTGTTTGAAGTCGTAGTGAGTCAGCAGTGGGACTATCAATAGAATCCGGTTCTTCTGTCACCCACTGACTCTCTGACCTCCCTTTTAATAGTAGGGAGGGAAAGAGGTTTAGTAGTAGGGAGGGTTTGCCCGTTGCATCAGCTTGAGGGCATTGCGTTTCTGTGTGTGTATGTGTGTGTACACACTGGTGTGTTTGTATGTGTTTCTGTGTTTTCTGAAACATTTTTGCCAAGTGGTATCTTCTTCCCACTTCCCAGATGGTAGTTGTGATTTTTTTTCTTTTGGAAATTGCTCACAAATCACGAGGCTTCATTTGCCAGTTGACAGATTTTAACAGCAGCTGGTAGGTGACCACCCTCCACCACTTGTTCCTCCCACCCTCTCCACGGCTGGCCATCAGCAGATAGTGCAGAAAAGCTGTGGGATGTTCAGCTCTTTTAGGGAGGTTTGCACAGCACAGAAGTTTGACCATTACTGAAGAGATTCAATACAAAGCTAAATTGAAACGTGTCTTTCGCCTCAGATTAAAGCCATTTTTGCCAATCTTCCTCTAACTCCTTTTTTCCTTGATCACTTTATTTTCAACAGAATGGTAGCTTTATCCACTTTATATTGTGCTGCTAGGGGAAAAAGTTAGTTTTGAAAGTGTTATAAACAGAACTTGCTCGTAGACTATTGAAAATTCAACCATTGCAAAAAGTGATGAATCTCTTGTGTAGAAATCATTTTGATGTGTCTTAGAATGAATTGTACTGAGACTTGTGTGGCCCTGATTTACCTTAATTTGTTGGAAAATAAAAGAGCCATAGAGGCCATCTCCACACCAGTCCAAATCCTGTCTAGTTTTGTCTGCAGATTTTGTTTTTTCCTCTCACTTTCTCCTTCACACAGTTAGGGTTGAACCACCTGTTTTACTTCCTTGCCAGGAGCAGAACATGGCTCGGATCAGTCTGCAACATGGTTATGGAAGTTTTCGTTTTGCTATTTGTTAATCAGATTCAAGGGTGGCGTTAATCTTTCTCTCAGTTAGTGAATAGAGTGTATTATCATTGATTGAAGCCAAACAGTGATGAAATAAGATGGATTTTCAGATGGTGGCCCTTTGTATTTATAATATGAAAAGCTGCAAAGAAAGAAAATCAAGATCATGATTTGTCTGTTGTATGTGGTTGTTAAGAAGCATCAGAGATACTGTGTCATCCGAATTCAGGTTAAGAACATGTGTTTTGGAACCAGACTATCTGGGATGGAAGCCTAGCTGACTCTGTACATGTTAACTTACCTCTTCTGACCCTCGGTTTCATCTGTAAAATGGGGGAAATAATAGTATCTGCCTCATAGTATTGTTGTGAGGATTACATGAGATGTTGAAAACACACAAGCTACCCAGATTTTCTTGAACTGTTAAAATCCACCTAGTTTAATATTTTGAAAGTTTGCTTTAAAGCCCCTTTGAGAATCTGTACAATGTGTTAAAAGATAAAAGGCCACAAGGCACAAATACATGCCCATCTGTAATAAACACAGACGTGTCCTCAAGACTGACTCCTGTTCGGTCGAGTTCAGAGAAAGAGACTTGCCAATCTGGGTTTCGAGTGAGCTAAACTGCATTAATTTGCAGGTCTGTTCACATTTAGCACAAACACTATAGTTAGAAAAACACTGTGGAGCTGTTCAGAAATGGAGATGATGTTCACAGTATATTTTAAAGGTGGAAAAAAATAGTTCAACCTCATTTGAAAGGCAAATAGTTACTAATCTACATGAACAGGTAGTTGAACTTTTGGCATCTTTTCACTTCTACTAATCATAAAAGCAAGAAAGGCAAATGTGAGCCCGAGAGTGGGAAGAATGATAGTGTTTTAGGGCTAAAAGTAATTTAGAAACCAGAAGTTTCCCCTCATGTTCCAGTCCAGGAAACCAAGATCCGGAGGATATGGTGAACTTGCTCTAAATCACATGACGAGGTGGTGACCGGGGACAACATCATGACTCCTGCAATGACTCAATATCAAATTCACCTCCCTGGGTAAATTAGAAGATCTTGATAAAGTGGTGACTTCTAATTGAGTGATCCTTGACATCAGGGAGCCAGGCCTCATACTGAAAGTGAGAGTGGGTGATACCTCAGTGGTGAGAGTTTGGCCCAAAGAGGAAGGCTTTAGATTTATCTGATACTGAAAGACTGTTGGGACAATGAGGAAGGGCCCATACAGGAAAGATGGACTTCATCTGAACCCTAAAAGCAGGAGGCTGCTGACAATAAAATCTAAAAAAGGCAGCAGCATGATTTTCAAACTGTAAGAATGGAAGGAGATTTAGTGGAGTGCAGAATAGCAGGTGAGTTTCCTTAACAATGGCTAGAGAGGTTAGAAGGGAATTCAGTGGCTTAGATGAATACAAGGGGAGTGATGAGATAGATGACCCAGTAAGTTGAAAGAAAGGCATGCATGGGAAGTGGAGGGAAAGTCAGGTTACAAGAGAAAAGTGGTAGAAGTCGGAAAATAAAGAGGGTGAATGCTGGCATTATTGCTAGCAACTGAACATCTTTATAAAACTGAAAATTTTGTAGAAATATAGGATGCTATTAAGTTTTGTCATTTTCTTCACTATGGAAAAACCATTTAATTTTTCTGGGTTTTAATTACTTTCTCTGTAAGATAAGAGTGAAAATAGCATGCCATCCTAAAGGTCTGTTATTCTATGACATTTAGAAAATCAAGGATCATTTACTTAAAAACTCCTCCAAATAGTGACAATTTCAAATCTATTCTTTTGTAATATTCGTTAGCTTAGGATGCTTTTGTTTACCCAATATACAGCAAATTCTTATTTGAGTTTATGAATACATTATGTATTTGAGTTTGTGAAACCAGATCCACATAGGGTAATGATGCTAAATAATGACAATGAGCTTTTGGCTCTAAATGCCTGGTTAGTTTTGCAAGCAATACTCTCATCCAGAAGTTTTCAAAATCTGATTAAACATAATATTGATAGATTGGGGAGCTTTTAAACTTTGTAAAAGAAAGCCCATTAGGGTAAATTTAACAAACATTTTAAAAACATTCAATTGAGGAAGGTTGAAAGTAGTGGTGGTTGGTGGTTTTCTCAGGAATAGAGTATTTTGGTAAACAGAATTTTTTTTCAGGTCATTTACCTAATGAAAGTGTCATGGCAATGGATGAGAGAAATTTTTATCCCTAATTATTTCCTGTGTACCCATCTGAATTGGTTTATTTTGACAGCTTTAGTTTCATAAATACACCAACTATTAAAAGTGAATCTAATACTGGATCATAAGTTACAGGGTCAGCAACCTTTGAAAGACATTACATTTCATGAAATTAAAAGTATTTCTGATGTGAGGTTAGCATAATAAACTTAAGGAAAATATATTTCTCTGTAAATATTTCAGAAGATGTGATATCTCACAAAAAATATTTAGAAGACTAAATATTTGATTTTAAAATATTAAGGCAAAAGTACATCTCAAAAGCCATGGGACAATTGAAAAGTAGACGCTATAGATATTTCATAAAATCAGAAATAAATATGTATCTTCAGATTTTGTTACTCATGAAATAAGCTGATTTTTTTTCTCCTGGAGGTCAAAAGTAGAAATAAAATGCTTGACAGGATTACAAATAAATGCAATAAGTATAAACTTGGTTATCAGACTAGGGACATCCCTCCTGCCCCACCTCAAAGCACAGAGCATAGAAACCAGCAGAGCACACCTCACTTTTTTATTTCAAAGCAAGGACTCCTGTTCTGAAAGAAATTTAATGGTCATGTATCCACTGAATCATTTGACAAGAACAAGTTCATGAGCCATTATGAAGTAAGAGAGAAGATATGAGCAAAGTGGAGAAAAGAGGGGATGGGTTAGTACCATGTAGGAGAATGAAAGATGCAGAGATATAGTTTATCATTATATAACTAATATCCAATTAAAAAACAAAACCTCCTTATAGCATACACAAAAATTAATTCAAAATGGGTCATAGACATAACTGTAAAAACCTAGGAGTATATCTTTATGATGTGGTTTAGCCAAAACCTTATTAGATAAGACACTAAAAGCAAAAGTGACCAAAAAAACTAGATAAATTAGACTTTATAAAAATTAAAAACTTCTGTGCTGCGGGTTATTTGACATGGTAGCCCCATTAAATCCAATTTGCATCATGATCAGTTTTAGCATATGTTCTAGAACTCGGCATGAAGTAATTCCAAGGGCACATGGCCCAATTCTTTGGTATCTTAGTTTTGAAAATATGAATTATTTCTATTTGTGCTGTATCCTGCTTCGATTTTTATCTTGTCCTAATTATTTGGTCAGATGATTCTGTTTATCTCTTTATCATATTATAATAGCTCTTAATGAGGTTGAATCCATTTAATTAAGAAAAAACCCGTGAAGATAAAGAAAGGAAGGATAGAACACAGGGAGAAAATAATGAGGGAAAATATTTGTCATTACATTAAAGAGCCAGGGTAGATATCCATTTACAGGTTTAGTGAAGAGGAGTGAAAATAGTTTAATGGATGCTAAACAGTGCTTCACTATTGTAAACACAGGCTCCACTTACCCAGGAGCTGGCTTCCAAAGGTGGCTTCATAAGCTATCTGGAACTTGAAAGGCATTTTCCTATAAGTCGGGGCTAACATCCAGACCACAAAAGCCCATTTGGTCTGTATGTGTCTGAAATACCAGATGGAGAGTCCTATAAATGCTGATGAAATACATGACTGATTCACTAAGCACATCTGTGATAAGCACCCACCCCGTGCCTGATTATGGTGGTAGGTGCTTTTCCATGTTAGATGCTTTTGGGGTTCCAACTCCTCCCACCATGGTAGGATGGGGTTAATTAATTACGGCTTTCATTCAGTAAATATTTGTTGAGCAGCTGCTGTGGGCCTGACCCTCCGCTGGCTTGGCTCTGAGGTTGCACAGAGAGACTCTGCTCCCACTTCTAAGGAGCTAAGTCTAGAGGTGGGCACGTACAGGTCCATGGAGAGGTTTTAAGTTACTTTGGTAAGTGCTTCCGTGGGGTAAGCACAGAGGGCAGGGGGGCAAGAAGAAGGGAAAGAAACCCAAGCCCAGGTTTGTGTTTTGGGATGGGGCTGGGGGGTGGGATAGAGCCTGAAGGTGGTGAAGCTGGAAGCACTTTGAAAAGTGAGGTTAAAGTTGGGAATGGGACTTAGGGGATGGGAAACAGAGGTTATTCTGGGCACAGAGAAGCGAGAGTGTGAATAAAGGAAAAAGGTAACAAACAGCACGTGGGAATAGATGAGACCAGGGTGGGGGTTGTGGAGAGAGCTAGGGTAGAGGCAGGTGTCCAATGCATCAGTGTAGTACTTGGGAGAGAGGGCGCGGGGAGCTGCTCTGCTGGCCGTCATTGCGGACGTGGTAGGTAAAGCTGTGGGGGTTCGATTTGCAGGGAGAGCATGTGGACTGAGCAAAGTGCTCAGAGTAGAACCCTAAGGAACACTGGTGCCAAGAGATGGCAGAAGAAACCAGGTAGCTGTGGAGGCTGAGGAGAGGAGCAGAAGGCGGAGGGAGAACATGAGGCTGCATTGCCGTGGCTCCCCAGGGAAGGAAGGTGCTCAGAGCTGTCACGTTCTGTGAGCGGATGGTCAAGTAGGACTGAAAAGCAAGCATCCGTTGTGTGCAGCAACAAGGGACACGTCATTGCACTTCTTAGACACCTTTGCCTATGAGCTACAAGGGCAGGTCTCAGACGCTCTGAGAACGCTGGTCCCCACATTAAGTGACTGGGCTTTTTGCCTCTTAAGTTTAGTTATGGCAGGAGTCCTGTTTACAAGGTCCTTGTAGTTTTCTAGTGTTTTCCTCGTATGTGAGTAATTTCTTCACCTACGTTGTGCTATCTCCAGACCCCAGGCTGTGTATTATCCTGCAAATAGACTTCTTTAATATCTTAAAATAAAAATTTTTAGAATATTCAAGATTTCCACGTCTCAAAAAATATTAATTTATCAATAAATCTTGTGAAGAAAATGTTTGCATAGCTTTATTAAATTCTAAGATATGGTATAGATATCCCTTCTAGAAATCAGATGACAAAATTAGCTTTTATATTAAATTTATATTTTCAGCATCTCCTTAGCATAAGTGTACAAAACCTTGTCTGGAATTCCAAAATCCAAAGCATCAAAAACTGGAATTTTTTCATAAGGTGGAGGATGATGTGAACTGAGATGAGGTTATTTAGAGACTTGACTCTTATCTCTTGACCCTTCTCTCTCTTGGAGTGAATATTCACATGTCTTAATTATTAATGTGTCTTATTACAAGGTGTTTCCCCAGACTCCACTGGGATATTAAATAATATATGGTATGTGTACCATTTTGCCTTTTTAAAATCCAAGAGACCCCGAATTCTGAAACATCTCCAAGGATTCCAACGATGGACTTGGCAGTCTCTTAAGTTACTGACTCATCTAGGCTATTTCTACTTTCTTAAATGAGCCCACTTTTCCTGTCTCCTTCATGGTGCCCCAAAGTCTTTTGGTGTCAAAGAAGAGGGAGTTGATGCGATTATAATCGCCAGCTAAGTGCCAGGTCGATTTTTGTTCACTATTGTATGCCAGACATCAGGCCCTGGGCCTGGTATGTCATAGGGTTAATACTGTCTATTAAGCAGATGAACTTTTAAATAAGTGACTTTTTTCCGTTCTCTTTCTTTTTCCTATCCTGCTTCCAGGACTGGCTGCAGCTCTGCTCTGCAGCCTCTTAACAGGATGTAGGCAATCTTCACAGTCTTCCTTTGTATGGCCAGTATCTTCAACCCAGAGGCAGCTCTAATCGGTGGATTTTGCTGTTTGGAGAGAGGTTTACAGATTCTGAGGCCACACTCCTGCTTATCAGGAAAGGGTACCATGACCAGTTAGTGTCCCGTGCTTTGGGTGCAGGAGGAAGCAGTTGTAGTGGCACATGGTCCACGATTTTGTCAATCCTTGCTACCATGGATAAGCAGTGACTCTTTGGGTCCCACTTTGATTCTTGTTTTTTTCTTTGTCATTTTGATTTTGAGGCCAAACCTGTTGTTTTTCAGAGTCCCCTGGCACCTGGAAAATGGAATACCTGTTATTTGCACCTCACTTTGGGTTTCCGGTGTAGAATTGTGTGATGGAAGGAGCATGGACTTGGGAGTCAGACAGAGCCCACGCATTATTTGACTTCTGTGGGCCTCAGTAACCTCATCTGTAAAGTGAGGATCCGATAGTGACCTCCAAGGATATTTTAAGTTTTAAATGGGATATTACAAGTAATATGATGAGTACATGGTAATGCTTAGTAAATATTGCTTAGAGTCCTTCTTTGCCTACAAATTATTGCTTTTGTTCCTCATGACAACCTTAAAAGGCAAGGAAGGCATCACTATTTCCATTTATATATGACGAAATGGAAGCTCAGACAAGTTAATTAACAAATGCCAAGTCACACAGCTAACAAGTGGCAGAACCAGGACTAAAACTTAAGTGTTTTGATTCTAAATCCTTTGCTCTTCCCTTCTGCTCTTCTTCAGTGAAGGAAAATATTTCTGGACATAAAGGGAAATTTGGATAGAGTTCAGTTCAATTCAGCCAATGCTTTCAGTATGCCAACAGTGTCAAGGGCACCGTGCTCCATCTTGGGGCTGTAAAGGCCTCAGGAAGACTCTGCTTCTGAGGACTC
The DNA here is from genome assembly GCF_021613505.1 of Equus quagga. NCBI lineage: Eukaryota > Metazoa > Chordata > Mammalia > Perissodactyla > Equidae > Equus > Equus quagga. The sequence goes on from NC_060286.1 coordinate 8,322,901, forward strand.
ATGGTATTTCAGGGACAAGGCTTAGAGTGGCTTGGTCAATATGAATGAAATACTGTGGAATCAGAAAACAGCCATGATATTTGGGGCCACAGTATTCTTATAGAGTCATAAATTTGTTTTAAATTGGGAGGACCTTAAAAGATCAGCTTACTCATATTAGGTGTGCTGTGCGTGTGTTTGGGTTCAGGGGAGCATCATCAACTGTGTGGGAGAAATCAAGGTCATATAATTTGATTGGGGAAATAAGATGTAAGTGAATAAAATGTTAATAAAGATTTAAATAGCTAGTCAAGAGAGAAGACATATCACAAGGCAGTACATACTTATTTGCTTAATGAATTATGCAGACAGCATTTATTGTAGGAATTCAGAGGAGAAAGCTATGTAAAGTTCCTTGGCCAACATTTCATAACTGTGTGTCTGTGATAGAGGCAGATCGAGAGTGGAGGACTCTTCACTCTCACCTGCAATTTTTTCTACACTTTACTGCATTAGTCAGAAGCCTTCTGGGTCAAGGGACAGAAACTCAATTCACAAGGGGCCTCAGCGTGTGCGCACACCACACACACACACTCACACATTCTAGTGTTTATTGCCTCACAGAAGTGAAAAGCTCAGTGGGTTGTGCTTAGATGCAGGAATGATCGGCTCCAGTTCACAGTGGGTATTAGTATCAGGAATTCATAATTCTTGGTTTTGTCTTTTTCTGTGTTGACTTCTTTCTCAGGCATGCTATCCCCCAGGTGACGGCAGATGCAAGCGGACATCCTCCTAGCTTATTCACTCCAGCAGCGCGGTGGGGGTGCTTTTTCAACATTGCCAGCCAAGTCCCAAGGCTGGCTGTCATTGTCCAGCTTTAAGTTTTTTTGCCTCCCTAAAATGAGGGATTTGGGGGTCTGCCTCACTCATACCCTATGGACTGAGATTTGGAGAGGAGTGGTTTCCTAAAAGAAAATCAAGATGTCATTACTGAAAGAGAGGGAAAGTTTCTAGAAGGTCAAAATTAACATCCGTATGCTCAACACATATATAAAACTTGGGACATTTTAAAAAGAAGCTTAAATAATGAGAACCTACATCTTTATGTATTTACTCACATAGTGATTTCAGGTGCTTTTCATTTCTTTGTGGAGGTGCAGATTTATATCTGGTATTTTTCTTCTGTTTGAAGGACTTCTTTTTAACATTTCTTGTTTTGCTGGTGATTAATTATTTCTGAAAAGTCTTTATTTTGCCTTTGTTTTTGAAAGATATTTCCTCTGGGTGTAGAACAAGGTCAGTTTTTTGTCTTTCAGCACTTTAAAATATTTCTTCTCTGTGAGATTTTGCAGTGAGAAACCTGCTGTCATTCTTCCTGTGCATTCCTCTGTTCATAAAATGTCTTTTTTCCCCTCTACTTTAAAAAAAATTAGTAGACTTTTTTAGAGCAGTTTTAGGTTTACAGAAAATTTTGGTAGGAAGTCTGGAGAGTTCCCATATACTCTCTCCTCCTGCCTTGTTTCTCCTGGTTTTACACCTGGGATTGGTGTGATACATTTGTTACAATTGCTCAAGCAATATTGATACATTATTACTAACTGTAGTCCGCAGTTTACGCTGGGGTTTGCTCTGCTGTTTTATTCCTACGTCTAACTGGTTTTCAGCCATTTGGTTAAGTTGTGCCTTGGTGTAGTTTTCAGCATATTTCTTGGACTGAGGATGCGTTAAAACTTCTTCAGTTGGTGGGTTTATAAGTCTCATCGGATATGGAAAACACTGGCCATGGTTTCTTCAGATATTTCTCCTGCTCCCCTGCCTCCTTCAGAGTGTCCAATTACATGTATTTTCTGCTGCCTGGAGTTGTCCCACTGCTCACTGGTGCTCTGTTCATGTTTTCACAGTGGTTATGTTTCTCTCTGTTTCATTTTGGACGTGTTTCTATTGCTGTGTTTTCAAGCTTGCTACTTTTCTCTTCTGCGTTGCCCAATCTGCCGTTAATCCCAATCAGTGTAGTTTTTCATCTTTTTATCTCTGTAAGTTTCATTTGACTCTTTCATATCTCTACTTTGTACGTTTAGTCTTTCGTCTAGCTTCCTGAATATATGGAATACAGTGATATTTACTGTTTCATTGTCCTTGCCTACAAATTCTGTTATCTGGGTAATTTCTTACTCCATTTCAACTGGTTGACTTTTTCCTCATTATGTATGATATATTCCTGTTTCTCTGAATGCCTAGAAACTTTTGGCTGGATGTCATACATTACAAATTTTACCTTGTTGCATGCTAGATATGTAAATATTCTTGAACTTTGGTCCGGAGTGTGGTTAAGTAACTTGGAAACAGATTCTTTCAAGTCTTGGTTTTAAGCTTTCTTAGGTGGAACCCAAATAATGTTTTATCTAGTGTTAATTGTTCTCTACTGAGGCAAACCCTTCCGAGTGGTGTACTCAAAGCTGCATTAATTATGAGGTTTTCTACTCTAGCCATTTGGACCAGGCACTGTTCTTGATTCTGTGTGAGTTCAAGGGACTGTTACTGCATCATTTCCAGTCATTCTTTCTATGGCTCTGGGTAGCTTCCTCATGTGCATGCACTTACCAGTATTCAGTTGAATATTCACTTACAGCAGATCTTTGGAGTTTTCTCTCTTTGTAGCTCTCCTCTTCAATACTGTTTTTGTGAGCTCTCATGGCCTTGGCCTCTGTGGCCTCCTAGCTCCATCCTCTCAAATCAGGGAGACCACCAGCTTTGTCTGGGATCTGCTCCCCTTCAAGGAGGCCTCAAAACTTTCTCCAGGTGGTCAGATTGGACAATCATAGGACTTACTTGCTTATTTCTCATCTCTCAGGAATGCTTAGGTTTTTGTTGCCTAATGTTCAATATCTTGAGAGCTGTTGTTTATGTCCAGGCTTTCAGTTTTTTCATGTGGGAGGGTAGAGTTGGTATTTGTTATTCCATCTTGATCAAAGGTAGGAATTCCCTTAATAAACTCTTAATAATTTAACGCTGACCTTGGATTTATTTTTAACTTAGTTTGATCTTTTGGAATTTCATTTCTTGCTTTCTAATACATATTCTTCATTTATTTTTCTTGTCTTATAGCACTTTCAAGACCTCCAGTAGAAAATTACAAGGAAGTGATGAGTATTCTTATTTTGTGTTGTCTCTAAGGAATACTAAGGTTTAAACACATTTAAGTGTGATGAATGCTAGATTTTCTTTTTCAGGTTGAGAAACTTTCCTTCTATTCCTACTTTGTGAAGCGTTTTTGTCATGAATGGGTGTTGAAGTTTGTTTAATGATTTTATGCATCTATTGAGAGGATTATATGTTTTTCATCTTAACCATTAATGTGGTTAATTACACTCAAGACTTTCTTGATATTTAAACTTCTTTGCATGTCTGCTATAAATTCTTATTTTTGATGTATTTGTTTTTAATACATCATAAAGTTTTTTTTGCTGCTGTTTAGTTTAGGATGTTTGTAACTGGGATCATTAGAGATTGATCTACTGTATAAATTACCTTTCTTGAGTTTACGTTATCCTCAGAAAATGATACAGGAAGTTTTTTCTTCTAGAACGGCTTGTATAAAAGAGCAGTTACCTGTTTGAAGATTGGAAAAATTCATATAAAACCATCTGGATGTGATGTGTCTCTTTTTGAATTTTTTTTTCTGCATTTTGTTTCTTTAGTGGTTAATGGTCTATATGTTTTCCATTTTTTCTTTTTAAAATTGTTTAAACTTGATTTTTTCTCTTGTGATTTTTAAATGCCTACTGTATCTGTAGGTATATTCTTTGTCTGAATCAACCTTGTCAATAGTTTATCTTTAGAAAACAATTATCTTCTCTAGTTTTTTTGTTTTCTTAATCTTTTTATTAATATCTGCTTTTATCTTGTCTGTTTCTTGTATTTTGCTTTGGTTTAAGCTGTTGATCGATAGCATCTTGAATTGACCATTTATCATATTAACTTTTTAATCTTTTTCTTGATTTTTAATATATACTTTAATCCATAAATTTCCTTTAAGTACCACTTTGAGTATATCCCACTAGTGTATGATATGTGATGTGTTCATTATTTTTCAGTTATAAATATTTTATCATTCCAATTAAAATTTCTTCTTTGACCCATCAATTATTTAAAAATGTGTTTTCTAGTTTCCAAAAGCATTTTTATAATTTTTAAAAAGTCTTTTGTTTTATTTATAACTCTCTTGAAATTAGAATGTGGTCTAATTGTATTTTTGAAGCTTCCTCTGTGGTGTAATAGATGGCTAATTTTTGTACCTCTTCCCCATATGCTTGAAATTACTGTATATTCTTAGATTGTTTTCCATCCCACTTCATTCTAGTTTAGTCCCTCTTGTGTATTATCTTCTGTGTGTGTGTGTAGGGTGAGCTCATCTTCAAAAGGGGTGTTTTTGTGCTTGTCTAGGGGGTATAATCCTATGTACCCTGGGTGATAGAAGTGTTCCTATAGAGCAATTTTGCACTTGCTTCTCTTGGGTCTCTTGGATTTCATAGGAGCTTAACCATTTTTCTTATTAATTTCTTGCCCTCAGATGTCTGCACTGTGCTGATGTATTTCTTTGAGAGGTAAAGCCTTCATGTTTTTATTTTTCACAGGATAATATTTTTTCCATTCGTAGTCCCAAATACATATCAAGCTTCTTTCCCACTTCTCTAGGTCCAAGCTGTTAGATGGAATTTTACTAGTCCCCCTTTCAAAGAAAGAGTAGTAGCCTTATGCTACAGTCCTGAATCCAGCCTTGCCTGAACCCAAGGCTATTAATATCCTAGATATCAGCCTAGGGGACCTGCAAACAAGTTGCTTACTGCTCTGGGCTAATACCAGGTGTCTTTCTAATTTTATCAGCATTTCTATGAGTTTGTAGCAGGAGGAGTTCTTTATGGCTTCAGCCTTCTGTATCACAGGAACCAAAAGCTGGCCTAATTTTTAAAGATGAATAAACTGTGGTTTATTGATAATCCAAGGTCACCCAATTGGGAAGTGTCAGAGCTAGGATTAAAACCTTATAAAACCTGCTTCTTGTTGGTATTTTTCCTGCTGTGCATTTGGCTTTGTATGTTATTTGTGATAGCTAATTTTGTGTGTCAACTTCACTAGGTCACAAGGTGCCAAGACAGTTGGCTAAATATTATTCTGGGCATGTCTGGGAGGATGTTTGTGGACAAGATTAGCATGTGAATCAGTGCTCTGAGTAAAGCAGATTGCTCTCCCTAATGTGGGTGGGCCTCACTCAATCAATTGAAGACCTGAATAGAACAAAAAAGCTGAGTAAGAGGGAGCTTTGTCTGCCTGACTGGTGTGCTGGAATATTGGTCTTCTCCTGCCCTTGGACTGGAGCTGTGCCATCGGCTCTCCTGGGTCTCAGGGCTTCAGTCAGACCAGAGCTGCACCATCGGCTCTCCTGGGTCTTTGGTTTGCCAACTGCAGATCTTGGGACTTCTCAGCCTCCATAATCATCTGAGCCAATTCCATATATTTTCCTATTGGTCCTGTTTCTCTGGAGAACCCTTGCTAATTGCTGTTGTACTAATTTTAAATTCATTTTTTCGTTCGTTATTGAAGTATTTGTTTTATTCCTAATAGTATATTAGACACTAAGGGGACAGAGCAGAGAAGAATGAATTAAGACTGCATGTTCCTTGAAGATGTTAGAGGAGTCACAGCTACATAAACTCATTTAGAAAGTGTAAGCAACAAAAATAATGGAAGGTAAACTCTGCATGACTTAAGAATATGCATGGAACAAGGCGCATTATTATACGCAGGGCAACATTTCTAATTCAGTGGTGCCAGGCTTTTTCAGGTGGCTCAATGCCTGGAAATTGAGGTACTTTTTGTGGCACCCCATGAAATTTTAATGTATTTATTTTCATCAGGAATCAGGAATCATTTTACCAGTGGAAAATGTGACTAGATTATGTAAGCCGTGTAACAGTCACAGCCATGAGTATGCATGTCGATGACAAAACAAGCCGACGAAAGAAGCATGATTAGCAATTTCCACGTTTCTTTAATATTCATTTGTTTTATTACCTACTTCTGCTTGTCAGCATATGTGTGATAACAGGCACCCAAGCCTTAGAAATTTTATGGGAAAAATGGAACATTTAGAAAATTTTTCATTAATTCTTCTGCAGATGGAGAAAAGTTATTCATTGTCTAATTTTCAGGGGCATCCTTGGGGGCTGCTAGTCTAATACATGCATAACACTGCTTCATATCTGATGTATGAATTGTGTGACATTTTTGGAATGTGGCTTTTATTTTTCTTTTAAAGAAGCTGTTACTTAGCTAAGTTAGTATTCGCAGTCTGTTTCTGACCAGTTGTCGTGCTATATTTGGATATATTTACTGTAGGCTAGGTGCTGAGGAGACTGAAAGTGCCTTGTACAAGTGTTCTCTGTAGCTTGACTGGGCTCTATTGTAAGATAAAACAAGAACTTTGGAGACTGCCTTGAGGATGATTTGCAGCCTGAGATGGGAAGAGGGGGCAATGAACTAAACAGTTAGAAATTCAGGAACTCACAACACCTGCAAATCACCAGATCTGTTTATCATCTTTCTCAGCCTCGGTTACACAGCCCAGGCCCTTCATTTTAGTATCCATGGCAATGGGATTTTTTTTTTTTGGTCTTCCTAATCAGAACATTTGTAAATTAAAATGTTGATTCTTATTTGCTTATGAGGATTTATTGGAGTGATAGAGAACTGTTGGGGGTTGGGGAAAAGAAAGCAAAAACAACCATTCTGGTTTTATGTTTCTTCTGCAGATGCAGAAATTTAATTATCAGGTCACCTCACTTCTCAGCAGAGTAAATTACAGTCTTGGTCATTAATTTGTATGTAAATGCCACCATTGTAGGAAAACAACACAACACTTGGTTCTATCAAGAAATTCCCTTGTAGGAGGCATACAAATTAGAGAGCAGGGCTTCAAAGAATCAGAGAGATTGACAGCTTAGGACTTGCTCTTGTCCAGGCGAGTCCTGCTGCAGTGATGAAACGGCTTACAGTAATTGTCAAAGCCAAGTGTTCAGAACACATTTGTACTTGAGAGCTCAAATAGTGAAAAACGAGGGCCCAGTGAGGACAGATACAGGTCTGTTCAGAATACCACCTGTAGTGTAGGCTGTGTGTGACCTCCACAGTCAGAGCTGATCACCCTCAATGCTTTCCTGATTGGTTTGGCCTCTTCTCTTGCCTTGGATAGGTTTGGCCTAGCGGGGAAGAGAAATAAGCTTCAGAGCGGCTAAAGTAGCCCTGGATGTGGGGCTTATCCCTTAGGTGAATAAATAGCAACACACATTCCTACCCAGGGATGCATGATCTAGGCAAACACTTTTGCCCATGGGGATAAATATGGTGGACCACGTATGGCAGCAGGGGAGTCCAGGTTGTCGCAGTGTTATCTGTCTTCAGGGTTAGATGGGTCTGAATTTAGTTAGTGGCTGTTGGGAAAAGGGTTCAATAACCAGAGCCAGAGAGAGGTCAGACAAGAGCTAAATTGTGGGTTGCCTTTCAAGGCTTATCCAGGAACTCAGAATATGAATCAGAAAGCCAGAAGAACTTCCCGGATAGACACAGTGGGGATTAGAGAGATGCTCTGTTTGGTGGGCACTCTGGTCCCCAGACTTATTTCCTAGGATTGGAATGGGAGGACAAGTTCTAAACCTCACTGGCTTTGAGCGTTCTCAACTGTGCAGAGATGGCTCAAGGCTGGGGCTAGCTGAGTCGTAGGGGACCGTCCTCAGTGACTCGACGCAGGAGAGAGGTAAGGCTCCCGTGGGATATCGCCTTACTTCAATCCACTTTTTAAAAACATTGAAGTACAATAAACTGCGTGTTTATAAAGTGTATGATTTGGTGAGTTTGACATACAATACTTGTGAAGCTATCACCACAATCAAGAAAAAACATTTACCTCACTCCAAAAGTGTCCTTATGCCCCTTGGTAATCCATCCTTCTCCCTAACCCCACCTCAGGCAACCACTGATCTGTTTTCTGTCACAATATATTATTTTAAATTTTATAGACTAACATATAAATTGAATCATATAATGTGTGCGCCTTCTTGACTGTTTTTTTTCACTCCACTTGGTGCTTTCGAGATGTATCCAGGTTATGGCAGGTATAAATGTTCGTTCCTCTTGATTGCTGACTCCATTGTATTGATGCACCGCCATTTGTTTACCCATTCACCTGCTGCTGCTCTTTGGGATTGCTTCCAGATTTCGGTTATTACAAATATAAATTTCTATGAGCATTTGTGGTAAAGTCTTTATGTGAACATGTGGTTTTTTTGTTTTTTGTTATTTTCTCTTAGGAAAATATCCAGCAGTGGAGTGGCTGTGTCATGCGGTCAAATATACGTTTAAATTTTGAAGAAACTGCCAAAGCAGTTTTACCATTTTACATTCCCACCGGGAGCATTCAAGGGCTCCAGAAGCTTTACTTTCTTGACTTTGATATGGTTAATTTTTAAAAATTTTATTGGCATCTCATTTTGGTTTTAATTTGTATTACCCTTCTGATTACTAATGTGGAGCATCTTTTCATTTGCTTATAGGCCATTTGTACATATTAGTTTGTGAAATATTTGTTTAAAATTTCTTATTGGGTTGTTTGTATTGAGTTGGATTATTATTGAGTTGTAAAAGGCCTTTCTATATTCTGGATACAAGGCCTTCATCTGACACGGTGTGTAAATAGTTTCCTTCAGTCTATGGCTCGCCTTTTTCATTTCTTAATGAAGTCTTTCAAAGAGCAAAAGTTTTTAATTTTGGTGAAGTCTAATTTATAAGTTCTTTTCTTTTATGGTTCATGCTTTTGTGTATCTTCAGGTTTCAAAGATTTCTCCTATGTTTTTTCCCTAAGAGTTTTATAGTTTAAACTTTTACAATTAGATCTATGATTAATGTACACACACGCATAGTATGAAATAAGGGTTGATGTTCACTATTAGTACCCAGTTTGCTCAAGCATCATTTTTTGAAAAGACTTTAATTTCCCCATTGGATTGGCTTGGCAACTTTGTAAAACAATTGACCATACTCATGTGGGGCTATTTCTCGACACTAATTCTATTCTATTAATTTATTAGTTTATCGTTTTGCCAGTAGCAAATTGTTTTGACTAGTGTAGCCATGTAATAAGTCTTAAAATCAGATAATTTGAGACTGCCACTTTGTTCTTTTGAAAAATTGTTTGGAATATTGTGAGTCCTATATGTTTCCTTGTACGTTTTAGAGAGTACTTGTCAAATTCTACAAAATATCTGCTTGGATTTTGATTTGGATTGCATCAGATCAGTAGACTAATTTGGGAAGATTAACGTCTTAATATTGAATCTTCTCTATTTCCTCTCGGGAATATTTTATTGCTTTTAGTATAGTAGTTGGATGCCTCTTGTTAAATTTAATCTTAAGTATTATTGTATTTTGATGCTATTGTAAACAGAAGTTTTAAAAATTTCATTTTCAATTTGTTGTCAGAAAATAGAAATGGAATTGATTTTTATATAATGGCTTTCCTAACCTCACTAAGTAGTCTCCTCAGTGATGTTAGCTGTAGAGTTTTGGTAGATTCCCTCTTTTTCAGATGGGTGACTATCCCTAGTGTGCTGAGATTTTTTGTTTGGTTTTTATCAGAAATTCATGTTGCACATTGTCAACTTTTTATGTACCTGTTGAGATGATTATTTGATTTTTCTTTTTTATTGTGTGAATTTGGTGAATTACATCAATTGCTTTTAGTGTTTAAACCAATTTTGTATTTCTAGGATAAACCTCATTGGTCATAATGTATGATCCTTTTAATACGTTACTCGATTTCATTTGTTAATATTTTGTTAAGTATTTTTAGTAAGTGTGATGTATAGGATGCAGGTGTATAATTTTCTGTTCTTGTGATGTCTTTGTCAGGTGTTTGTAGTAGGACTATGCTGCCTCATAAAATGCTTGAGAAATATTCTCTCTTCCTCTGCTTTCTGTAAGAGTTGTATAGATATTGGTATTATTTGACAGTTATAGAACTTTCTACCCCAAAACTTCAGAATACTCTTTCTTTTCAAGTCCACATCATCCCAAGGGACTATATGTTGGGTCATAATACAAATCTATATATTTATCCATATATAAATCTATATTTTTAGTTGCTGTATCAACTATTGAGAAGAGGGTGTTAAAATCTTCAACTTTATTTGAAGTTTTCTATTTCTCCTTTAAATTGTATTAGCTTTTCCACCATGTATTTTGAAGTTCTGTTAATAGGTGCATATACATGATTTTGTTTTGCTGAATTGATCACCTTATCGTTATAAAATATCCTTCTTTATCTCTGGTAAAACTCTTGCTTTGAAGTCTACTTTGATATTAATATATAAGCTTCCTTATGCTTACAGTGTCCATAACTTATCTTTTTAGATCCTTTGACTTTTAACCTGTCTGTGTATTTATATTTAAAGTGTGTCTCTTAAAGTCATCATATAGTTGGGTCTTGCTTTTTTATTCAGTTTGACAATCTCTTCTTTCAAAGGAGATATTTATTTTGTTTGCATTTGCTGTATGAACATTATTGGGTTTAAGTGTGTCATTTTGATGTTTTTCCATTTGTTGCATCTGATTTTCATCTTCTCTTGCTCTTACCACTTTCTTTATGTGTTAATCACCTATTTTTTTAGTATTCAATTTAAATTTCTCTGTCAAATTTTTAGCTATACCTATTTGTGTTTTCTTTTTTCTCAGTGGTTTCTCTAGGAATCACATAAACATCCTTAGTTTATCACAGGCTTTGAGTTAATATCATACCACTTCCCAGCATTTGCTCTTTGTGTTACACCACTTTACAAGGACTTATGCTTGGCAACAGTATAAATCATTTGCCTCTCCTCTCCTTTGTGTTATTGTTATCTCATGTTGTACTTCTCCACACTGTTGCAATCTCACACTGCAATAGTATGTATTTTCTTCAGTTATTTTTTAGAAAAAGTAAAAGAAGAATACATCAAATATTTTTTTATTTACTCACATATTTACCATTGCTATTATTGCTCGTCACTTCTTCCTGTAGATCTGAGATTCAGTCTGTTGCCAGTTCCCTTATACATGAGGAACTTCCTTTAACATTTCCTGAAGTGCAGGTCTGATGAGTTCTCTATTCATTTTTGTAAAAATGTGTTTATTTTGCTTTCCTTTGAGAAGGACATTTTCTCTGGATATAGAATTCAGTGCTGACAATTTTTTCTTTCAGCACTTAAACATATCATTCTATTGTGTTCTAACTTCCAATGTCTCTGAGAGAAGTCAGTTTTCATTTGTATTATTGTTCTCCTGTATGTAATGTGTTTTTCTTTTTCTTTCTACTTTCAAACATTTTCCTTCATCTTTGGTTTCAGCTGGCTGACTATGATGTGCCTAGCTGTTGAATTTTGGAACTAGATTGCTGAAATTTTTTGATCTCTATGTTGACTTTTTTCACCAAATTTGGAAGATTTTCAGCCATTATTCTTCAAATATTTTTCTTCCACATTTGTTTTTGTTTTGTTTTTTTCCTTCTTGGACTCCAGTGACACATACTTTAGACAACTCGATATGCTATTCTTATTCACTAAGGCTTTTTGAATTTTTTCTAAATTTTTTATGTTCTTCAGATTGATTACTTTCTATTGAGATCTCTCAAAGTTCATTGCCATCTCCAATCTGTTATAAAACCAATCCAGTGAATGTTTTTAATTTCAGAGATTTTATTTTCAATTCTAGATATTTATTTAGTTTTTTTCTATTGTTTCCATTTATCTGCTGAGGTTACCCATCTGTATACTCATTATTATCACTTTTTCCTTTGATTCTTTTAACATATTTATAATAGATGCTTTGAAGATTTTGTCTTATTCATCCAACATCTGAGGCTAGTGCAATTGACTGCTTTTTTGCTTGATGATTCACATTTTTCTTGTTTCTTTATATATCTAGTAATTTTTTATTGTGCATTGGCTACTATGGATGAAATAATGTAGAATCATTAGATTCTTTCATCTTCCTGTAAAGAGTGTTGCTTTTTATTTTAGCCCACAATTACATTACTAGTTGATTCCTTTGATCTTGTGGAGTATTGGTGTTTTACTTTGTTATGTTGAGCTTGTTTCAGTTTTACTTTTAGTCTTACTTCTAAGGTTTTAATGAAAAACTTGGGGTATCTACCAAGCCCCTCTCACTTGGCCAGATTCAAACTTCAAACTCAGTTTCCTCTGAGGTAGGCTGCAGCCAAAATGTCTGCTCAAATTCTTAGCCCTCTAGCTGTTCCATTTTCTGTTGTTTGAACTCTCCCCCATGCATTCATAGTTCATGTTTCAGCCAAGTGTTTGAGCTAAATTCATATGCAGATTTTGTGGTTTCATCTCTGTGTTTCCCTCATTTCTGGGGTTTCCCCCTCTATTTCAAGCTGCTTTGGCTGCCCTGAATTCTATGCTCTGACACCTCGAGTCAATAAGGCTTTTGATTTCTGCTTGAGTCCTAGATGTCCTGTGCCTCCTAGACTTAGGAGTACTTTTAGCAGGAAGGTGGTGTAACTGTATATCTCACCCAGTGACGGTTCCTTCTTTCAAAACCTAGACCCCCTCTAGGTTTTGCCTGCTCTTGCTCACTCTCTGTGCCTTCAAATAGTTGCTTTAAATTTTTTTCATGAATTTTTATAATTGTCATTAGTAGGTTAGTTCAAATTACTTACTCTGCTGTTATCAGAACTGGAATCCTCAATATTATAACTTACTTTTCCCTAGTGTAGTGATCCGTATGTTACTAATTTTAATAAAAGATTTTCTATTTGACTCACTCATATCTAACTATTACAAGTGCCATCTCTTTGTTCATATATGAAATGGAGTTGTCAAAACATCTCATACAAGGTGTAAGGTGACAGGTGTGCACAAGAGAACCAGATGCTAATCCTTCCTCTGCCACTAACTAGTTATTTGACTATAGATAAGTCTCTATTTTGTACAATGAGGGAGTTAGGTTGTATCAATGTTTTTCAAACTTCTAAAAAGTGTCAGAACTCCTATTTTTTCTCCAAAAGAACCTTATAAAAATACAAACCATATTAAAGCAAAATAGCCCTGATGATAGAGAGGGTATAGCTCAGCCTGCTCAGTCCAACACCCACATGTCCACTTTTATAGTGACATTGCAGCTCCTTTGTGGAACCCTAGACCTCCACAGATCATAGTCTGAAAAAAAAATCAATGCTGGATGATTTATAAAAATCTTTTCCTATCCTGCCTGAGTCCAAGAATGGCTGGATTGTGCATCTAGAAATGTGGCCATTTTCTTAGGACCTGAAATGGGCAGCTGTGACCTTTGACCTCCCCTCTGCTTTTTCACTTTAACCCCCTTCTTGTCCTTATTTCTATCCTTATCCAGCCACCATGGGCAGATATTTGCTGTGAATATTTGAGAAGTCTGGTGTATAAGGGATTTCCTGCAGTTGTACCTAAAAGTAGCACCCAGGTACTGCACCACCAAGCACAACCCACCCCTGCCTATCTCTACTTCCTGTCTACAAGATATGACCAGTACTTCCCTCCACCTAATTGCTTCTTTGTGAGTGGGAGGGAATTAATGAGCTTGGAGCTGTGCTGATCATTTATAAATTCTTTCTCCATCTGTAAGACAGCAGCAGACAGGCTTAAGAAATCCTCTCTTTGCATCACCAGTTGGTGGTTTTGTTGCCTTGAAAGAAACAACAAAATGAGCAGGTGTTGGGTACTGCCCACATCCAGACAGCATTGCCAATTCTTACATAGCGTTTCACCTCCAAGCTTGGGAAAAAAGGATAATGAGGTAACGAAGGTGATACAATCCACATTGTTAGCTTAATCTTTTCCTGTCCCAGCCCTTCTTTCTTCCACTTTTCTCCTAAAACAACCCTGATGATGAGTTTTCAAGTCAGACCCTGCAAGAACAGGCGCATTCTTTCCTTGCATGTAAGTATAAGGCTTCATAAACGGGTTTCCACACAGGGCACTGCCATAATGGGGAATAATAATAATGATAGTTAACGTTTTTTGAGCATATCATATAAAAGGCATGCACTAAGTGTTTTTATATAGTTTATCTCCTTTATTCCTCTCAACAACTGTAGGAAGTAAGGAATATCAAAATAAGAACACTGAAGTTCAGAAAGATTGAGGAACTTGCTTAGGTATCAAACCAGCAAGTAGAATATCCCAGATTCAAACTCAGGCAGCTTGACTCCAGATTCTGCGCTCTTAACCACTATAGCCTTGACTAATGTTACACCTGACAGCAGACCCCGCCTTCTTGTCTCTTAGATGTGGAAGATGAAGATGGCATTTCCTCTGCCTCTCCTTACTTAACCTAGAAAAAAATTCATTAAAAATTAGAGGGAGGGACATCCTGACTCCATTGTAGTAGGGACTCAACATTGATGGGTCTACAGACAGCCCTGCCTGTCAAAGGTGTGAACTTCCTACCCATGCATGAAGCCCATGGTAGCACCTCAATAGTGTGTGGACCCAGGGTGCAGCTGGGTGGGCATTCGTCAGAAAGAGTCCAGAAGAGTCTAACTTCTCTTTGGTGGTGGATATTTAGGTGATTTCTAGATCTGTGTTCTCTGATTGAGTGAGAGGAACAGTCTCAGCTTCAAGATGTATGCACACCACTGGTAACTATGCAACTGTTTTTCTGTTATATTAGCAAGCTAATTGGATGAAAGAGTGAAGATTTTAGCAAAAATTCCCACTGTGCTATTTCCCAGATACTTACCTTGAAAGGGGTTTGAACTTGGTATTTATTTGGTGTGTCAGAAAGTAGTATCTTATCTCTGAAATAAGTGCCACGAGTTAAATGAGACTTTATGATTTTCAAAGATTTAAGTTGATTGAAATCCAGATCAGCTATATAGTTGTCGACATAGACTCATTCCAAGGCAAATAGCTGGGATCTTTCAAAAAGGTGAGTCAAAATTTGAATTTGAAAAAATAACCCATTGGCTAGAGAGCTTGCAAAACAATGTGGCAAAACCTTGGGCACTGGGGACCTGCATTTGGTCCTCCCTGGGTATAACCAGGGGCAGGTCACTTTGCTTCTGTGGGCTTTGGTTTCTCTTTGTGAAAATGAGGGAATAGATGGATGCTCATGAAAATCCTTTCAAGCCCAACCTATGTGATTTTTGTCTTCTTAGTGATAAGACACAATAGTGTAGATTTCAACTAGGATTTAGGCAGTTTTTTCTTTGAGGCAACAGATGGTAGAGGGAGCATAACATGGTCATTAACAAGACTGACTTTCGAGCAAGATAGCCTGGGTTTGAATATTGGTTCTACTGTTTATTAAGTGTTATGACTGTGGCAAATTACTAACCTCACTGTGCCTCAGTTTCTTCATCCATAGAATGGGGATAATAAAGTCCCTTTTTCATTAGATTATTGTGAGGAGTAAATATGTTAACCTATGTAAAGTTCTAGAACAGTTCTTGGCACATGATGAGTGCTGTTCGTGGGACTGCTTTTATTATTGTAATAGCACCACTGTTTCTGTTGCTGCTTCTATTACTGCTCGGCGGTTTTTAGGAGGGGTGGCAGGTTTCCTTTTTAGATGGATAATTTCCTGAGATCCTTGGGGAGTGAGGCTTAGAATATCAAGTGCAGTTGTGTTTATAATTCCACGAGGAGCAATAGGCCAGTTACACTGCAGCCTGCCTGTATGCATTCACTCCCACAGGGACTGACTGTTCTTGCCACTGCTCTGCCCTTCTCACAAGGAAGCAACCTCCTGGCGGATTTCAGGGTGGAAGTGGCAAAGCCCCTTCTCACCTCACTCTGAAAAGTAAGCTAGGTGTGGCTCTAGTGTCCCGATGCAGTGATGTCTGATGATACGCACAGTGGCTAAGGACATAGATTCATGTTCAAGTCCTAGCTTTGTTGCTTTGCTAACTTTGTTGCATAGGACAAGTTACTTATCATCTCTGTGTCTCTGTTTCCTATCTTTACAATGGGAAGAACAATAATAATCCCTTCTTTATGGTGTTGCTGTGATGATTAACTGAGATAATATATACAAAATCTCAAGAAGGTGTTTGACATATAGTATATGTTTGGTAAATGAGAAATATTATAATTGCTTTTCTGATTATCATAGCAAATGAGGAGAATCTTTGGTCTATGGATAATCAGTGACTCATGGGAGAAAAAAATCAAGGACCACATACTGATAAATTAATGAATTCTACTTACTGATTTTATACATGAGGAAATGTCCATGGTGTAACTCACTTAATTTGCAACTGATGACTTATGACTGTTTAAATTTTAAATAACTAGCCTAGTATTACAAATGGAATGGACTCTCAGAATTGGAAAGAGCTCCAACAGATGCCTAATCCACTCACCCCTCCCGTGCGTGTATCCCTCTGCCTCTTCCCTGGTGCTTAGCTGGTCCTGCATTGTAAAGGTGGAGAGTTTCGTTTTGCTCCTGTTGGTCTCTAGATCTCTCCCATGTGTGATGGTCCATCCTACACCAGAGTGCTGTGTCCAGCATGTTGGGACACGAGGAGACTGCCCATTGTGATGGTTTTCTATTGGGACAGTCTTGGCGTATTAGTGGAAAATGCGGTCTCTTCTGACGCTTAGCCTTTCAGGCCCCCCCCCACAGTGCTGGTCACAGTCAATAGAATTGAGTGAGCTGACTCGGATGTGTTCTTGCGTTCTTGGATCAGCTGCCCCATAAAGGAGAAACAGATCAAATGTTGATGCCTGTGAGCAGGAAGTCTGGAGTCGGGGAATTAAATCTAGAAAAGACCTGGGAAATGCTCCAGATGTTAGAAATGATCCACAAATGATGAAACGGGGCCAGAGAGGTTAAGAGACTTGGCCACCAGGACTCAGTATGCGGAGTGAGAGTTCTCTCCCCCACCTCTCTCTGGTTCTCCAGCATGGTGACCACACATGTGGCCTCTCAAGACAGGCTGCTTTGATTCAGATTTTGATTCTACCCCTGACTGGCCCTGTGGTCTTCAGCCAATTCTCTCTGCCTCGATTTTCTTACAGGGAAAATGGGAACAATAATAGGGGTTTTGTGTGGATCAAATGAGATCATATGTGGTAGGCACTTAGGACAGTTCCTGGCACATAAAAAGCACTCAGTAAGTGTTTGTTATTATTACTGATCTTCCAGAGAACCTCAGGAATATCAACTTTTAATACAGAGAATAAATGTTTTGACCAGGCTAGTGTTTAAAGTGTTTTCTCTCACTTAAAATATGGCTTTTTATTTCTTCTTAGCTTCTGGTTCAGAAGTGACCTTCAGAGCCCACCTGTGAGTGAGCAGCCATATTCTTCCCTGGGATCACTGTGTGACTTTTGGTGGAAGGAGGAAATCGTTAAAAAATAATTCCCCATTATTTATTATTTCCGATTCACATTCAGCAAATATGTGCAGAGTAGTCTGCCCCATGCCTGGCACAGAGATAGACCTGTGGGACACAAAGGTGGGTGGTCGGGTGTGCCCCTCCCCGTCGTGGTGTGTACAGGGTAGGTGTAGTGGTTGGCAATAAATAGGTAATTCTGCCACAGCGCTGGAGGGAGCACTGACGGGGCAGGATAGAGAGCTATTTACAATACCTGGAAGGGGCCCTGAGTCTCATTTAAGGTGTCGAGGAAGGGCTTTCTAGAAGAAATGATTCAGCTGAGACCTGAATGATGAGCTGGATTCTTGCCCAGTCTAGGTGGGGGCTGGGGAAGAGGATTCCAGGCATGGGGAATCGTGTGTGAGTGTCTGTGCGGGGTGCTTTGGCTTGGGAGAAAATACTGGTTGTTCACCAATTTATTGAACATGTAACAAGTATTTATTAAGCTCTTACTATGCAGCAGGCATGGTTTTACATAATGGGGAGACATCAGTTCACAAAACTGGTGATGTCTAGTTTCATGGAAGTTATGGGAGAGAAGAGAGAAATAAAGATGATAGGTGCTGTGAAGAGAGCTGCTTAAGGTGGGGCATTGGGAGTGTTTAGGGTGAAGTGAAAGTCCAGCTGAGACCTGAATGGGGAGAGGAGCCAGCCACGTAAACACTCACCCAGAGGAGGGAGCCTTCCCGGCAGCAGGAATGACAAAGGCAGAGAACTCCAAGGCAGGAAGGATCTGGAGAAACTGAGAGGACCGGTGTGGGGGATGTGGGGAAAGTGGCACAAACAATTCAAAGGTGTTTGGATTGGGTTGTTAGTGCTGAGAAAGGCTCAGAACATTTCTAGTATAAACTAGTGTTTTGTTTTTAAACCAGACACACAGTATGGGTGTCTCTTTTGAAAACCAGGAAGCTTTTGTTAAATCTCAATTGCAAATATCTCTTTTCTGAAGTGGGGCTTGGCTCCATGTGTTCCAATAAATGAGCTGAGGTAAAGTGCATATTTTCTGTCATTGCTGACTAGAACTGCACATGAGGCACGTGCCCATGCAATGGTCCTGTTCCCGGGTAGGAGCACGTGTCAGCAACCTAACGCATCAGTGGGGCTGCTGGCTCAACAAAAGGGCCCGTTACGTTGATTACAGGTGTCCCAAAGGTTTCTCCTGGGTTCTAGCCATATATTTCTAATTTCTCTCATGAGCCTTCTCTTCCTGTTTTATTCCTTTGGACTCAAATTTGTGCTTCAAATGTACTTTAAGTTCTTTCTATCCCATTTGGGCCTGCTTTACCCAGACCAATCGTCCACATTCTTTGTTTTCCTGGAATATCATCTCGGTGCTCTTTTGGGTCCCTCAGGAGACTCATGGCTCTTGTTTGCTCCCAGTTGACAGCTTTGGAGATGATGGAGAGCCGTGCACATCTTCTGACAGTGACGAGGAGGTGATCAAACAATTTGAGATTTCCGTGTCGCGGTCCCAGAGTTTCCGTTCAGGAGCATCTGAGAAAGGAAAGCAGACAAGATTTGAGCAGAAACCCAAATTCAGCTGCTTGCTTTCTACCCACGAAGAGGATGGCACAGAAGTGTCTGCTTGTGGAGGTATTCTTTGCAACAAACCCTTCCTTTATCCAGACCAGGGATGGCCAATGGTAAGAGTGTTCATGAGTTACCTCACTGCGCTTGCATCTGAGAGTCCAGAGAGGAAGAGAACATGAGGAGGACCCAGGGCTCAGACAGGGCAGAAGGGCTGCTCCTAACCTCACAGGGGGGCCATCATGCAGGGGACAAGGAGGGGGAAGGATCAGAAGTGCCCAGGTCTTGACCCCTGATTTGTGGGACCCCTTCCTTCTTGTAGGTTACTGCTTTGTACATTTTGAACAGTGACTAGAATGGTATTTATCAAGCTTTTAAAAATCTTATCCTCTTCTGATATGTACAAAAATTTCACCTACCTGTCTTCTGACATTGAGATGCTGTGCCCTTTTCCCCCAATTGGAGTCGTGGAGTCTATTTTCCATGTATCTGAATAGCCTCAGAAGATTTTTGAAGGTTTTCTTTTAATAGCTTGTATTATGAAAACAATAGGTATGTTTTATCTTCCAAATAAAAATAGGTACTACGATAATATTGAATAACCTTTTTCAAACAACACATGCCCTGCATGCTCTCCCTCGTTCCCTGTAGTTTCTCTACCATCCCTCACATGAGAATTACTGGGCAAGGGCAAGGTCATATGCCATCCTCTAGCATCTTCATACTAAGTTCACCTGTCACCAAGGGGAGGAAGATACTTAGAGGGAGGGTCAGCACAGCTTGGGACGGTGGATAGGTGTTGTTGAGAGTCCTCCTCCCTCTCTGCCATTTACACAAGATGACCTGCAAAAAGAATAGTACAATATGTCTTAATGCTTTCCAGAGTGAAGGTCAGGCATCTCCCTGACTCCTTGATGCCCAGAACCCTGAGGAGGCACAGGACATTGGACCAGGGAAGGGTCTGTGAATTATATTTGGTAAAAACCTAGAGAAAATGTCACACCATCCACCTTGGTGACCTGATCTAAATGATCTGGGTTCTCTAATCTTTCCCTTCCTTTTGGGCATGTGATCGGTCAATGGGGGCATAGTTGTACATCTTCCATGTTTTTCATTACTTGGCAGAGGAAAGAGAAAAAGGAGAGTTCAAAATTGAGAGAAGATAACAGAGAAGAAATTCTGACTTGACCATGTGGATAAGGCAGGCAAAAAAAGAACAAAGGAAAAAAAAGAGAGTTGACATAAAAGAACTCTATTTTTGAACAGGAATATAATAATTTACTATCCATCATGTAATTTTACTTATTGATATGGGTCAACATAACATAGTTTATTGCTGTTCTTTTTAGCCCAAAGTAAGCCAAGCAATAAATGCCTTGTGTAACAAAAGCGTGATAACAGCAGCTACTGACCCTCTGTCATCTCACACCCTCTTCCCTCTCAGCTCTCCAGTGCTATGTCCCAGTATTCCTTTCTCTTCATTGAGAGGGCGAATGTGAGCTCATGAAAGTCAATAGCCGTTGACTGCCTAGGAGTAGCTCATTTAATTCTACAGCTAATGGCCCCTTTCCCAGAAGCCCAAGTGTCCAGTTTCTGATTTATACAAATGGCTGATGTCTGAGAGTTGTGACTACTGCTCTAACCTTTACCATTCCTAGAATTAGCAACAACTTCTGTCATAAATGGTGATTCTGAATTTTTTTGGGAGATGGTGATAGAAAAGGTAAATTTTTCTCTCCTGGAGGGAGGAAAAAGTCTACTACAGTGAACAAATTACCTGTAGATTTTGTAGAAAGTCAGGAGTTTCATAGGAATGAATAACTGCATGCTACATTTTAGGTTGTCAAATGCCACGGAAATGTTAATGTAATTTTTATTGCATGATTTTTTTCTGTGTCATTTCTTTTCGTTCATTGTTAGATCAGTGAATTTGTTTCAGCAATGAAGAATAATGAAGAGATTAAGCATGCACCCCAGAGAGGAATTTTCTTTTGCTTGTTCTCTATTTAGCTGTTTTTCACTCTACCTTAAACATGATTTTCTAAGATAAAATTTAATTGTAGACAATTCTTCCACCTTAAAAATGTATTTAAAATGTTGGACCAGTGGAATTAAAGATCCAAATCCAAGTAAAATCTGACCATAAATGAGTTACTGTAGGTTGTCTCGTGTTTCATCATACGTGAGATCGTTCATTCTAGATGGCATGGTGAGATTATTAGAACTCAGGCCATGCTCTCTTCATAGTCCAGGAAAGCTCTCTCTTGCCCCACATATCTGACTTAGTGTTATTGTGCATTAATTGTCCTGTATTCTCGATAACGTCAAAGAGGGTTCGGGCTAAGTGATCTGGATCAGAGACTGGGCATCAGGTCTCTGGTGTGAAAGGTGGGCTGCAGAATAATAGTCCACTTACTGAGGCTTTTATTTTGGTTTTGTTTTTGAGCAAAGCCTTATTTTTGCTTGTGAAATATTTTGTTCTTAGGGTGTTTCATAAAAGCTAGATGTTGCCTTCCTGGTGTCGTTTAAAACAGCTCAATTACTCCCAGATTCTGTGCTCAGTTTTGTTTGGGATGGTCTATCAATCAGGATTTTAAATATGTCAAGGTGATGTCAGGGTGATACGTATATAAAGAGATTTATTGCAAAGAATTGGCTTATGCAGTTGTGGGGGCTGGCTAGGAAACAGATACGCAGCTCTGAAATCCATAGGGTAGGCTGAAACTCTCAGATCTGAGTGGAAGCTGCTGAGAATAGGTGAAATTTTCTCTTCTCCAGAGGTGCCTCCGTTCTTTTCTTAACGCCTTGGAATTGACTGATGATGTAGGATAATCTTTACTTAGCCAACTGCTGAAGGGCTTTAATCATGTCTACAAAATACCTTCACAGCAACATCTAAATTAGCATCTGATTGAATAATTTGGGTCCTGTAGGCTAGCCAAGTTGACACATAAAACTGACCATCATAGTCGGTAAGCAAAAATATTTGTATATGGTTGTTGGTGGGGAGGGGTTTGGGAGAGTAAAAGAAAGTGATTGGATAGTGGAGTTACACTCCATCAAAGTGGGATGTGGACTAAACGTGTTTAAGATTCCCTCTACTGAAATGAATGTAGTTGATGAGACATAATCATGCCCTATGATTTCTAGGAAGCCAGAGTATGTTTCTCTGACAGCAGGCCATTACTTTTCCATCTGTGTTTAAGGCGACATGACCTTCTTTAATCTAAAGCATGGAAAGACCGCTTTACATAATGGTGACTCACCTTTCCCTTGCCTCCTCCTTGCAGCTTGACTTGTTCCCCAGATTTGTTTTTCTAATTCATCCCTTGCTTGTCTGTCAAGGAAAATGGTTTGTTACGTTAATATAGTTCTTATGTTTTTCAGTCATGAATAGCTTTTCAAAGCTTAATGTAGCTTTTGAATATCCCCTTATTACCGATCTAGGTATTACCACTGTAGGAGTTAAAGTCATGAGACAATTTTATGGGGGTAATTTCTTGGCAAAGTTAGATTTTGTGCTGAAATCCTGCTGGGTGCTACACGCATTGATGGATGACCCACTGTTTAATAGGACATTTTAGTGTTCATGTATGTGAGGAATGGATGTGCTAATTAGAGCCTTAGAAGAAAATTCTGCTTTATGTTGTAGGGTTTTGCATGTGGAATATCTCTGTTCTTTTGTTTTCTGTGGCCTTTTTTTGGTTTGTTTGCCAAATAACTGAAACTGTGAATGTGAAAATTTTGTGGTGCCCTGTGAAAGTGTTTCCAAGGGGCCTGAACTAAATTATAAAGAATAACAAGACAGATAGGGGAGTTTCTCAGTGGCTTGCCATGGTTTTGCAAAATCCCAAATCAAGAGTCTGAAGTTGTGCCCTGAGGACCAAGTCTGCCTGAAGATGTTTTTATGTGGTCTGTAGAGGGTGAGAATATGTTTTTAAGTTGGCATGCTTACTATAGGTGGGTCATATACTGTCTGGTAAACCACTGTCACCGCCACTCCGTATTGCTGCACACCTGGCTGCTTCAGGTATTTGTTACCTGCCTAGGCTTCAAAGTTCTTTGAAGGCTTAGGGAAACCCACTGGTGGATAACGACTGTGCGGTAGATTTATGTGGCTTAGTGCCAGGGGCTTATGCTCTAGCCAAGGCTTTAAGACTAATGGTGGAAACAATTGCTAACAGACAGTGTGTAAATAAGAGCTGAATTTATGATATATACTTTGTCTTCCCACTCACTCGTCTGGTCTATATCTCTAATTTTCTCTCATCCTGGGATGGGGGCTACTAGAGGAAACTGGAGGCCAAAGAGATAAGACATCCTTAACTACTTTTTAGATATGGGAGGCAAGTTAGGGTGAAAGCGATTGCTTAGGGAGACCTTGTCAGTTTTTTTGTAGAATCTAAGGGTAACCTAGACATGGAAGGAGAGGCGGGGATGAACAGGGCGAGGGAGTACTGACACAGAAGGAGAGAGTAGAACAACACTAAGGTCGGAAAAAACACTGTGTCTGAAGAAGTCAGGGAAGATTCAGGAGTTGTCGGGGCTTCGGATGCACAGGAAGGAAAGGACAGGAGGCAGGGTTGGAGGACGACTGTGAGCAGAAATACACAACTAACATTTTCATGAGCCAGTGAGATCACGTGTGACAGTGAGTTGGGAGTAAACAGTATAAAATGGGATTTGCTGGGTTGGATCAGGCCAGTTTGGGCCAGACAGGTAAGCAAGGCTAATGTTTGTGGAAGACCTACTGGCTGCCAAGTGGATATTATTTCATGTGTCCACAATGACTTTCTAATGGCTTTATCATCATTTTATAGAAAAAGAAAACATGGTTCAGACAGTTCAAATGTTCTCATTCTTAAGACAGAGCTAGGATTTAAATCCAGATCATCTGAATCCAAGTCCAGTGTTCCTTCCTCAGATCAAGCAGAGAACGTTTTACTTGAGAGAACCACTGAAGCTTTTTGAGCAGAGGGTAATATGGTGGACGTGGAAGAGAGAGGAAGAAGGGTAAAGTCAGGAGACCATGTGAACTCCACAGTAGATTGTTGTTCTTGCTTTCTAGATCCGTCCCCAAAGTCTCATGGTCATTAGCTCCAACAAAAGCTAATGTATTTATTTTATCCTTCTAGCATAAATACACATCCTTTACACTTATATTATTAGAAAGTATTAAACCTTCTTCTACCCCACATAATGAACTAATGGTCTTTTTGATTATATGGACCAAGTTTATCCACTGTATGGATAGAGTTATGTTTCTGCAAGTATTATTTGGTGAATTTTGTTTTTGAGGTCTTGATTGGTGTAGTTGCTACTGCTCAATTTCTCTGGGGAAAAAGGTGTAAAATAATACATTTAAAATAATTTCCTTATTGCAAATTTAGATTTGGATGGAACCAGCCAACAGAATTATTCTGAGGATCTGTCTCATGGTGAAGATGACCCCACTGCTGTCCACTCACAGTCATTCCTGGGTGAGGTGGGGGATACCAGGCACCATGGTGCATCTCCCCAAGAGACCAATGAGGTTCACAGCCTCCAGCACCGGTCCACAGAGGGCAGCTTGGAGATAGAGACAGCGTTCAATAACCGGGGATTTGAAGATTCCTATGCCACCGACAGCTCTTCCATGTGGAGTCCAGAGGCAAGTCATTTGTTTTTCATTCTTTCGTTGCTTGAGTGCTGTGTGCCCTCTGGCTCGTTCTTGCTCTCTCTCCCCTCTCCCTTCCCTCCTCTCCCATCTCTCAAGAAAAAATTTCTCTGAAAAGGAAGCGTTGCCTTGAAAAACAAAGACCTAAAGAGCCTTTATTTGAAATAAATTTTTGTTCATATGACCAAGGCCCAGCCCATATATGTATCAATAAAAGAATCATAAATAAATTTCTATCAAAATAGAAAAAAAAAAAAGAGAAGAAGAAGCGTGGCAGAATGGACCCAGCAACAAACAGGCTTCTTTTTTATCTATGTTTTTAGTTCTTTAGAGAGACTGGTTTATTTCATTCATGGTTTCAATTAAGTGGAATCTATTTTTATTTACCCAAAATCTTAAGTTATGATTGAGTATGAGAATTATTTGAAAATTAAACTAAAATACAATGGCCCTTCAAATGAAATTATACAAGATTTTATGATGAGGATCTTGCAGTATGAGTATATTTGTTGGCTTTGAATGAATTGAAGATCCAGGAGTTGGCATTAGTCTATAATGACCCTCTGGCCATTGACTTTCCATTTTGGAATAAATCTCTAACAAAATATGCTTCTTCTAAATTTCTTTGGCAATTAAAACTTGCTCCAGAATATGCCTAACCACACAGCAGTATGACTAGAGGTGATGATGATAGAAACTACCATTTATCAAGCAATTATGATGTGCCAGTCTCTGTGATAAGGATTTTACAAACATTATTTTATCTTCTAGGCATTCATGGCTATTCTTTATTAGCTAGATCCCTCCTATTATGATTCTATGACATTAGGAGATATTAAGTAGTAGCGTCTATACCTACTTTGAAATTCATTTTGATGAAATAAATCATATAAGTATACAAAACTTTAATATAATTTGTGGGGCTAGGGGAAGGCAAAGGGTGAGTGAATTTTGTTAGCATCAGTCTGACTGAGAAAATAAACAGGATGAATCTCTTCTTATGACCTGGACTATCATACACACCAAATGCTCATCAAGGAGAATAAAAAAATCACAGAAAGTCATGTTCCAAAGCTTTACTGCTAAGACACTGGGCGTGTAGAGAGAGCATAAGGAGGTGTGCACGTGTGCACACATGCCCTTGTGTTGGTGTTACTGCTGAGGACCAGAGGTGGTCACTCAGATCTGTGATCTGTGGCTTGTTAATGTGGCCCTTCATATAGAGACACCCAAGGCTATTAACCTTCTAAGTTTGGTAAAGAAATTCTGCTTCCTTGTCAGTTTACTGCCAAGAGTCATATCAAATCCCACACAATAACATTTAACATTTAAAAATATTCTTTTTTGGCTTTCTCACCACACAAACAAAACAGAACTGTTTCCCTGCCTGTTGATACTCTGTCTCCTTGATAACTCTACCATTAGGCTGAGAATTGCTTTCTCTAGGTAGCCTCCCATTTGCCGGCCTCATGGAGCTTTAATAGAAGACTTTGTGTTGAGGGCACTAAATGTTCTCAGACTCCAAAAATACCCAGACATCTCTATGTGCTCCATTCAGCCTCCTATCTATTTTGAGACAAAAACTGTAATTTGGTGCTCCTACAGTAGAACCTCAAATGCAGCTCAGAGGCAGCTCCTGTAACTGCCTGCTTTGCAGCCTTAGCTTGCCTTAAAGAATTGATTTGTTTGCCTCTTAGCTGTATTAAGGACCCTGTCTTCCCCTGCGTATCTGGCACTAGGAACATATTGTAGGTCTGTTTACTTAGGACCACACAGATGACATCAACACTATCTGACTAAAACAGAGAGGCTTTCAATTGATGGAAAAATCTGTAAACCTGCATGAGTTTTGACAATGTGGTGCAAGTATTTTCATCTTAAAGAAAAACCTGGGATATTAGAGCTAAAGGAATCATTTATTTGGCCTCAGAAGGAAACCAGTCACGCAGTGTGACTACCTGTTAGGCTGATGGATTTTCAAGCGCTGCTCTTCTCTGCTGGAAAAAGCCATCGACGTTTTCCTGCTGACCCAGAGCTTGGCAGGGAAGACAACGGGAGTGTGGCTGGCGATTTTGAGCACACAGGGAGGCAGGTGTCCCACTTTTCATCTCTGCTTTCCACTGATTAACTGGTTGGCCTTGAGAAGTTAATTAAAATCTGCCAAATGGGGATAAAAATGAAGAGATTTTTACCTTGCAGGAAGGTCAGATGGATTAGCGGTATTAACAGTACCCACATGAGGAGCGCCTTTAGTTGCCTGGTGATAGGTAAAGTGTGTTGAAATAATTAATTGCTATGAAAATACCAGCCTTCACAAATCTTTGTCTCAGATCAACCCAGGAAGGGGCTGCAAAGTCCAGTTTTCAGGGGCCGCAGCTTCGATCGTCCCCCTCCAGAGCCTGGCCGACATCTGGAGCTGTGTCCTATTCAAGGTTCTCAGGGCAGTTATTTCAGAGCTCTCCCGAGGACTCTACCACTGACCTGCAGGTGGAATGAGCATTGATCTGAATAGATAGCCTGATAGATAAGTGGAGAGAGACTTCTTAACTAGGAGATTTTTACCTTGGCATTGAAGTTGATGACAAACTGGGAACTGTTAACTAACAGAACAGGGGCCTAAAAGGATGTGAAATTCAAAGTAGCGTGTGTTTCCAACTCCCGTTTCCCATCTTACTCCCTCTTCATCTTACACAGCTACTATATATATAAATAGCTATGGTGAAAAGTCTGGGGGAGAGGAAGGGAGATATCATGGTTCAACATAAGGTTTGGGATTTTGAGCATTAATACTGGTAAATCCTGGATAATCCTGGCTGGGCATATGATGTTGGGGGCAGGGAGTGAGTTATTTAGCCTTTCTAAGCCTTAGTTTCCTCTCCTATAAAATGAAAATATTAAAACCTACCTCGTTAGGTTAACATGAATATTAAAAAGATAATGTTTCGTAGCTGGATTTCCCAAAAAACAGAGGCTACTTTGTTAGGACGTGCAATCCCAAGAAGAAGAGTGAGGGGCAAGAGGGGTGAGGCAGGGAAGAAGAGAGAGCCAGTATGAGAACGTGTGATTGAGTTGGCCACCCTGTGTGACTCAAGGCTTCATCTTGTGGGACTGTACTCTAGGAAGTCATATAAACCAATCTCAGGACACCTGCCCAAGGCGGGAAAAGTGTCCTACCTTGGGCATTAAACCCACACACACTCTGGACTTTATGTACATGATGTACATGAGTGCTGAGCAGGATTCTGTAACTTTCCAAGACTTGACATCAACAGAGGGGCTTGTGGTGGGAGCTGAGAATTCCATTGCATGGGCAAGAGGTAAGACTTTGTTGGGCTGTGCCAGGCTGAAGCCACTTTGAACCCAGACAGGCTGTGCCTGTAGGGGAAGATGGAATAAGAGGTGAGGCCAAGAAGGTCTGAAGTGCATAAGAGTGGGCTTTTACAGTCTATAAAGGGTTTAGTATGGTAAACCCTTTGGTTTAAGCCCTGGCGTGAAGGAGGGCTTAGTGGATGTTAGCTATTATTACTTATGGTTCAGCAAGCAATGTAGAGATGATCAAGAGTGGGCTAAAATAGGTGGGAGTCTTAACAGAAGACTGTGACTTGATTTTTGAGTTGGTCTAACTCCTTGGAGACTTGCTTCTAATATTATATCTACACTAGTCAGTTGTATTCAGAAGTCTCTATAGCAACCACTTTTATCACTTGAAACTAAGTACCTCTGAATAGAAACACTCACACATGAATGCATGCTCAGGGGAGAGGATATAAGAAGCTTCCCTTATTTTGCAAGAAGCCTAAATTTTCTTGGTAGACTTAAGTGAATCTTAAAAGAGAGTGTGTTTATAAGATGCCTACTATGGGTCAAATCCTTTAGTTTTCACAACAACTCTATTAATGTTGGTGTCATCCCTGTTTTACTGTTGAGGAAACAGAAAGTAGAGAGGATCAAATAACTTGCCTGATGTCACAGAAGTAGTAAGTGGTAGACCTGGGGCTCCCAAGGATGTCTGGTTCCAGACAGCCATCCACTTTCACCTGAACTCTGTGGGAAAGCTTTGTTGATGAATGTGCATTTTTGAGGTGTCTTATTTTTTTTTTAAATATAGAGGTCTTTGAGTTAGCAAAGCCTGGTATTTAATTATGTAAATAAGAACTGATTCTGATTTATAGTAAGAATCAGACCAAGTTTAGTTATGGGTGAGAGTCGTGCTTTCAGAAGAAAAATCAAATTATACAGATATTGTTTACAGTTTGTTGAAGGGTGGTTCATTAGAGTAATGCAGTTCAGCTCAGCTTTCTCAGTGAGGTCATCAGGTCTGACTAGCTACAGGTGAATTGCTGCCGAAGGGTGATATTTCATAATAAGGGGGTTCGTGCTTGAAAACAGGTAGCGCCAGTCCAGTAATGAGAATAGATATTTATGGAATCTGGTCTAAGCCAGGTATTTTTCACATATATTAAAACCCCACAATGACACTCTACCAAGTAGGCATCTTAATGCTCGTTTTTCAGCTAGCATACGAAGAAGATGGTGTATTTGGTCAGGGTCAAAAAGCTAGTCAGTGGTAGAGTTATGATTTCAACCCGGGTGTTCTGTCTCCAGTCCAGTGTTGCTGTTTGCTAAATGGCTGCCGGGGATGCCCTCCTAAACCCTTGCTACTCAAGCATGATTTGAGGTCACCTATGACATCCTTCTCACTTTCTGAGAAATGCGGAACCTCAGGCCTCACCCCAGTCCTACTGAATCAGGGTCCGCAGATAATTCAAGTCCATGTGAATGTTTGAGAAGCTCTGCCCCAAACTTCTCCTCCATGTAGATTGAAAATCTGCTGAAGGATCACCTCTCTGTGACCCCGATTAGGACCCTTGTCTGTAGAAGGTCATGGCCCGTAGAGCACAGGCCCACGCTCAGCCATTTCTCCTGGGGACTCAAGGAAGAGTTATCTCTCAGCAGTTGTGTAGTTGACTAATTTCATACCTAGCATCTCAGTTGGTTTCAATGATAGTGGTCATTTGTGCTTTTTGAGATGCAGTGTATATGAAAACACTTTGCAAAATATAAAAGCTTTGTTCACTCATTCCAAAAGCATTCATGAAGGCTCTCCATATGCCAGGTACTGTACTCTCAAAGAATTCACAATCTAAAGGAGAGACAGACCAGAAAACAGACTTTTCTAATGTACAGGGATATGCGCTAGTAGTCAACAAGGGCGTGGTTCTGAAGGAGCACAGACGGACACCATCTCTCCAAATGTAATTGGGCATTAACGTTTCTTTTCCAAATCTTTTCCTCTGTCTGCAACAGGAACAGGATGGGACCAATTTTCAGGCACCATCTGGGGTCCCAGAGCCCATCTCAAAATGTGGTGACCTAGATGTCATCTTTGAATATAGAGCTGCCAGCCAGAAGCTCACAGTGACCGTTGTGAGAGCACAGGACCTCCCGGATAAGGACCGAAGTGGTGTCAACTCCTGGCAAGTTCACGTAGTGCTGCTGCCCAGTAAGAAACAGAGGGGCAGGACAAGCATACAGCGAGGCCCCAACCCTGTCTTCAAGGAGAAGGTCACCTTCACCAGGCTGGAGTCCAGAGATGTGCCTACCTGTGCTGTCCGCTTCCGCCTGTACGCTGCCCGCAAGATGACCCGTGAGAGGATGATGGGAGAGAAGCTGTTCTATCTCAGCCACCTGCACCCAGAAGGGGAAATGAAAATGACTCTGGTTCTGGAGCCAAGAAGTAATATCAGTGTGAGTATGTGGAGTGGTGTTGCTAATGACTTGGTGTGTTTGAGGTCCTGGAATTGTTAGCTCTTGATTTAGTACATTCAGCCTGTGAATTCAAACACCTTAATGTAATTTTCCATTTGGCTCTCTTCATCCTTATAAGCCATGATTTGCACTTCATGGTACAATGGGTTTTTTGTGCTCATAGTCTCTATAACCTGATGGATGAATTCCTCATCCATTTTAGGAAATGACAGCAGCATTGTGGTGGCGGGCATGGAAAAACAAGGAGAGGTGGCTTGTCCTTCTGGTTAGCTGATAAGTGGTCTGAACACCCATCCCCCTTCTCTGCCCCCAATATGCATTAAGATGAATCTCTGAGAAGGGGCTTTCAAGGTGAAGTCCTTAACAAGTGTGTCTGAGTCAGCTGCAACAGCAGCGCTGAACTCCAGCTGCTTCTAAGACCTTCTATGACCAGGCTTCTTCCACATGTCCCGTCCCCTGCATCCCTCAGGGTTTTAAGGAAAGGCAGCACAGCTTATGTGTCTACGAGATGGGCAACCCACTGTTGCTGTGGGTTATATGTCATGAGTGTGAGGGTCTCCTTTTAAAAACCAGGTTTAAAGATCAGGTAGCTATCTTGGGCTATTGGGCCAATCAGTCACCCATTCAAAAATGTTTACTGAGTACCTACTAGATGTCAGGCACATATGGGCAAAGGAGATGCAGGAAGGAATGAGATGGATGATGCTTCTGTCCCTGGAAGCTTTCAGGCTGGTGAGGGAGGGTGACAGTGACCAAGGTAGGCAAGGAAAGAGAGTGACGGACGCTTCTGTTGTTTAGGAAGGTCAGAGAAAGTTTCTTTGAGGTAGTGATAAAACACAGCACTCAGGGAATCAGGGCAGCGAGACTGGTGGAGGACAAGGATTTCAGACAGCGAAGGGGCACCCACAGGCGTCAGCAGGTGGAAGGAGCCTGTCGTGTCTGAGGAAGAGGAGAGGAGGCAGGAAGGCCAGAGTGCAGTGATGGGAGAGCCAGCCACTTACATGTTCAATTCCTCAAAATTAGTATCTCCACACTTGAACTCCTGATGTCTGCCTCCCTAAATCCACCCCACCTGCAGTCTTCCTATCTTGGCTAAAGGCATTTTCATCCTTTCAGTTGCTCAGGTCAAAAATCGTAGAAGTCATTTGTGATTTCTCTCCTTTCTACTTGAAATCCTCTTGGCTCTATCTTCAGAATACAACCTGAACCTGACCACCGGATTACTGCAATGGCCTCTACATGGTCTCCTGGCTTCTGCCTTTGCCCCCTACAGACTAGTCCCAACATGGGGGCCAGAAGGAGCCTTTTAATCCATAAGCCAGATCATGTCTCATCTCTGCACAAATCCCTCTTTATTCTTAAGCTCTGAGTAGGTATATCTGAAATCCTGGACAACAGAAGCCGCAGGAGGTCGGAAGGAATCCTGCACTGTAGAGCATGGGGACAGAGATGGTCATACCCCTATTTCTCTGTGCCAGGCACTGTGCTGTGTGCTGGGGGCACAGAGTTGAGTGGGGGAAACAAGAAAGAACTTTGGAGGTAAAAATGCTTCTATTCACCAGTTATTTGTTGAGCATGTTTATGTGCCAGACATTGGGCTCTGCACTGTGGACTGCGAGATTTATAAGGATTCAGATTTTGATGGAAGAGATGAGCTGTGCGGTGATGGGTGCCACAGTAGACGCTACTATAGAAACCCAGAGGAAGGGGTGATCCTCACCTCAAACTAAGAAAATACTTCATTATTGGATTATCATCATCTAGACAGCAGGGGCTATAGGGCACCAAAAGCACCAGCCCTATGGTTTACCAACTGTGTTCCATGAAAACCCAGGGCTTGACAGAGATGCCTATGACTTGGTAAACGTGATATTTTCCTACAGATGTGAAGAATTTTTAATTCCTTTTAATGTGTTTATTTGTTGGAGTTTTGGATAAGTTTTAGGAAATGATTTCAGATGTTGAGAAGAAAGGTTTGAGCAAAGTCCAATGCCCTTATTCCTGGTGGGGGAAGGGGTGGCTCCAGGAGGCTATTGGCCTGCCTCCACGGGGCCCATTCCTGCTCCTGCTTCCCAAGTGAGTCAGCGTCCTGATCTGCTTTGCTCTCCTCGTCCCTATGTGTCTGGTCACGAAGGTGAGTGCCTTGGAGAAGCGTGCACGTGAATAAACTTAACAAAATGTGGGCTCTCTCCTGGGTTTGTCTGGTGCCTACAAAGTCTCTGAGATCCTCAGTCCATGGGTCAGCTTCGTTATCAAACAGCTGTAAAAGTGCTCATTTTCAGTGTAATTCACTTCCTTACGAGGAAACATGCTGCTTCTGGCACGTTCCTGACGACCTTAAGAAGTAGCCCCAGGGGCCAAATGTTCTACGCAGTGGTAGACGTCTCTCATTTCTTTTCTAGTGAAGAGAAAATGCCTCCTGTGTTGCTCTATTGATCAAGAAGCTGCAGAGAACAGAAACAAAACACATGCCTGGAGTAGATGGGTTCCACAGAAATGTTCGAGCACAGGTCACACTGGAGGGAATTTTGGTCTATATTAAATGTATTACTAGCTCTGCATCTATCTTAGATTTATGCTAGAAATAACACTCTTTGTCCGTTTTGTCTTTAGAGAGGAAATATTGAATGGAGACGCTCTTGAAACAAATATGTCAGCTAATAGTGCAGGGGATCTCATCCACGCCTGTGCGCCCTGGGCCCATTATCATTCACACCGAGTGCGCCGTTAGTAATCTTTGGCAGCCATTGAGATTGGCTACAATTTCACCACACATAGCATGGGCCTTCTGCAGAGGGCCGAGTGCAGCGTGGGCCAATGGACTCTTTGTTGTTCTTCCCCTCCAGAGTGGAGAGTCTCTGCTCAGCCCATCTGCAGTTTCTCAAAGTGATAGTGCTTCATCCACGCAGTCGCTGTCTCATGGAGGGGCGCCAGAGCTGCTGGTGGGGCTGTCCTATAATGCCACAACGGGCCGATTATCTGTGGAAATGATCAAAGGCAGCCATTTCCGAAACCTCGCTGTTAACAGAGCACCAGGTGAGTGCACGGCTGTTCCCCCAGCTCTCGTCCTTCCAGGGCCAGGTAGAAGGCTGTGTCTGCTTTCATCTTAATTCTGTAATTCTTACAATAAGAATGGGCTTGGTATGGCTTAGAGAAGTTTTTACAAAATGATACCTCTGGACTTTTTTATTGCCTTTCTGTTTAACTAGATTGAAGTCTTCATTTAGATGCAACTTGACATGAAATAGGCTGGCCTCTATGTATATATCATTTAAGGGAAAAGAATGATGTCTTTTCAGCAACATAATGTGTATGGGCAATTTAAATCTGCTAAAAGGTCCAGGGTCTTCAGATACCTTTGAAGAGACAAGCTCAAGCTTTGGGGTGGGGCAGATCTGGCTTTGCTCTGATTCTGTGTAATTTACCTCTCTTTTCTGAAGCTCAGTAGACTCATCTGAAACAAAGGGATATTAACAGTGCCCCTCTCATGAAGTTGTTTTGGGGTTTAAATAAAATGATTTATGGAAACCATTTAGCACAGTGCTTAATGCATAGTGAGCATTCAAGAAACGTTAGTGATTATGGTGTTGACGGAGGAGGAGGTGGAGGAGGAAGATCTGGGCCTGACTCACCAGGGGGCGCTACCACTTCTGAGATCACCACTAGAAAGAGGGGCTCAAAACATCCTCCCAGAGCTGCAGTCCAGGCTTCAGGAAGCCAGAATAAAAAAGCTGCTGCTCCCTGTACCTCTCAATACCCAGGAAGACAGAGATTGGACAGTGGAATGATGCTACAAAAAAATTAGCTCACCCTTAATGATCTTGCTTGTGAGCAAAAACAGCTTAAAAGGGGACAAGAAGATGGTTTTTGCCTCAGTTAGCTCTGCATTCTGGATCTCATCAAAGTACATCTCTCAGAGGAACCTACTTTGTATCTAGAATGCTAGCTGCAAGAGAGTCTGAGAAATGTTGAATTTCCAGCCTTTCAAGTACAGGAAGGTAAACTAGAAGAGGGTAGAGTGGAGGGTAAGTGAGCCTGTTCACCACAGGCACCAAAGTCTTATTGAAATGAGGGTGAGGCCAGTAACGGTGTGGTAGGCTGCAAGAGTCAAGGGACTCTGGCCTCACATGTTAGCATCAGGTGAAGAGCCAGCAGAGCTGGGAGAAAAAGGTCACTTCCTCCAATCAAATCTGGGCTCTCACTCTTCTTAGCCTTTAACTGTGCTGCAGCCCACAAAGTCTCTGTTCCAGGGTACCTTGTCAACCAGTCTGTATTACAGCCATTAGAGCAGCTTAGTAAGGAAAGCTCAGCACTCTTGATAACAGAATAGCCAGGGTGCATAAGCCATGTTCTGTGCTGGTGCTCAGAGCCAGGTGAGAGCTATTTAAAATGCATGCCAGGTGCTGATTATTAATTGCACGGTTAGAGTCTCTTTGCAAGATACAGCTTTGTTTTTTAAAATAGCTCTGAATTTACTAAAGATCTTGATTAAAGCTTTTCCTTCAGAGCTTTTGCTGGTCTCTTCCCCTGTCTTCCTGAGATTTGGTGAGATCTAAACAGTTTGGGGGGAAGACCATGGTAGAGGGGCAGAGAA
The DNA here is from genome assembly GCF_021613505.1 of Equus quagga. NCBI lineage: Eukaryota > Metazoa > Chordata > Mammalia > Perissodactyla > Equidae > Equus > Equus quagga. The sequence goes on from NC_060286.1 coordinate 8,357,887, forward strand.
TGATGGGGAGGTGTATCACACAGTCATGGCTTATCCTGGGCCATGCTGGAAAGCCTGAAGTGTGTGCAGGGTGGCACCAGACAATACAGGGGAGAAGGACAGCATGGTGGCTAAGAAAGCATCAGCTGGAGGCCAACAGACTAAGGTGTGCCTTCAGGCTCTGCCACTTACTAGCTGTGAGTTATTGAACTTCTCTGAATCTCAGTTTCCTCATCTGTAAAATTGGATTATAATAATATACTTTCCAGGTAGGGATACTGCATATAAAGCTGTGATGTTGAGGATGGTACTATTGTATTTTCATACATTTATGTATGAAAGGAAATATGCCCAAGAGGAAATTCTTGTAACAAGCCTTTAAAACTGAATAGGAAAAAAAGATAAGTCCTAATTTAGAAATTGATTTTATTCCAAAAGTTTAAGTCAGTTTGGCATTTACTACATGATTTTTCATAGACATAGTGTTGCAATTTAACTTAAAATGTAACTGACATGCTGTATCTTTGCAACCGAAGTAATAGAAGATGATGTTGCTGTGATGCTAGTAATTAAAACAGAAACCCAATAGTGAAGACAAAAGGTTTTTGTTTAGGTAGAATGCTGGTACTTGAGGAAAAGCCAGTTTAATTAGGAGGGCTGAGAAAGTAGAAGGTGCCTTTGTGGAGATTCTGAAAGGGCCCTCTGGGTGCTTCCAAGGGCGTCAGACGTTGACGGCATTGGTTCCTCATTATGTCTCCCTTCGTGACGCTGCTAGCGCTACTTTGGCAGTCATGAGGCAAGCTTAGGATACATTTTTAGTTCCCATATGGAAGAGAACAAGAGAGAGAAAGGATAAGGGAACAAGAGTTTTATGAGGTAACTGAGCAGAGTTGGAAGAAAGAGCGGGAGAGGAGAGAGGACGCAAGCGGGCAGATGAATGGGCCCGGGAGAGGGGTGTGGCGGAGGGAGCCTGCCCCGGGCGCTGGACTCCACGGTGGGGGTGGAGGGAGGGCAGGAGGTGCCCAGGGTCCTGCGTCAAAGTCCGCCTCCGGGGAACTGCCCTCCACGGGAGAGGCACAGGTGGGAACGCGTATGTGTGAGGGTCATAAATCCTGTGCTTGAGACTCTGTTCTCAGGTGCACTTACCTCCTTTGTAAAGAGGGGACATGAACCTTCCTTACTGGGTGGCTATGATAACGTGAGGAATGGTTCTTGGGGATGCCTGAAGGAACACCAGCTGAGCCTAAGTATTGGGAACTTCTCTCCTCTAGAATATTGAAGTTTCTAAATCTTGCTGGAAATAGAGACAAAGGCTGGGATTTAGAAGACAGAATTTTTTGCCTTGAAGTATATCGTGAAACAAAGATAACTTGGAACTGGCCAACTTGATCCAGTCAGACGACTGTTCTGATATTTTAATCTCTTCTTCCTAAGCAAGATAGAGGAGTTGGACAAGATAGAGGAAGTTTCTTCCTCTATTAAAGCTCTTAGAAGAAATAAGCCACTGAAATGTAAGCACCCCTCCCCAAACTTCTGAGGTTAAATCCTTGGGAGAGAGGGCTCAGTGAAAGGCAGGTTTTGCTCTGATGGGCAAGAGCTGATACAACATTCTTGGAGATATGAGTCTCTACAACGCCTCCCAGAATGGCTAAAACTAAAATGGCTGATTCTACCAAGTGTTGGTGAGGGCGTCGAGAATACATTCTTCGTGGGAATGCAAAATGGACTAACCAGTTTGGGAAAAGCCTTGGCAGTTTCTTATACAATTAAACATGCACTGACAATCTGGCAGTTCCATTCTTAGGCATTTACCCATAAGTTAAAAAAAAAAAGGCCTGCACAAGAATGTTCATAGCAGCTTTATTCGTAATGGCAAAACTGCAAAGACCCTCATATCCTTATGAATAAAATAAATTAAGATGCATTTGTATAGTGGAATACTATACAGCAGTATAAAGGGAATGGAATTAATGGAGGCATTCAGCAACATGGAGGAATCTCAGAAACATACTGAGTGCCTACTACATGATTCTGTTTATGTGAAGCTGTAAAATAAGCAAAATTCATCAATAGTGAAAAAAAAGCAGAAGAGTGTTTGCCTCAGGATTGGTGTTGATGTCGGGATGGACTTGGCAGGGCCCTGAGGGGCCATGTGGGGTGATGGAATGTTCTATATTTTGATAGGGGTGTGGGTTAAATGGATGTTTGCACTTGTCAAAACTTACTGAATGGTACGACGCTTTGTGCATTCCACTGTATGTAAATTTTACCTTAAAATAGAAGAGATTCATAAAATATTGAACTCTAGTTAATGAAATGCATGCTGAAAGGTTTAGGGGTGAAGAGCAATGATAGCTACAGCTAAGATGGATTGATGGATAGATAGATGCATGGATATGTGAGAAAGCAAACTGTCTTAGCTCAGGCTGCTGGAACAAAAAATATCATAGAATCAGTGACTTAAACAACAGAAATTTATTTTTCATGGTTCTGGAGGCTGGAAAGTCCAAGATCAAAGTGTCTGCTGATTCAGTTCCTGGTGAGAACCCTCTTCCTGGTTTGCAGGCAGATACCTCCTGGCTGTGTCCTCAATTGGTGGAGAGAGAAATCCTCTCTCTCCTGTCCCTTCCTGTAAGGGCACTGCTCCCTTTCATGAGGGCTCCACTCTCATGACCTAATGACCTCCTAAAGCTGCCATGTCCAAATACCATCACATTGGAGATTAGGGCTTCAACATAGGAATTTTTGAGGTTATACACATTCAGTTCATAGCACAACTGGAGCAAAATACACCAATTGCAGAATCCAGGTGATGGGTATATGGGTGTCCACTGTACAATTATTTCAAGTTTTCAGTGTATTTGAAAATTTTAGTTGTAAAACATTGGGCAGAAAAAGCTAATCTGGTCTTGAATAGTTCAGCTGTGTCAGGTGGATAAAAACAAGACATGAGCCTTAGTCATAGACAGGGGCTTGAGTGGTTGGCATTACATTGTTTTTAATTATATTGAAATCTCAAGGTCCAACCCTATTTTTCTTACTCAACCTTAGACAGGGTAGACAGGGTACCGAACCGGAGGGCATCCTCTGTAGCATCCTACGTAAACCACATCCATCCCAAGAGAAAGTATGTCACTGGGCATTTCTTCATTTCTAACTTTAACCTTTTCTCTATTCATCAGATAGACACAGATTTTTATATCTGTATCTACATCTATCTATCTATCATCTTTTTTCATGAAAATGCCCATGTTATTAATTGCTGTGTTTTTTCAAATCATAGGTGGGCTAGAGAAGATAAAATAGGCTATTTTAAAATTTCTCGGCCCCGTGGCCTAGTGGTTAAGTTTGTGCACTCCACTGCAGCAGCCTAGGGTTTCCCTGGTTTGAATCTTGGGTGCGGACCTAGCACTGCTCTTCAAGCCATGCTGAGGCGGTGTCCCATGGAGCAGAATTAGAAGTAACTACAACTAGAATATACAACTATGTACTGGGGGACTTTGGGGAGAAGAAGAAGAAGGAAAAAAGATTGACAACAGATGTTAGCTCAGGACCAATCTTTAAAAAAATAGATAAAATAAAATTACTGAAACCAGCCCATAGAGCCTTTTCAGAAACAACATATAAATGAGGTAACAACGTGAACTAATCTTAGCCCAAGTCCCATAACAATGTGCCAAGAATCATTCCACTCACTTTCAGGGTAATATCTCATTTAGTACATGTGGCCAGTGTTCAAAAATATTGTTGTCATTATTGCTATTAAGAGGGTACAGGCTAGTCTTCAAATCTGATGGCAAGGGATAGCCTCCACATCTGTACATGGCAGATGGTCCAGGTGAAAAAGCAGCTTATGGTGTCTGGTAGACATCTGAAATCCTGACATGCATTTACAAATGCTTTTGAAAAAGTTACCATTAAGAATTAGAAACATTTGATTATCTTTCAAATTTGGCTTCATGGGAAAGCAACTCACTAACAGTTTAGCAGCTCTGTTCTGTCCTTCTCCTGGGCCTGCCACCCAGTTCCTGCGTGGCCTTGACATTTGAGTTAACCTCTCTGAATTTTATTTCCTTCCCTATTAAATGAGGTTAACAAGCTAATATTGCCAATGCAAGCGCTATATTGAAAAAAAAGGTCGGCTATTTTTGTTGGCAGTTTCTCTTTCTCCATCTTCATCTTTGCTACGTCTCCTTCTACAGAGTGTTACAGCATTGTGTATCTGTGTGTATATACACACACATATAATGGTCCTTGTCAAAGCCTATCATTAAGATGTCCCCTCCAGTTAAAAACAACAAGCTCCCCAGCCTCTCAGCATGTGCATGATTAGCCACATGTGATAATTACATCCCAAATGATAATACTTACAGCAGTAGCATATTAACCTTGTTAGGGACCCACAATAGCAGAGACTAGAGGGAAGAAAAACAAAAAAGCAAATCAAGCTGCCTCATGTTCAGTGTGAAGAAAAAGTGTGATGCAAGGGTACGCTCTACAAATGGAGTGCAGGGAAAAAAGGACTAAAACAAAATGAACAGATATGGGGCATATCATCTTTTCAAAAAATCTGCATCCAGTTTTCAGTTAAATATAGCATTTACTAATACTCACTATGTGCTCAGAATTATGGCCAATTCTTATGAAGATTTCTGTGTATGCAGCACTAACATTGTGTGCATATATGATATTCTTTTACTTACATCAGTTCATTTAATTCTCACAACAACATCAAAGTTAGACAGAAAATCTGAAAGCAACATGGGAGAAAATATAGTTACCATGGTATGTGAATTGTATCCCAATGTTGCTGTCTTTTAAAAAAAATAAACAGTTACCTACAGAAGAGTGATGGTAAGACTGATGACAGACTTCTCAACAACAGTGATAGAAGCCAGAGGACAAGGGGAGAATTTCGTCAAGGTCCTGAGAGAAAAACACTCTCAACTTAGTATTCTGTTCACATGAAGGAGAAGACATATTTTCCACAAAGCTTGAGAGCGTTTATCACTGAAAACACTAACAACGGATGTACTTCAGGAAGAAAGAAATTGAACTTAGAAGGAAGTAGTGAAGTGCAAGAAGGAATAATAAACAAAAAAGTTTGGTAAACATGTAGGTAAATATAAGCATATATAGATGGCATAAAACAAAACAGCAACAGTAGAAAAAATGACTAGTATTAGGAATACATCAAAGTAGAAATAAAATTCTAGGCAGAAATAATAGGAAGGATGGGAAGGGGAGATGGAAGTCAAAGAATTCTAAGGTCTTTGTGTTGCTTAGGAGGAGGGTAGAAATATTGATTGATTTTAGACATTAAATCAAGTGTTTGTGTTAAAATTTTAATCCAACTTTCAAACCAATAAAGGGAATAAATGAGAAAAAAGAAAATGCAATTAATCCAATAGAGAGCAGAAAAAAGATATTTAAAAGCATAGAAAATGCAGAATAAATAGCACAAACCAAAAGAATAAAAATAAATCAAAATAAATTAGTGATCATAATAAATATAAAGGGACTAAAACTTCTTTTCTTTCCCCCTGATTATCCAAATATATTATCCAAAATGACTCAAAGGCCAAGTTGAAGTAGTCTGGAAGCTGAAGGTTACAATGTTATTTGTTTCTTTGTTTGGTTGTTAGGGTTTTTTGCATTTTTTTTATTGCAGTAACATTGGATTATAACATTATATAACTTTCAGGTGAACATCATAATATATTTCAAATTCTCTGTAGGTTACATCGTGTTCACCACCCAAAGACTCGTTACAATCCTTTACCACATGTTTGTGCCTAATTACCCTGTTCGCCCTCCTCCCTCCCCGCTTCCCCTCTGGTAACCACCAATCCAATCTCTGTCTCTACGTGTTTGTTTGTCGTTGTTTTTATTTTATACTTATGAGTGAGATCATATGGTATTTGACTTTCTCCGTCTGACTTATTTCACTTAACATAATACCCTCAAGGTCCATCCATGTCGTCACAAATGGCCAGATTTCGTCATTTCTTATAGCTGAGGAGTAATCTGTTATGTATATATGCCACATCTTCTTTATCCATTCGTCCCTTGATGGGCACCTAGGTTGCTTCCGAGTCTTGGCTATTGTGAATAATGCTGCAGTGAACATAGGGGTGCATGTATCTTTATGAATTCATGTTTTCATGTTCTTTGGATAAATACCCAGCAGTGGAATGGCTGGATCATATGGTAGATCTATTCTTAATTTTCTGAGGATACTCAATACTGTTTTCCATAGTGGCTGCATCAGTTTGCATGCCCACCAGCAGTGTATGAGGGTTCCTTTCTCTCCACATCCTCTCCAACACTTGTTTCCTGTCTTGTTAATTGTAGCCATTCTGACCGGAGTGAAGTGATATCTCATTGTAGTTTTGATTTGCATTTCCCCGATAGCTAATGATGTTGAACATCTTTTCATGTGCCTGTTGGCCATCCGTATATCTTCTTTGGAGAAATCTCTGTTCAGATATTTTGCCCATTTTTCAATTGGATTGTTGTGTTTTTTTTGTTGTTGAGCTGTGTAAGTTCTTTGTATGTTTTGGATATTAACCCCTTATCACACATATGGTTTGCAAATATCTTCGCCCAATTGTTAGATTGTCTTTTCATCTTGTTGACGGTTTCCTATGCTGGGCAGAAGCTTTTTAGTTTGATGTAGTCCCATTTGTTCATTTTTTCTTTTGTTTCCCTTGCCTGGTCAGACATGGGACTTGAAAATATGCTCCTAAGACCGATGTTAAAGAGCATACTGCCAATGTTTTCTTCTAAAAGTTTCATGCGTTTGGGTCTTACATTCAAGTCTTTAATCCACTTTGAGTTGATTTTTGTGCATGGTGTAAGGGAATGGTCTACTTTCATTCTTTTGCATGGGGCTGTCCAGTTTTCCCAAAACCATTTATTGAAGAGACTCTCCTTTCTCCATTGTATGCTCTTGGCTCCCTTGTTGAAAATTAGCTGCCAATATATGTGTGGGTTTATTTCTGGGCTCTTGATTCTGTTCCATTGATCTGTGTGTCTGTTTTTGTGCAAGTACCATGCTGTTTTGGCTACTATAGCTTTATAGTGTATTTTGAAATTAGGGAGGGTGATACCTCCAGCCTTTTTGTTTTTCCTCAGGATTCTTTGGCTATTCAGGGTCTTTTGTTGTTCCATATAAATTTTAGAATTCTTTGTTCTATTTCTGTGAAAAATGTTGTTGGAACTTTGATAGGGATTGCATTGACTCTATAGATTGCTTTAGGAAGTATGGACATTTTAACTATGCTTATCCTTCCAATCCAAGAGCATGGAATATCTTTCCATTTCTTTGTGTCTTCTTCAATTTCTTTCAACAATGTTTTATAGTTTTCAGTGTACAGATCTTTCACCTCTTTGGTTAAGTTTATTCCTAGGTATTTTATTCTTTTTGTTGCAATTGTAAATGGGATTGTATTCTTAATTTCTCTTTCTGCTACTTCATTGTGAGTGTATAGAAATGCAACTTACTTTTGTATGGTTGGTTTTGTATCCTGTGACTTGACTGTATTCATTTATTATTTCTAAAAGTTTTTTTAGTGGATTCTTTAGGGTTTTCTATACTAAAATTATGTCATCTGCAAATAGTGACAGTTTCACTTCTTTTCCAATTTGGATCCCTTTTATTTCTTTTTCTTGCCTGATTGCTCTGGCTAGGACTTCCAATACTATGTTAAATAAGAGTGGTGACAGTGGGCATCCTTGTCTGGTTCCTGATCATACAGGGATAGCTTTCAGTTTTTCTCTATTGAGAATGATATTAGCTGTGGGTTTGTCATATATGGCCTTTATTATGTTGAGGTATTTTCCTTCTATACCCATTTTATTTAGAGTTTTTATCATAATCGATGCTGTATCTTGTCAAATGCTTTCTCTTCATCTATTGAGATGATCGTGTGATTTTTATTCTTCATTTTGTTACTGTGGTGTATCACGTTCATAGATTTGCGGATGTTGAACCATCCCTGCATCCCTGGAATGAATCCCACTTGATCATGATGTATGATCTTTTTAATGTATTGTTGTAGTCCATTTGTTAGTATTTTGTTTAGGATTTTTGCATCAATGTTCATCAGTGATATTGGCCTGTAATTTTGCTTTTTTGTGTTGTCTTTGTCTGGTTTTGGTATCAGGATGATGTTGGCTTTGTAGAATGAGTTAGGAAGCCTTCCCTCCTCTTCAATTTTTTGAAACAGTTGGAAAAAGATAGGTATTAAGTCTTCTTTGAATGTTTGGTAGAATTCACCAGGGAAGCCATCTAGTCCTGGACTTTTATTTTGGGGGAGGTTTTTGATTACTGTTTCGATCTCCTTATTGGTGATTTGTCTATTCAATTCTCTACTTCTTCTTGAAACAGTTCTGGAAGGTTGTATGTTTCTAAGAATTTATCCATTTCCTCTAGATTATCCAATTTGTTGGCGTATAGCTTTTCATAGTATTCTCTTATCTTTTGTATTTCTGAGGTGTCCATTGTAATCTCTCCTCTTTCATTTCTGATTTTGTTTATTTGAATCTTCTCTCTTTTTTTCTTGGTGAGTCTAGCTAAGGGCTTGTCAATTTTGTTTATCTTTTCAAAGAACCAGCTCTTGGTTTCATTAATTTTTTCTTTTTTTTTTAGACTCCATTTCATTTATTTCTGCTCTGATTTTTATTATTTCCTTCCTTCTGCTGATTTTGGGCTTTGTCTGTTCTTCTTTTTTCAGTTCCTTTAGGTGTACTGTTAGATTGTTTATTTGGGGTTTTTCTAGTTTGTTGAGGTAGGCCTGAATTGCTATAAATTTCCCTCTTAGAACTGCTTTTGCTGTATCCCATAGATTTTGACATGTCATATTTTCATTTTCATTTGTCTCCAGGTAATTTTTGATTTCTTCTTTGACCCAGTTGTTGTTCAGTAGCATTTTGTTTACTCTCCACATTTTTGTGGCTTCTCTGATTTTTCTTCCTGTAGTTGATTTCTAGTTTCATACCTTTGTGGTAAAAAAAGATGCTTGGGGGCTGACCCCGTGGCCAAGTGGTTAAGTTTGTGCACTCTGCTGCAGGTAGCCCAGTGTTTTGTCAGTTCAAATCCTGGGCGCGGACATGGCGCTGCTCATCAAACCATGCTGAGGCGGCATCCCATGTGCCACAACTAGAAGGACCCACAACTAAGAATATACAACTATGTACTGGGGGGGTTTTGGGGAGAAAAAGGAAAAAATAAAATCTTTAAAAAAAAAAGGTGCTTGGTATTATTTTGATCTTCTTAAATTTATTGAGACTTGTTTTGTAGCCTAAAATGTGATTGGTCCTGGAGAATGTTCCATGTGCATTTGAAAACAATGTGTATTCTGTGGTTTTTTAGATGGAATGTTCTATATATATCTCCTAAGTCCATCTGATCTAATGTGTTGTTTAAGGCCAATATTTCCTTGTTGATCTTCTGTTTGGATGATCTATCCATTGTTGTAAGTGGAGTGTTTGTGTTACTGTCTATTTCTGCTTTTATGTCTCCTAATATTCACTTTATATATTTAGGTGCTCCTATGGTCGATGCATAGATATTTACAAGTGTTATATCCTCCTGTTGGATTGTTCCCTTTATCAGTATGTAGTGCCCTTCCTTGTCTCTTGTTACAGTTTTTGTTTTTAAGTCTATTTTGTCTGATATAAGTATTGCTACCCCTGCTTTCTTCTCTTTGCCATTTGCATGGAGGATCTTTTTCCATCCTTTCACTTTTGGTTTGTGAGTGTCTTTAGGTCTGAAGTGTGTCTCTTGTATGCAGCATATATATGGGTCTTGTTTTTTTATCCAGTTGGCCACTGGATGTCTTTTGATTGGAGTATTTAGTCCATTGACATTTAAAGTATCTATTGATAAATATGTATTTATTTCCATTTTGTTATTTTTTTCCTGTGTGTTTTAGTAGTTCTTCTCTGTTCCTTTCTTCTTTTCTTGCTCTCTTCCCTTGTCATTTGATGGCTTTCTTTAGTAATGTGTTTGATTTCTTTCCTCTTACTTATTGGTTTACTTATTATAGGTTTCTGTATTGTGATTACCCTGAGGTTCCTATATAATATTCTGCATATCTAGCAATCTATATTGAGTTGATAGTCTCTTTAGCTTGACCTCTTTCTAAAAGCTCTACTCTTTTACCCCCTCCTCCCACATTTTATGTTTTTGAAATCATATCTAATCTGTTGTTTTGTGTGTGTCTATCTATCACCCTCATCATTAAAATAGGTAATTTTAGTACTTTTGTCTTTTAACCTTCATATTATCTTCACAGGTGGTTGATCTGCTACCTTTACTGTATTTTTGCCTTTACCAGTGATTTTATTGCCTGTTTTTGGGGGTTATTTATTTTTTTTTGGATAATTTTCTTATCCCTATTTGTGGTCTTCTCTTTCCCACTTAAATAACTCCCTTCAGCATTTCTTGTAGAACTGGTTTCTTGGTGATAAACTCCTCTAATTTTTGCTTGTCTGAGAAGCTCTTTATCTCTCCTTCCATTCTGAATGATAACCTCGCTGGATAGAGTATTTTTGGCTGTACATTTTTTGCTTTCAGCACTTTAAATATGTCATGCCACTCTCTTCTAGCCTGTAGTGTTTCAGCTGAGAAGTCTGCTGATAGCCTTATGGGCTTTCCTTTGTATGTCACTTGTTGCCTTTCTCTTGCCGCTTTTAGGATTCTTTCTTTGTCTTTAATTCTTTACACTTTGATTATAATGTGTCTTGGTGTGGGCCTCTTTGGGTTCATCTTGTTTGGAGCTCTCTGCACTTCCTGTGCCTAGATGTCTGTTTCTTTCCTCAGGTTAGGGAAGTTTTCAGCTATTATTTCTTCAAATAGATTCTCTGCCCCTTTGTCTCTCTCTTCTCCTTTTGGGACACCTATAACATGAATGTTAGTGCACTTGATATTGTCCCAGAGTTCCCTGAGACTGTTCTCATTCTGTCTAATTCTTTTTTCTTTTATCAGTTTGGCTTGGGTGCTTTCCTCTAGTCTTTCTTCCAGCTCACCGATCCATTCTTCTGTATCATCTACTCTGCTATTGTGTCCCTCCAGTGAATTTTTCATTTCCAGTATTATATTCTTCATTTCTGATTGTTTCTTTTTTATATTTTCCAATTCTTTGTTGACGTTCTCACTGTGTTCATCTAGTCTTCTCCCAATATCAGTGAGCATCCTTGTGGGTTTTTGTTTGAACTCTGTGTCAGGTACATTGCTTATTTCTGTTTCATTTAGTTCTTTTTCTGGGATTTTTGTCCTGTTCCCTTGCTTAGAATGTATTCCTTTGCCTCCTCATTATGCCTCTCTCTCTGTACTTATATCTGTGTATTAGGTGAGTCAGCTATATCTCCTGATCTTGGAGAAGTGGCCTTATGTAAGAGACACCTTTTGAGGCCCAGCATTGTGCTTCCCTCTGGTCACCAGTCCAAATGATCCAGGAGTGACCCCTTTGTGGGCTACTTGTGTCCTTCTGCTATGGCAGGGTTCCTCTTACTGCAGTACCCAGGGAACTTAGTCTTTCCCTCCCTGACCGGCTGTTTGTAAATCAGGTTTGAGAAACCCCAGCACCATTGGCTACAAAGTCTAATAGTACACTCCTGTTGCAGTTTTCCTGTTAATTGAGCAGTTACCCAGTGTAGCTGGTTGTTAGCCTCAGGGGCTTACCGTTGCTGTAGGCCTCAGGCCTGCAAGGCTGTTGTGAGCTATCTTAGCATTGCAGCTGAGTGGGGCTGGCCCTAGGCATGGGAGCACCCAATTGTTTCAGGCTTTGGCCAGTGGTGCCTATCCTCTTTGTGGCTCTTTGTGATGTGCACGTCCTCTCCCACTGATCAGCCCCACCCCCGCAGGTCCACACACACTGTCAACACAGCCCCTGGTCCATGCGCACTTTCCGACCCCCTGGAGCATACCCAGTCGCCCTGCTGCAGAGGCCCCCACCTATCCACCAACACCCCCCACAGGTCACCTGGTCATTACACAGGCCCTGCACCACAGAGGCGGACACACTCACCTGCCTGTAGAGGATCAAGGCACCCAGTCTATGCAGGCTGACAAGTAGCCTGAGGGCTTGCCTTTCTGTGGGGCAGGTCCCTAGGGCAGGCTGCCTGCCCTGGCTGAACTAGATTAAATCTGCACTCTAGTAGGTGTGGCAGACCCCTGGGCTAACAGTCCAGAGGAAGAACTTATATGGCATCTGCCAGGGTCTGTGTCAGCATACCTGTACTGGGTCACAACAATGGCCACCACCAATGTCTCAGTCTCTGGAGAGGTCTCACCTCTCACTGAGATGTACCCAGAGCCAATCAGGTGAGTCTCTTTTCACCAAAGGACTGTTCAGCTTTCTTTGGTAATTTTAGGTTGTTCTCTGAGACGGGTGAATTTGTATGAGGGTCTTTTAAGAGCTGGGTTTTTTCATCTTTCGTCCGTTAGCTTTTCTGGGGGTATCCCCATTGCAGTTGATAGTCAGTGAAGCCAGATAGTAGGACACTTGTCTCTGTTGTGCTGAGTCTGAAGGATGCTTATAGCCCTAATGTGCCCCCACTAAGTTTCCCACTCCTCCAGGGAGGGCTGCGTGCCTTAGGGTGGCTCCTGCCCAGCTGGCTATGAAGCTCCACTGCTCAGAAGGGTGGCTTTCTTTCTCTCCAGAAGGAATTTCTGCTTCTTCCGCCTCAGTCAGGACTGTCCCTTGTTTTGTGGGCATTCTTTTTATCCAGTTTTCAGTTTTCTCTCCAGGGTAATTTTTCCAAGAATAGTTATAACCTAGTTGTGTTTGTGGGAGGAGGGAAGTTCAGAATCTGCCTATGCCGCCATCTTGATGAGATCTTACAATGTTATTTTGGAGTAAAATTTCTATGTGAAAGATAAATATAAGATTAGATTAATATTTCTCTCTTCCTCCCAATCTCTCCCTGTGCCCTCTGGCCACAGTCTCTCAGACACACTACAGTTTATATTTGGCCCACCTAGCCTCATTATATATATATTTGAATAATTGACTTAGTTCAGGAATGCAAGAATGATTTAACATTAGGAAAAATCTGCTAGTGTAATTTACCATGCTAACTAATTTATCAGAAAACATTATGATTATCTCAATAGATGCAAAAGAAATGTTTGACAAAATGCGCTATCCATTATTGATAAGAATAACTCTTAGGAGATGAGTAATAGAAGGTGTATTAGTGTAGACTAGGCTATGCTGCAATGACAGATAAACCCTGTGGTCTCAGTGGCTCACCACAGCGGAGGTTTATTTCTCTCTAGCATCGCAGTCCAAAGGGAATTGGGTGACTCTCCTCTAATCTGTGGCTGAGGCATACAGGCTCTTTCCATTTAGTGAGGGGATAATGATATTCAAAATGTGACCTCCATTGTTGTCACAAAAGGGGAAGAGACAGCATGGGAGATTTCTTGCTTGAGCGGGAGTGGTCAAATATAGCTATGATTGAAGGTAATATTTGTCACTTCTCACATTCCATTATTCAGAGCTCAGTCACATGGCCCAGTCAACTCAAATATGGTGGGAAGCCTACATCCTTAATTTGATATTTGACCTGAATCATTATCATATTACTCACCTGAGACTATTTACTGGGCCTTTGTAGCTCGTAGCCTTTTAAAATCTCTCTCTCACTGTTTGGAGGTCTGGAAGAAATCAGATTTTCCAACTACAAAAAGGTCTAAATTTCCATGTACTCTTTTTCCTTTCCATTTTCCTTGTGCACTGGTCAGTTCTTTCCCAAGCTTACCTTTTGCCTCCCTCTAGCCCTCTAAATGAAGCCAGTAGTACTGAATACACACTTCTAACATTCTGTTTTTCAATCTGTTTCCCTAGAGCTACAAGCTCATTAGGCACGTGCCCTTCCTTCCAAGTTATAGCAGATGGCGATTTTACCATCACATAATATGGATTATAGACCTGGACTGTTCCAGCCTCTCGTAGCAGTTTCTTCTTCACCTGGAACCCAACTTCTAGGCCAGTGCCTCTTCTTGTTTTTTTTATTATGGTAACATTCCAGTTCAGATTACCAATTACTATATCAGTCAGATTTTGTCAAGAAAATACCCTAGAGAATTTTGAGTCAGAGGTTGTTTTTATAGGTTTTAAGTATGGGAAGGCTGGGAAATAAAGGTCAGAGAGGGTCTTTTCAGGAAACCCAGAAGTACAGGCATTAAAAGGAAGATGCCAATATGGTCTAAGCCATGTGCACACAAAAGGGGTGATTCTCATAGGATGTTTGAACCCCAGGGGCAAAACCCCTACCTTGCTGTCTGCTGATGTCTAGACACATGCCTACAACTGGGTTCAGAGAATGTGGCCCCCCCCCTTCTATGTTACACTCTCATACAAGTAGCTTTCATTAGTAGAATCTAACTGGGATCTTACTGGCAAAAGATTTAAAAGAATGTAGTTTTAAGGCTTTATGCCTCATTGGTACAGAAAAGAGCTTAGAAAAGTGGAAATGGTATTGAATATCAGTAACTAGTGTGTGGTACAGAAGGGAACTTGCTTAAGCTTGATAATGAGCATTTTAAGAAAAATCTACACTAACTGGCATTCTTAATTCTGCAATCTCTTCGAAGTCAGGAACAAAATAAGAATTCCCACCAGCATCACTCTTTTTTTTTTTTTTAAGATTTTATTTTTTTTCCTTTTTCTCCCCAAAACCCCCCAGTACATAGTTGTATATTCTTTGTTGTGGGTCCTTCCAGTTGTAGCATGTGGGATGCCGCCTCAGCGTGGCTTGATGAGCAGTGCCATGTCCGCACCTGGGACTCGAACCAACGAAACACTGGGCCGCCTGCAGTGGAGCGCACGAACTTAACCACTCAGCCATAGGGCCAGCCCCGCATCACTCTTATTCAACATTAGAGTGGAGGTTCAAGGCAATTCAGTAGAATAAGAAAAGGAAATAAAAATTTAAAACTTGAAGGGAAGAAATGAAACTGCCATTATTTCTAGAAAATATGGTTGTCCACATTAAAAATACAGAGAATCTACAAATTTAAGAAGATAATTCTTATACAAAATCATTGTTTTCTAATATATTAGGAACAGTTAGAAAGTAGAGTTTTAAAACAGTACTATTTACAACAACAGCAAAATATCTAAGATAGTAAAGGATAACAATAAAAAACAAGAAAATTATGGAAAAAAATTACCAAACTTTTTGAAAGACATAAAAGAAAACTAAATGATAGATATACCACGTTCATTGGTGAGAATATTCCATATGGTGAAACAGCTTTTCCCAAATTAATCTATATAGTCTGTACAATCCCAATAAAAATGTCAACACTGTTTCTTTAGTATGTTTTGATTTTTTTTTTAAAGATTTTATTTTTTCCTTTTTTCTCCCCAAAGACCCCCGGTACATAGTTGTATATTCTTTGTTGTGGGTCCTTCTAGTTGTGGCATGTGGGACACTGCCTCAGTGTGGTTTGATAAGCAGTGCCATGTCCGCGCTCAGGATTCGAACCAATGAAACACTGGGCCGCCTGCAGCAGAGCGCGTGAACTTAACCACTCAGCCACGGGGCCAGCCCCTGATTTTTTTTTTAATAGAACTTGACAAGCTGGTTTTGAAATTCATCTGTAAGAGCCAGTTAAACCAAGCAAGAGCTTAGAATACTAAGTTTTTTTTAAAAGGTGATAGGGGGATTCTCCCTAGTGGATATCAAGACATATTATAAAATGATGATGATAAATATTATCAGACTTAGGAAAGGGTACCCAAGCCTGGAAACTTGATATCTGACAGATGTTGTATTACAAATCAGCTGGGAGATAATGGACTACTTAAGGAATAATGCTTCCCATATGCAGGAAAAATAATTAGACCCCTACCTCACATCACACACAAAGATCAATTTCAGGTGTATTAAAGATCAAATGTAGTCAGAGAAAGACAAATAGTGTATGATTTCATTCATATGTTGAATCTAAAATAAACCAAGCTCGTAGATACAGAGAACAGATTGGTGTTTGCCAGAGGCAGGGGGTGGGGACTGGGTGAAATAGGGGAAGGTGGTCAGAAGGTACAAATTTCCAGTTGGAATATAAATCGGACCTGAGAATGTAATGTACAGTACAGTGACCGTGATTAACAGTACTGTACTGTATGTGTGAAAGTTGCTAAGAGAGTAGATCTTAAAAGTTCTCATCACAAGAAAAAAATTTGTAACTGTGTGGTGACAGATGTTAACTAAACTTATTGTGGTAGTCATTTTGCAATATCTACCTATATCAAATCATTATATTGTACACTTAAAACTAGTAAATGTTATATGTCAATTATATCTCAAGTAAAGAAAGATCAGATTGACAAATTCTTAAGACTTGTAAAAGAACATATGGGAGACTACTGAGTTTGGGTAGGGTTTCTTAAACAATTTTCTTTTAAAAGCATCAACTGGAAAGGAAAACATTGATAAATATGACTCCACAAAAATTTAAAACATTTATACTTCAAAAGTCACTGTAAATAAAGCAAAAGGCTAAGCCACATGCAGGGGGAAGATATTAGCAATAAGTATAATAAAGATTTTGTATCTGGAACTTATAAAGAGCCAGTTACCAACTCCTAAAGATGTGCTAAAGAAATTCGCAAACGTTAGTGTAATGGAAAATATTGCAAAATGTTCACTGAAATCTTTTCAATAAACAATTAAATGTCGACTAATTAAGAGAATGGATAAGTGAATTGTGGTTTATTAATACACTGGAACACTATACACCAGTTAAAATAAGTGAATCACAGGTATATATATCATATAGAAGATATAAAAAATTTAATATTGAATGAAAAAGGTAAGTTTTGGGAAGACACACACTAAAATGTTAAATTTTTAACATTTAAATGCTAAAATACTGAAATATATCTTGGATATCTTTTGGATGCCTTTAGTTATATCTTCTTATATAGTGAAAGTCCAAAAACATACATAAAAATGATAAACTCAAAATCCAGGATGGTAGTTACCTTTAGTAAGAGGAGAAGTTGAACAGGATCAAGGAAGGCACTCAAGGATCTTCAATTATAATGGTTTACTTCTTAAAAATCAAACCAAAAGTGAAAAAATCAGTAGTAAATCTGAAAAATACTAAATGTCACAAGTCTGTGTGGTGTGTATTTGGGTATGTGTAATATTATTCTCTACTCCCTTAGGTATGTTTAAAATGTTTTGTAATTATTAATGAGTTAAAAGGGAAGGGTAGGTTAAATGAGCAAATTCCCTCCTCTGGCCCAGAGAATTCTGGTCCGCGTGCTCTATCCTGAGCCGAGCCTGTAGCACGGTTGGTAGAGCATCATGCTGCAAATGGGCAGGTGTTTTATATGGGTTATATAACTGACCACCTGGTATCATACTGTTTCTTTGCAAAAATGACTTCTGATTTTCAAGTGACATACTTTGTGCCGTGATAAATTGAGGATTATGTACTGTTACCTTTTTTTGGTACATGTGGCATTTTCCTTAAAGAGACAAGTGACTGGTGAAGCAGTTGACAGGGCTGAGTCAGAAGAGCAGCATCCAGAACTATCCAGGGATTATGACCCATTCAGCCTTTTGATGAAGGTTTTGAGTTACCGGAGACACTGAGGGGCCTTCTGAATCATCATCAGAAGATAAAATATTGTTTGCTGTTGTTTTGTAGTGAGTATTATCAACTCCTAAGAATGAGAACAGAGCTCAGTTAAGTTGTGTACTTCCTTAGCTGGACCCTTTCTTTATCCATTCTCACCGGTGCTCATCAGAATAAGTCAATGAACCTCACAAGACCCCAGCCATGCGCCCCACTGTTCTGCATGGGTAGAATTTCCAGAACCTCTGTTCTGGACATTAAAAAGCAAGCACATTTTCACTGCTGACAAAGCTCCCCTTTTGAGCTGGAACAATCAGTAATATTTGCTTCTCTCGGTCAGGTGTCCCCAGACTGGATTGTTTATAAAACTATTATTTTCCCTTTTTGTCACTTACAATTCAGCTTCAGTGATGGAAGTTTGGTAATAAGTGGCCTTTCTTGTAATTAGAAAACGACCTTGTGACAGGATAAAGCTTGAAATTGCTCTCTTTGTGAAATGAGCAGGTCTTTGTTTGTGGGATTAACTCAGTTTCCGCTGCCATCACTGGCGACAGAATTGCCAGAGCAGTTTGGGGACTGGACAGAACTTTTCCTCCAGAAATCAAGGAGCTGTGCAGCTGTGGGCACGCAAATTCACTCCTCCATTGTTGGGTTTCTGACAGCTTTTGCTGTAGAGGAGTTTGAAGAGTGGAGAGCCCTGTTTCTGAGACAGAGAAGTGTTTTCACACCTGAAGTGTAATTTCACACCTTGTGTTTCTCAGCAGATAAGTGCATAAAATAACACATCAAACCGGAATAGAAAAAGATCAACATAGAATGAAAACTGCAGGTTGTAATTTGTTTCCTATCTTACAATGCTCTTATATAGAACAGTAAATTATAGGGGTCTGGGTTCACACTTTAAAAAGTTGGACTGGTTGTTAGGTGGAAAGCAAGCAGTAAACACTAATTGGCTTTCAGCCTGCATGGAACAGAATGTACAGAATGACAGAATTCGGAAACACCCTAACATTTCGGTTAAAAAAAATAGAACACATCTAAGTAACTGATAAGAATTGTAGTTAAAAGTCTAGAAATTAATAAATAATTTTAATAAAATATAATTGTGTTAGGAGATGATGTTCTTTGTAATGATCCACTCAGGAATTCTAGCAAAAGCAGTAGTCTATGTTAGTAGAATTTGGGTGTTGTCTTTCCTTTCTATAAATGATTAAACATATGATGCTAATCACCATTTTATAGCATTCTAATGCCAGAGTTAGAAAACGAGGGATTTAGCTTCATTTTTTGAGTTTGAAAACTCCAGATCAATAGAAAAAAAAGTTAAGCATCCTGGGTAGTCATGATCATTGATTAAAAAGTATTTAATATTTATTGAATGTCTGCCACCTGTTAGACACCACGGCAGGCATCGGGGATGCAGAGGTAACAAGACAGTCCCTCTTTCTACCGGTGGGGAGCTGACAGTCTTGCAGTCAAGTAAACCGGCAGTGTTACTATGGGTGATAAGTGCTGAGATAGGCGAAAACCAGATTTTGATGAAGCCCACAGGAGGCTTATCTGAACCAGGGCTAGGGGAAGCGCGAAGTGGTCAGCAAGGATTCCTGGATGCAGCGATGTGTCCAAACCAACTAATGAACAGAAGTCATGTGAAGGTGGATGTCGTGGCATGTACAGCTTGTGGAGAGGGAAAGGGAAAGAGATTGGGAGAGCTGGAGGGATGCAGGTAGTTCAGTATAGCGGGAATGCAGTGTATAAGGGCGACAGTGGTGTACAATGAGACTGGAAGGTAAAGAGAGCCAGAGGGTGTAGTCTATACCAATAAATTTAGAGTTATCCTGAGACTGGGGGGAAGTATTGAGGGTTTAGTTGTTGTTGATTACTGAGAGTGACATGACCAGATATGCATTTTACAAAGACCTCTCTGACTGTGGTACGGGGTGATCCTGTGACTGGAGTTTGGTGAGGAAACATACAGAAATGCAGGTGAGAGATGCTGGTGAGCTGAGCTTACGGTGTATACTGAGAGTTCAGTGGCATTGGGGATGGAGAGGAGGGGGTAGATTTGGGATTGATTGGCTGGACCAGGAGTGAGGAAGCCAGTATTGTCAAAAATGTAGTCCTGATTTCTGATTTGGACCATCGAGTGGATGAAACTACCATTCACAGAGATGTGGAACATTGAAGCAGCAAGTTTTTAAAAGTTGAGGACATATTGGTGTGAGATGTCCACAGGAAGAAATGTGGTATGCAGTTGGGTCTTGAGCTTGGGAGAGAAGACGAGGCCAGAGATACGTATTTGATTCAGTTGACAGTAGATAGATGGGATGATCCAAAGAATATGTAGAGAGTGAGAAGAGAAGAGACTAACCCAGGCATAAACAGTATTTTGACTAGGAAGAGGAAAAAAACCATGTAGAACAAAATGTATATATTTATCTTGTTATATAAATAAACTGTAGATGAAGAGCTGTGCGTGTCCACAAACACCATGGCACATATGCCTACGCACCTATACACCCCTGCAGATGGAGAGCTTCTAATAAACATTAGCAAGATGTCCGAGAGTGGGCTGCATGAAACATTAAGCATTCAAGGTAAAATTCCTTTCCTTAATTATTCCTGTAAGATGTGTTAGTCCTGCAGCAAGTACCAGGCACAAGGATGCTGCTCAGTATGTTAAAAAGGAAAAATTTGCAGCCCATGTAAATATTACAACTAAATCAGCAGAACAGAAAGCACTGATGTTTTCTCATTTCTGTTATTTTTTCTTAGATACATATGGAAAGCTCTTTCTCCTCAATTCTGTGGGTCAAGAGATGTCCCGCTGCAAGACATCCATTCGACGTGGTCAGCCCAATCCTGTCTATAAGGAGACCTTTGTTTTCCAGGTGGCCCTCTTTCAGCTCTCTGATGTCACGTTGATGATTTCCATTTATAACAGGCGTACTATGAAGCGTAAAGAGATGATCGGTTGGATTGCTCTGGGCCAAAACAGTAGTGGAGAGGAGGAACAAGACCATTGGGAGGAAATGAAGGAGACCAAAGGTCAGCAGGTCTGTAGATGGCACAGCTTGCTCGAATCCTAGGTTTGCCAACAGGCATTTGTGTGCTACATCCGCCCTGCTGACCCGTGTTTTGACTACTGATACCAACTCAGCGCATGCTGGCAGGCTTTTTAGAGACAGGTTTTCAAATAGGGATTGGATTCTACTAACCTTTAGGACATTCTGGGAGTGGGGGGATCTTTGGGTTTGATTTGGATATAAGTATTATAATTTTTTAAAATTCTACAAAAACAGTCAACTGTATGGAAAATGTTAACTTAGTTGTGAACAGTGATGATGAGTTAATTTGTGTTAATAGGTTACTGAGTTTTGGTTCAGGCTGTGGAATGAAGCTTCTCCTGCCGTCTCTGTTTGCTTGAAGAGTAACCTGCGATTGCTAGGGAGCTGTTAAATGTTACTATTTGCAAGCACTTATGTGTATGAATCAGAATTTTCTTAGTACACTGCAAAACCCCCAAAACACAGAAATGAATCAGACACCGAGGCTCATAGAAGAATGTAACTGCCATCCATAATCCACTATTTCACATTTTTCCCTTAGTGAAAAAAAAAAAACCACCACCCTAATTTATTTACCTAACAAATAAGTGTTATAAACTTGCACTTATAGAGCAAATCTGTATTAATTAAATACCTCTTTTTATCTCACATATATAATGTAGTTTCATATGAGATTTGGTTAGATGAATCATTTTGAATCTAAAAAAGTTCAAAAACGACTGTTGAAAGACAACTTGCCTCCTTTTGAGTATGTAAGATTTCAAATTTGCAACTTGCAAGATTTTTATGCTGTTTTTCTCACCTAATAAATTCCTACAGAATGAGAAGAAAACCAAAAAACCTATTTAATTCATGAACTTATTGATTTTTCTGAATCTAGAGTTCTCCTTGTAGATTATAGTTTTTCTATATTCAGTAATATATACTCATACATGTATTTGAATGTATGCTTGCATGTAAACCATACTGTTTTTATGCAATATTTTCCATCATTAGCATAGCAAATTGTACACAATGGGTCTTTAATAAATGTTGATTTGACTTAGAAATGAACATGTTATAATACCTGTGAATGAAGAAATATTCTTAGCTTGTATGGAATGACACTAAATTTTTCTTTGAGCATTTGAAGTGCCTATAATTGTCATTTTTCATGGCATTTCTAGCAATTTATATTAGTCACTACTTGCATTCTGGCCCTGTGCCATTCAGAGTGCTGATCTTGTGTGGTTATGGGCATGAACTTTTACTTGCAACTGACTTTTACATATTTGTGCAGGGCATGATTATTTTTCTTTTTCTTAGATCTGAGCCCTTTATTTCAATTACTTTAAATAAGCAGTAATAAAAAAGGCTCTTCTGAGCAATTGCTCGCTCACTTATTTTTAGCTTTTATGTTTCATTGTTGACTTTTTGCTGCCTGTGGGAAGAGTGATAGCTAGTGATGGATGTATACAGTTAAAAACACATAACTCCTCCTCAGCTCTGCTTTTTGACAGATTGTAAACGTAGGCTGTCACACTTGAAGAACATATTTATTCCTTACTGTGTGCACTGGTTATCCTACAAGACCAGACTAGCGCTCAGGATAATCCTATGATGATTTCAAGTTCCAACTTTTGAAAGAAGTCATCTCACGTGGAAGAATCAGAATTAGCAAAATAAATTAATATCTTAATTTCTTTTCAGGTCTTGGGAGTTTCCTAGATAATGCTGCTCAGTTATTGGGAATAAGTAGTAAAACCACGCTCCTTTGGGTTTTTACCCTGCCTTTCCTTGGAAGACCTCAAAGTGCTTTTCCAACATTATATCCATTAACTGCTGAGTGCTCTCTGCACTGTGGCTGTGTCATCGAGGAGGAGAACTGAGTGCAATTGATTAAGTAGCAGCACAAAGAATTGGCTTTTCACATCCCTCACTCTCTTTATGTGCTTGTGTTTAAAGGGAAGTGGAGCAGCCTTGTTATGCTTTCCTTTATGCAGGAACATAAAAGCAGCATTCACTTTAAAATTTACATTTGAAAAAAATCTGCATATATTATACAGACAGTCCTGGATTTTTCCCCTCATATTTTCCTGCTCTATGTTTTGCTGCATCTCTTGTCTCCTGGTGCCTGATAATCACCTATGCTTCGTTTTCTGCTGCCGTGATTCACCCATTTTTAAGGTTTTCTGCTGGTGTAGTGGAGATATCCTTGTGTGTTTGATCTGCTTTCTAATCGTCTGTGTATATTACAGTTACAGGAATATGCAGCATTTTAAGGGAAGGGATGCCTGACAAGCATTTTTTATTTTTATCATTTTACTATGTTGGTGTTACTCACCATGTAGGATGCATGTACATCTTGAATATACAGCAACATTCACCCTAAAGCTGATTGTATAAATATAAAATGCTAATGACAAGATACGTTAAAATATGAAGCTGAATTTTTTTACATTGATTTGAAATTCTGGTTTAGTAAGAACTTCTGATTTTGTGCACTTAAACCCCCTCGTTTTCTTGGCAAAGTCTAGACACAATGCATTTAACATGTTTTTCACTCGAGCTCTGACATCTACATTTGCTTTTCAAAAGAGTTATGAGAGATGATTAGTTGGTTCTGCAATGAACAGCTGCTTTTGCCTGTTTTATCCAGCTAATAATTAATATCTTATAGGGACATTTGAAATTGAGGAAGCACCAGTTTTGTTGCGTGAGTGGTTCTTTCCATGATTTTTCCTGAAGAGAATGCTTTTTACATAATATTGTGGAGGGTGAATGATGCACTAGATTTCTGGAACTCTGTTTTATAGCGTGCCTTCTTTCAGGGTGTGAGTTTACACTGAATTTAGAAATGCTGGTTTCACCAATCTCAGTGGTGGCTCTTGAGCTCCCTGCTCCCCTCTGACTATTGTTGAATTTTTAAATGGGCCATTCACCAGGCAGCCGAGCACCTGCTCTCACTTCTGTGTCCCTCACTGGCTCCCAGTGTGATGCGCAGTTGTTTTGGCCCCTGTTTTTGCTGATGTTGCATAACTGAGGGGAGGTCTTGCCATCCTTAACAGAAGAAGAAGTTGTAATGCCTTCGGATTTATTACACTCAGCCTTGCACCTGCCCGAAGTTTGAGAAAGAATCCTCACCGTGATTGCGAGGGGAAGAGAGTATCGTACTGCATTGCCGTTCACTTTAGGAAGTATTCACGCTGCTCTTCCTTCAGTGACAGGAACTGATTGACCTCAAACGTTGATATTCTCCGTAGTGCTAGGTGCTACACCGAGCCTGAAACACAGCCTCTGCCTTTGCAACACGGAACTCTCACATATTTTATAAATTCTCGGTCAGTCACTCTGCGGTACATCCTGGCGGCGCTCGCTGGTCTTATTTGACAACCAAAACTCTGTTCTTTTCAAGTAAAGCATTATTTAAGTTGAAACTACCATCAGGTTAAGTGAAAATGCTTCTCTGATAGCCACTGAGTTGATTAAATTGATGGTCCAGTGTGCGTTTCCCCAAACCTTGGCTGTCCTTTTGCAGCAGAGGATTAGTACATCAAGATCAGAAAAGGGATGATTTCTAGATGACGAAAGCATGATTTCTAGATGACGTAAAACCAAATGGAGGCATATTCTCTAATAATAGAGAAACCAGACTAGAAAACAACATGGTATCTCCTCTTACCTTGGAGGAAAGAGGAGCTAAAGAACATGCCATTCTTTTTGATCCACAACAAAAGCAAATGATAGATCATCCTGAAATGGCAAAAGTATTTTTATTGTTTTAAAAAAGTCATTCGTTTGATCCAAAGAGAAAAGCTCGGCGAAGTATAAAACAAACAGACAAATCATATAGCATGTGTATGAAACAAATAAATATACTGGATAGTTTCAGCATTCACTGGCATATATTGAAGAAGAATAAACTAATAAACCAAAAGACATTTCAGTTTAACTAGCTATTTTTCACAACTTGTGGAATTCTGGGAAATACTTGAAGATGGGGAAATGAAACTGGTCTGATACAACTCAGAGGAGTTGGCACGGGCTGTGGGCCTAGCTTGGGTTGTTTGGATGGCACTCTGCTAACTGTGTGGCCTTAAGAAAATGACTTAGCCAGCCTGTGTCCCTGTTTACTCAACTAGAAATGGAAATAATACCTACCTCATAAGGTTTTCAAAAAGACATTAATGAGATAACAGCATAGAGCTGGCATATAGTCAGCATTCAGTATTTCCCCCTCACGATCATGCTTAAAAAAGAAAAAAGCATTTAAGATTTATTTCTCTTTCTAGTGAAAGTAATAGTAACATTAGAGAAAAACTAAGAATCATTTTCAGATGCTTCAGAAAGGATATGTTCGTGGAGCTAGTCTGAATTTGGAGAGAAAGGAAGTCTTATCGGGGCAACCTAAACAGAGATAAGCCTGGTTTATGGAGGAAGTTGATCCTTAATAAATCCCCAATGAGGTATAATAGCCAAATCTTTGTCTTTTACCCCATTAGCTTGAGGAGGTGGAGGTGTGAAACCTTGGTGCTTGTGTGCCTGTCTTGGTAAGTCACTCACAAGGCCTCTCATCGCCTCAGCTCTTCTCTAGTATTCACACATGGATCGACCATGTCATTCCCATCCAAAGAGCTGGTAAAGGCAGCATCTTGAGTACATTTTTCAACTTTGATCTGAAAAAGCAAAATAAGTGCTGTGGCACTGTACTGACACTTTTTTAAATGGACAACACTTTTTTTGACCTGTATTATATATTCATATTATATACTGATAGGCAAAAATTTTTAAATGATCTAATTATGCAGCTATCGAAACTTAATCTAACTGTTTGACTGGTTCTATCAGAGTTGATACCAACTCTCTGTTAAAATGGATTATAAGAGTGACTTGATGTCATAGAAAGTGTGTTCAGTTGTTCTCAAGTGTTCAAACCTTGAGTGAAGAGAAGAGTTTCCTGAGAATTTAGAAAAACCTTTGTGGACATTTGTTCTGGAGAAGTTGTCAGCAAGAAGCCCCCTGAAGTTTAGTGTCACCAGGTGCCACGAACCAGCCAGGTACCACATGTGGTTTTCAACTAACTGTGATTCTGGAATGGAAAAGTGTGGGCCTGAGTTCCCAAATAATGCCAAATTGCCAAAGTCCTGACTCAAGTTCTAGGCTTCCCAATTCAGGAGAAACATGGAGAAATTGGAGAAGAATCACTTCGTTTCGTGGTTTCAGTTGGGCATAATTCTGCATGTAGGGAAATTGATGGGAGTTGCATGGCAGCTGAGAAGGCTGTGGAGTGATTTCTAGTAACAGTCATCCAGAATATAAAGAGCTTCTCCCAAGAGGACGATATAATCCTCCTCTTCTTTTTCTTTTTGAGGAAGATTAGCCCTGAGCTAACTGCTGCCAATCCTCCTCTTTTTGCTGAGGAAGACTGGCCCTGAGCTAACATCCGTGCCCATCTTCCTCTACTTTATATGTGGGACGCCTACCACAGCATGGCTTGCCAAGTGCTGCCATGTCCGCACCCGGGATCCAAACCAGCGAACCCCGGGCCACTGAAGCGGAACGTGGGCACTTAACCGCTGCGCCACCAGGGCATGCCCGCTCCTCTTCTTGACCACGTGCCCACTCAGAACTCTACCTAAGTCAAGTATAGAGTTTAACTCCCATATAAGAAGAATTATATGACGGTTGTTTTGTATTAATTCAAAATGTATTCATTGGATTTCTTTGTGTCTAACACTGTGCTATTTGGGATAGCATAGGACTAAATATCTTTTTGGACTCCTGTGACTACACATTGAAGCAACTAGTCATCATAATGAAAACAACACTGCTTACCGATATGCAGTTGTTAAATTGGTCTAATCACACGCCATAAAAAGTTGAGTTACTTGTTACGGGTTATTGGAAGGAGGTGAAACATATTGACTAAATTTGTTGGAGAAAGTGTCTAGGAAGCCCAGGACTTGAAGTGGGCCATGGCACGTTGGAAGA
The DNA here is from genome assembly GCF_021613505.1 of Equus quagga. Taxonomy (NCBI): domain Eukaryota; kingdom Metazoa; phylum Chordata; class Mammalia; order Perissodactyla; family Equidae; genus Equus; species Equus quagga. Next base: position 8,384,512 of record NC_060286.1, read on the forward strand.
GAAATCGCCAAGGCAGATCACAGAATCATCATCTTTGGAAGCCTTTTATAATAGAAACATCTGCTTGAGGTGTTGGTTCAGTCTAAAGGAGAGTGGGAGGGCACCCAGGATAGTCTTTATAAAGTTCCTTCTGTCTAATATTTTGTGTGTAACCTCCAAACAGAATCAACAATAACAAGACCCTTGGCCTGTCCTCTTGCCTTTTGAACATTTTTCCCACATTGATTTTTCTCTGCATCGTAGAAGGTTTTCTCTGGGGAGTTCCTGTTTGGGCTCGGATCAGGTGGCTTTGGGGATGCCTGCAGTCTCCAGGTGAGTTTCCTCTCCTGCGGTGCTCTGGCTGTTTCCGTTTCCCTTGGGTCACAGAGCAGTATCCTAGACACACAGACAATGATCAGTTATATTTATAGCCACTGTGGAACCTATGAAACAGCTTGAGCCTTCACAGAATGAACTCCAAGGCAGTCATGGAGGCCTGTGGGTGCTCTGAGAATAAAACCACCACTGAATATTCCTGCCTGCTCTCCATTGCTCACTAATGCTGCCTTCAGGTGTCTCCATGGGAGTTCTTACTTCAAGCTTTTGATTGACAAGCCTGCCAATTCTACTTTGAAGATGGTGAAAAAGCTGCCTTCCCATTGGTACTACTATATTTATGCATTATTTTTGTTTACTTCATTTTCCCCTTGAAGTATCTACTTGCTTTTTTAAAAAAATGTTTTAGTTTATACAAAATTTATTCATTCAAAAGACATTTATTAAGTATATTATGTCCCAGACTCTGGGCTAGGGGCTGGAGAATAGCAGATGAGTAAAATAGTGTGAGTTCAACGATCATTTTTGTGTCTAAATATTCCTTTTTTTTTTTGCTAGATTCTGATAAGAACTCTAGGTAAATAATAAGATCTTTTATTATCCTTTAATTTTTGGCTTAATGTGTTGCTATAATGGTGTCTTCTCCCTCCTCCTCCACTGAAAGGGAGAAGGTTTAAGGAAAGCGGAAGTTATTGCTCTGCCTCCAGTTAAGAAATAAATATACTCGTCAGTCTATGCTTCCCTTCAAAATAAATGGATGTGTTTTGCATCTGAGGGAAGACATGCAGCATTCCGTTACAGTAATGGAATGAATTATAGCATGAAATAGAAGTTAGATATTTAGTGCTTTTTACTTTTATAACTGAATTTTGAATGCCCTTTGCAAGGCAGTAAGTTAGACCCTGGAATGTTAGGTCTGTACCAACAAACGTGACGAAGTTCTTATAAGCTCCATATTTTAATAGGCGAAAGGCATTGCTGCCTTTTACTTTTTGAAAGAGTGAACTGGAGACAGTAGCTTCTGGGTAAAGAGGTGATGGCGTGGACAAAGACCCCTGCTTCCTTCTCTGTTTCTTTTGAATAAAACTTAGATATTAGAAACTAAACACATTTGGGACATCCCTAAGAAATGGATAAAGGTCAACACTGGAAGTGTCCCTGCCTTGGCAGATGGACCAATAATTGTTTTCTAGTCTCAAGCAATTTCAAATCACTCCGAATCTGACTCTTAAGTGCTTTCAATCTTATAACAGGAGACAAAATAAGAATTTTTCCAATGGGTTTGTTGCTTGTAATTTTTAACATCATAAAAACTTACCTCAACTATCTACTAAACATGTCTCAATCCATGTAAGTTAAGTCAGAATCTTGGATAGCCTGAAACTTCTTACTGAGGACAATATTTTAGTGTTGCCCAGTTGATGGCCCGTAATAAAAAAAGTCCACATCTCTTATTTGATGAAAACCTTGATGTTGGGGAAAACATATCAGAAGGCTTTGAATAAAAACCAGTGAGGAACATATACACTAAAAGAATGTTACATCCATGTAAGTTATTCTGTCTCATATATTCACATCGCAGAGCCACACATCTCAAGAGATTCTTTATCGAGCTCCTTATAGCTGGCACCCTGAGCAGAGCTTACTAATTTGGCCACACTTCCCTGTAGGCCATGATAATCTTTATTAATTCACAACTACACCAAATGTTAATGTAGTCTTTTTATTATGCCAATGTACTAATGCAGCTATATATTAAATTTTATTGTTATGAAATACAAAGTTTTTTGCAGAATTTTTAAATATAATTTTATTGCAGATTTTATTATTTTAAGTTTGTGAATAAGAAGTTAGTATTTACATACTTTATTGTGACTGAAAAATTTCTGTAATAATATTTGTGGAGTGAGATTTGACCTATATTTTTAGGCAAATTGAGTGGAAAGTACAGAGACTTCCTATATATCCCTTGCCCCCACACCCACACAACCTCTCCCACTATCGACATCCCACACCAGGTGGGTACGTTTGTTACCATCGATGAACCTACACTGACACATTGTTATCACCCAAAGTCCATATTTTACATTCCAGTTCACTGTTGGTGTTCCCCTACCTAAAACTTTCCCGTGCTCTGCCCACTCATCCCTCCCTGCCAGCCCTGCCAACCAGTGATCTTTTTGCTGTCTCCATAGTATTGCCTTTTCTAGAATGTCATATGGTTGGAATCATACAGTATGTAGTCTTTTCAGATTGACTTCTTTCCTTTAGTAATATGCATTTAAATTTCCTCCATGTCTTTTCATGGCTTGATAGCTTATTTCTTTTTAGCACTGGATAATAACATTCCATTGTCTGGATGTACCAGTTTGTTTGTTATCTACAGTCATGTGCTGGATAATGATGTTTCAGTCAATGATGGACCACATATATGGCAGTGGTCCCATAAGATTAGTACCATGTAGCCTACATCTATAGTAGGCTATACCATCTAGCTTTGTGTAAGTACACTCTATGATGTTCACACAATGACAAAACAGCCTAATGATGCATTTCTCAGAATGTATCTCCATTGTTAAGTGATACATGACTGTATTTGCTTTCATTTCTAGTTCTCATTGCTATGGTACATTTTGTTAATGTGTATGTTCTCAAGAAAAATAGATGGCTTAATTCATATGAGTCATAAAATATAATGTAGCAACTTCCAGTCTGGAATTAATTTCACCTATGTGATATTGGGCTTGTTTTACATTTGAGAACATTCATGAAAAATATCACATAATTTCATAATTTATGTTAACCTGTCTAAAGCCTTTCCCCCTCCATTGGAATCTAAACAGAGAAAGTTCTGAAGGCTGTGATGCCCAAACTTAGCGACTCTGTAGTGTTTTCTGTTGTTGAGCAATGGTTTAAATATACATTGATAAACAGTTCTAATTACATTATTACTGATTCATGATAGAAAACCACCTTCTGTTACTAGTTTATATGACTTTATGTTTACCACTGTTGTGAAGAGAAAGGAAGCTTTGTGATTGCTCCCTGTCACAGTCAATTGTACAAATTAACTAAAAGTGGTCTGTAAACATCTGGATCGTACAACAGCTCTGAATTCTGAATGGAAGGCTGACCCATGATACTGCATAGGCTGAATGAGCAAGTAGTGGATGTTGGAGTGATGACACTGATAACTACAGGGGGTGAATGGGGAGGCCTGACTGACGATCATATCTGGTAAACATTTTGACATTATTTACATGTGTACTGACTGTCCTTAGCTTTGTAGCTGGAGTAACTTGTGGAACTGGGCCTTATTGCAGTGATGAAGGTGTGGCTGTGGACAGAATATTAGATTACATTAAAATTAGTGAGGCCTGTGTTCTAAGACCCAGTCTTCCCCTAATGAGCTCTAAAATGAATGTCAAGTCTCAAGTTCTCCAGGCCTTCGTTTTTGCATCTATCCAAAGGGAAGAGTAATACTCATTTTACATATTTTCACCAGGTGGTTGTGAGAATCTAAGATTCATTCATTCTTTCATTCATGTAACAAACACCCTGAATCCCTATTATGTACCATGGCCGAAGGCATGACAAGATAATAGATGGAAAAACACTTTGCAGAATTAAGGTTTTTTGAAGACTGTGAGCTATTTTATTATTTTGTATTATAGTCAAGTCAATTCTTCTTTTAAAAATCAATTCTTTATGTTGATGTATCAAAGTAATTGGCACTTTTAGATGTCTGCCAATCATTGAGCTCTATTCATAGAATGTCAGTAATTTGCCTAAAAGTTACCGTTGGAATGGTCTTTAGGCATTCTGCTTTTGAGAAGATAAAACTGAAATATCAGGTTCTAATTCTTTTGTTCAGACAACCTGACCACAGAACAAATTGCAAATCAATCTTTTCAGTGGGCTTGCCAATCTTTGAGTTGAACAGACCTTTCTTCTTTAGAACAATTTAACTTTGAGTACAGGGAAAGTATTAAAAAGTATTTTTTTTTCCACAAAGTGGGTTTGAATACAGTATTTGGAAAAATGCTTCCCACACCTACGTTGTTATTTTTCTTTTGAAGAATCAGCCTTTTCCATCTCTCCCCTCCCAAGTGACTTTTCTCACTCACATAATCATTTTTGTCCTAAATGCCATTTATCTCCCAGAAAAAAATAGAGATTAAAAAAATCATTTTCAAACTACATCCAAGATTTCATAGCAATATTTTGTGTTCACAGTGCGAGATAAATCTGACTCCTTCTCGATTTTTTTGGTCTTCATATGGCATCCGAAACATTTGTTCACATTCACACATTTATGTTTCGCCATATGCATACTGTGTGCAAGTGTGTTGTTTTAAAATATTTTATTGGTTTTTCTTTATATCTCAACTTTTGATGGGTGTCCTTGAAGAACTTGCATGAAAAAAAATGTAAATGTGAATGATTCATTCATTTTAAACATGTGTAACTATTTTGGGGAGATTTTGCCCCACATGGAGCACGCCGTCCTAGCAGGAAGTAGGCTTCGTATTTCTGTTCTACTCGCAGCTGGGCGCGGCAGGTGTGTTCAGACTGTCAACTTGTCCTGCTCCTGTTCCATGTTTACTTTAGCGAGTTATCTGTATGTACTAGACTATCCTGAGTTTTTAGTGGGTGTGAATGGTGGTCAGTAGTTTTATGGATTTCACTTATGGGGACAGTGTAGCATAACATGGTAAGACCTGGTCTTCCTTTAGACTTCTAAGTCATTAGAAGGCTTTCCTGGGCAAATTCCTTGTTCACGGCCAGATTTGCTGTAAGGCACGAGCTGCCCCAAACCTCTCCTGTTGCTCCACGGGCATTTTCAGGCCTGGCTGCTGTCGCATTTCCTCCTCCACAGTTTTCCAGCAGAGAATCCCTGCGTGGTCCAGAGGGTCAAGAAAGAAACAAAAGTATTTTCTCCTCTAAAAAGTTGAACTCTCATTTTAGGAACTTCTGAAAATCTTCCGAACATTCCCTGTAGGTGTCCTTGTGTTTCTCGCAGCATGACTTATTGACGTATGGTGTCTCCTCTTCAAGAAGCATGAATGTGTGTCTAACTCTTACCACGACAAACAGCTGTCGAATGTAAGGACCCATCCCATTTCCACAATTACTTGTATCATTGAAGAATTACTGTATAAGAAAAGGTTTGGAAAATTTTTTAAATGTTAAAAACTAGAGTACCTTTCTACCTTTTGTAACGTTCAAGATTTCATAACAATGGTTTTACTGTGTTACTGCGGCACTGTTTTAACTGGGCAAGTCGGTGAAATATTTAATGTTGATACTTTTGTGTTCAAAACACCTTTGAAAAAATGATAGAAAATATGAAAATTGTTACCTGTGATAAAAAGCTTGTGATTAGAAGAATTATACTGTTTTTCTTGTACAAATAACGCTGAAGGCAGATGTTCAGTCTCACAGTGATGTTGGAAGCATATTTTATGCAGCCTAAAAACTATTTCTGTATTAAATATTTAAATGCATGAGGATAAATTCTAATTGCTTTTTGTTTAAAACAGAAACATAGAAGAAGCACTAGCCCCGGTTTGTATAAAATGTCGGCTGCAACTGAACTCATGTTAGTTCAAAACTGAAAATCATTGCGATTTTGTAAAACTGCTGCTACTGGTTTTATCAATAAAGTTTAAGCAGATGGCTTATATGTATCCGCGTGAAAATTTTTTTATGTTAAAAAAAGATAGTTTTGCAGCATCAACATGCAAATTTTATGGGCCTGAATGATATTGCTTATTTTAGTATATACAAAAACCATTAATTCCAAAACTGTAACAAGTGCAGACATGTATGTTAGAACTCTAAGCATTACATTTATGATCCATATAATTTATTTTGGTTTTAGGGTGCCATAGGCTTTTACAGTGGACGCACGTACAGATCAACTCAAATGGCTAAAGTGTTGAGTTTAAAATAAGGAGATTGGATAAGTAAGGAACTATATAAATGTAAAGATGACCTGAAATAACAAAAGCACATCTGAAGAGGATTCTGAGAAGGCAAAACCGTAGGTGTTCATGTATAAAAACATAATTTCTCATCAGAGAGGCTGTTGTGCAGAGTCCTCTCCCCTCTGTGTATACCCAGTTCTAAGAAGTGTACCAGGCTCAGACACCGCAAGCTAGGAGGAGAAGGAACAGGGCTATGATGATCAGATACCTCCATAGCAGTAAAAACATGGCTGACGTCCCCAAAATAAATCAAGAAAATAGAAAAGAAATTCTATAGATGTTTCAGGGAAAATCTATTGTTACCATTTTGCATCCTGTTAGTTGAGGTAATTGATGCTACCTGTTATAATAAACAGCCCTAAGAAAGGATTATTTCTATGTAATCTAAGATGTCTTTGGCCATGCAGCTTTCTCTCTTAGGAGTATCCTAGGGATTGAGGGCCATCTCAGAGTTCCTAGGGCCTCTGAAGGAATATTTTGCTCTGCAACTGGAGGAGGAAGGAAAGGCATGAGAAATTTAAGGGGCCAGGCTTCCAGGCGGCAGTCTCTACTTCTGCCCACACTCCATTGGCCAGAACTAGTCACATGGCTCTGTCTATATTTAAGAAGGCTGGGAATTGTAGTTTGTGTGTACAGGAAAATGAATCAGGTTGTTGAGAATCTTAAAGACACTATCTAGCACACACATTTTTTTCCTCCCTTTTTAAAAAATTATCTTACTTCAAATGCTGTGATGGTGCTGATTGTTTAAGGAAAGCTTGCTAACTGCAAGCCCATTTGTTGCTTAAGTTCTTCCTAACCTGTGGCGGCCCTAGAACGTTAGGGGCTGACTCAGGATTCTACTTGTTCACTCTAGTTATTTCAACACTGTTCGGGGGCGGGGCAGGGGGCTGTTGCAAATAAAGATCCTATGGCTTCACATTTTCAGAGCCACAGGACAAAGAGTTTTGAGGTAATAGCCTGCGCAAGGTTGAGCATTTCTACGTGTGTGTGCACTAGTAAATACATACATACATGCCATGTTAAAAACACCAAAGCAAATGTAAAATTATGAACAAAAGCAAAATATTGCAGAGGGAACAGATTTTTTAGTATATTAATCTTAGAGTAAGCATCTGCAGAACCTAAAACCTGACAAATGATTGCTGTTCTCTGGCATTGCTTCAGCAGAGATTTACCCAACCTTAAATGTTAAAATAATTGAGACAGCCATCTATGACTCTGGTTCTTAAAGTCTTTTGTAGTAATCTTTAAAAAATCTTGACCATCTTGAGTAACATTTTATGGATGAATAAAATCACATTCTATGTCTTACTAATTTCATAGTGTCTTTCCAGTTTCTCTAGGGTTTCTCCAGGGAGATTCAGAGACATGGTTCAAGGGGAAGCTTGGGTGACACTTCAGAGTCCTGATGAATTTTAATGTGCATTCTACTACATAATAAAACATCTCATTCTTTTCAGCAAACAGATAAGGAACAGGAGACAGGATTAGCATTACATCTGTGGTCGTCTCAAGGAGGGGCAAGATTCAGTGGTGAGAAGATTAGAATTTAGATGAATTCTAAGGTGGATTGTATGGTATTTTAATATTTAATTTTAAAATCCAAAATTGTTTAGTGAAAGATTTGCTCTAATCACTTTCCAGGAGAATTGAAGAATTTATAAAATTATATCTGCAGACATAAATACTAAAGATTAAACTCTTATACCTGCGTTCTATTTCTGCCACCGACCAACTCTGTGACCTTGGGATTATCTTGGCCTTTCCTTCATGTCTTCTAACATGTTATTCTTGAGGCAGTCCCAGATGAAGAGGGGTTTTGGTAATCATTTAGTGAGTTATATCGACAACAGAAAAGATTTCCTGGTCTATTCCAATAAAGTATACTAGAAGCGCTGTCTGTGTTGGTCAGGTTAGCTAGATGTTTCCTAAACAGATTTTTTAAATTTTTGCTTCACAGAGATACAGCATGTGATGATGGAGGCTGCTTTTCACCTGAGGTAGAGGAGTATTTTAAGGAAAGATGAAACAGTTCAGCTCAGAGGACTTACGCTTACTTTGGAAGACACAGAGAGAAGAGAATTAGGAAGATACATAAAGGACTTTCAGGTTATCTCCCAATGCCATTAAAATACAGGTAGCGACCTTTATAAGAAGCTTTGAGAAAGAAAAGAAGTTGCTGTATCCACACAATGTCTCATTAAGGGCAGAAAATTTTCTGTGTAATAGGCTTTTCCCCTTTCCTTTACTTAATGAAAAGGACAGCAACTAGTGGCTGCCCTCATGGCTTCACCAAATGATAGCTACATAGCTAATGTACATAGCTACATACAGTGACCTCCAGCCAAGTAGGATGGCTCCATCCATTCACGTGTGCTCTTGATTACCTTTGATGTACCAGGCACTGTGTGCTAGGTACTGGGGACACAGTGATGACAAGGCAGAACTAGCTCAAAATCCAGTATGATGAATCTTGTGAAACAGGATTAGTAGGCTGGTTTGGGAGTGTAATTAGGAGGCTAATCTAGCTGGTGGGAGGCTGTAAGGTAAAGCTGCTATGAGGAAATGGTATTTAAGCTGAGACTTGAAGGCTGAGTAGGAGTAAGCCAAGTGGAAGGGAGGCATGTGAAGGAAGAAGAAACAACACATACAAAACACCTGAGACAAATGAGACCCTTCCCCATTCAAGGCAGCTGAAAAAAGTCCTGTGCGCCTGGAACTTGAAGAGAAAGGGGAGAGTCTCCCGAGATGAGCCAGCCAAGAAGGCAAGGCTGATTGCGATACCAGCTCCCTCCCTTACAGTGAATAAGAAGTAGCAGCAGTCATTCGGGCTGTGGCCGTCCCCCAGATGGGAAGCGTACCAGGCTCAAAGCTCCCTTCATACCTTACAGCTGAAATTTTATCATCAGATCTTCAACCCACCTTGGCTTGTTGTTACTCCTTCCAGAGAATTAGATTTTGTTAACAGCTTTTCCCTCCAGCTTTACTGAAGGATAATTGACAAATAAAATTATAAGATATTTAAAGTGTACAACATGATGATTTGATATACATATCCATAGTGAAAAGATTCCCACAATCGAGTTAATAAACACAAAGTTGTCAGGTTTTTAAAATTCAGGGCTAACAAACTGTTAGCTCTAAGATTTGTCCTAGGTGTTAAGCTGGTACTAGGCACCTGAGGGAGCAAGGCCCCTGAGATTTGTAGGGCCACTCCCTGTAGCCCCTTCAGCCTTGCAGAATGTCTGCCATTGCAGGAGTCAACATGACACTGCACTGCAGCCCTGTTCTGGTTCCAAAGATAGCAACTTTTCTTTTTAATTGATTCCCAGGGGTGCTTTCTTTTTTCCTGACCTGGCCTGACCCTATAGGGAACCAGGGAAGTGATGTATCTCCTACTTCAATGAGATTTCCTCTCTGAGGATAGCTTTGAGCAAAAGTTCTCTGCTGGGTTTGTGATCTTCCTATCTTTAATTTGGCTCACTGGCTACCCAAATTTGTCCACGTTGATACTCTCATTATCCTCCCCACCCACGAATAACAACTCCATTGAACAACAACTACAACAAAAAGCAATGGTGAAAAATGAAAATATACCTTGAGTGAGATATCAGAGACAATACAAGCCTTTGGGTGAATTTATACTACAGTGTAAATGACTGAAACATGCTTATCTTCTCCAGTCTCCTTTGTGAAAAGTACCTTTTCTTTTGTGTATTTTTCTTTTAAGGAAGTTTGCATATTAGCCTGAGGTTTTAATTAGCCTTTGGATCAAAATGAAGACTTTCTAACCGTATAAAGGAAGTATTTTAGACCACAGGGACAGTTTTGTGAAATTTTTGGCACCATGCCAATAGGCAGCCACAGCGCCAATAAAAACACTAGATTCTGGGCTGATTTTTGTGGATTAGTATTTCCCTCTTCGAAATCTATCAAGTGCTCAAACCTACATACACAAACAGGAACACGCTGGGGAGGAGAGTCCCAGAAGGCAGAAGATCCTATAGTCCTCATCCCACATGCCTTGCCCCAGGTCACGCGCACACTCCTCCGTCTCTCCCCATTGCCAGGGTCCAGCCCAAGGCAAAGAGCATCCCAGCGGAAGTCTCGGTGTCTATCAGGCACAGACCAAGTCCCGTTGCTCCCTCAGCCGCTGAAAGTGCCGCTCCACTCGCGTGCCCAAACTTGACCCCCACAGGGGCAGGGGCATCCAGCTAGGGCCCACAGTGAGCGAAGCTGCCCAGGGAGGCGTGGCCCCCATCACCTGCCCAGGCCCGCGGGAGCAGGCCCGGAAGTCCCCAGGTCCCCAGCCAGCTCTGTGGGACCTAACTTAAGCGAGCACAGGAGTCCCCTGTTCTTTGTTCGCCGCCCCTCCTCGTTTCTGCTCTCAAACCTTGCTGCCAGCAGCCCCCGCCAGCGCACCCAACCTACAGGAAAGTTGCTCCGGAGCGGTGGAGGGGCGTCATCGCCTCCTAGCAACGCTCCTAGCAACCGGGTAACATCTGCTCCCTCTGGTCCAATGCGAGCCGAGAGCAGCTGCGCGCCCGCCTCGCGTTCCGAACCCGGAGCGAGAGGCGCTTCAGAGACTGGAGGGACGGATCCGCAGGAGCCAGGGCTGCCCGCCGAGCTGCAGTTGCCGCCGCTGCCGCTGTCGCTGCCGCTGTCGCGCCGCCACCGCCGTCGCTGTCGCTGTCAGTGCCCGTCTGAAGAGTGACACGCCGCAAAAGCAGGAGGGAGCATCGAACCCCGCGCCTTTACGAAACAGGTGCATGCGCTGATCTCTTGGCGAGGGAACCCAGCTCGCAAGGTACGTCTGGACTCCTCCCGCCAGGTGCCTTCCTCCGCGGCTCAGAAAAGACTCCGTTTCGTTGAGCGTGAGGGTAGGGACGTGTTCTGGGATCCCACCCCGCCCCCAGCCATTGAAAAGTGGCCAGCTGGTGGTCCCAAATCACTTGATTTGATTTTTTTAAATCTTGAGATTGGTCGTTGAGCATTCCCCTGCCCGTCGTTGTTAGGTCTGTGTTGGGAAGTTTTCCGTCCTCCTTGTTTTCCCTCTGACTTCGCTGCTTATGTGCGCTAGGAGAGCTGGAAGCGGTGAGCACCCGTAGAAAGCCTGCGGTTAAGGCTAAAATGACATAGTGTAGTCTCGACTAATTGAATCAACACGTATGGAGAGCAACATTCTTTCGAGGTCCTGCTCTGGAAAGGGTCCATTTGGCAGGGTGCAGCCGTTCACTGTTACTCAATCTCCTGAAAAGTAACCATAGTAACTCACCTCTCTTTTGATGGGATCCTCCTCATTGGCTGCCTATCTTCCTTTGGAAAGCTCATCCCTCTAAATATAGAAGATGATGAGATCTGTAAGCATACATCCATGTAGAAAAGGTGCAGTTAAACATGGCCCTTTAAAGAAAAACTGTCTTCAAAGGAAAAGTACTGTTTGTCTATTTCAAATCTTGTGAGAAATCATGTGTATTCCAGAGAATGATTGAGTTAGTCTGTTTTGAGTTAACTGCTGGATTGTTACTTTAGAGAGACTATTTCCTGAAATTATACCAAATCTGGCATTTAAAAACAAATTAAGGATATCTGACCCTGATTTTTTTTTAAATCAACCTACTGATAATCTCTCAAAAATAATCTCCTAGTAAATAACTGGTGAGGTCAGTTATTCAGCTATTTACAAATTTCTTAGGATAGTTAAGATTCCTCGTGTTTAAAACGAAATCTGGAGAACATCGAATGAACTGTGTGTTCGCAGGCTTATCTGTTTATCTGGTCCAGCTCAGCCCCACCTCAAACATCTCACACAGTGTCCTCCCACCGCGTGCCTTCTCCTGCCCTGATCGTCAGTTCAAGTCGGGGCAGTCCTGACTCTTGCGCTGTTATTTGTATCTGTCTCCTTGTTTCAAAATCTCAGGTAACCATTCATGAGCCTGAGGCTGTGAGAAATGCTCGCTGTGCAAAAGGGAACTCTCACCAGATTTTCTGAAGCTGTCCTAGAAATACACTTTTCAGATTGATTCAGCATTACCAGGTAATCATTAGCTTAAGAGAAATTACGGTTTCGATATGTATCCCGAGAAATAAATGCTAATGTAGCATTACCATAACTTACAAGATCAATAGAAGGGCTTGTTTGTATAGATGGTTGCTGGGGAGAAGTCAATAGAGGTTTTCTGTAGAAAGGACATTTGTGAGCTGGCACATTTCCCCTCCAGGACTCATGTGAATAAGGTGGGTCAAATTAGACAGCCTGGCTCAGGGGCCGTGTCAAGCAGAAGCCCTAGGAGTAAATTGGTACATGTTTGAATGAAAGAAATGAAGAGAATTCCCCAAGTTGCAGATAGACATTGTGGTGACATTTTAAATTTAATTTACGTTAAAGTCATGATGATAAAAACCCATGAGTGTTAAGCATTTTAAACTCAATTTTCAAGACGGAATACAGTCTTTCAATGAATGTTCAGCCCTCCAGCCTTGTGTAACTTTCACATGTACTGAGCTTTCCATGTGTGGTTCCTGTAGGTCACCAGCCTAGCAAATTAGAATCAAATTCATGAAAATTTACCATGCTGCATTTCTTCCCTTTCCTTACCTCCCTTTGTAAAAATAGACAGTTGAACAATTTTATTCAGAAACCTATTTGAAAATTTATTCTGGTATTATTGTATACTTTTTATGAATACTATGAAACTTTAAGAGTACTGGTCTCTATAGTCACTTATTGAAATATCTGTAGTTTAACAATTTTAAGCCCTAAAGATGACTGTTTGGACCGCTGAAAATGTTGGTTTCATTAGCCTCTAGCACCGTCCACCCTTTTTCCTTCCTCTATCATAATTACTATATTTTATGGTGAGTAACAAGTCCAGGGAGACCAATAAGATTTACTGTCATCTCATGTATATAGAGTTCTAGTCATGCTATTAATCTGAGGAAAGTTTGAGTAAAGCGGCCACAAGTATTGGTTAATGTATATGCATTAGTCTTGTGCATTAGTAATTTATACACATGCTGTCTCTTATGTAATATGCATAGAAGTTTAAAATTATTCGGTGCCCTTTAATTTATGTGAATGAGTCTGCCCTTTCATTGAGACTACTGTCACAATCAAAAAGGTCAAGAGAAAGCGGTTCTTTAATTTTAATTTTAATTCTATCATGAATGTATAATGTGAGAATATAGACTGTGCAATTTTGACGAACAGATCTGTTTAAAGTAATTCTGCAGAAAATGTTATGTGGTATTTAGCTTTAGATAAATGAAAAATAAATCAAACGGTACCATTATAAGCATTTAATCATAGAGATATTGGTGGATTAGAGTGTGGAAAAAATATTCCACCAATTTGTAACTAAGGATCTAGTCACTCTCGTCAATGTGAACACCAGCTCTGCTTGTACATGTCGTGGGTTATAAAGAGGAGTATGCTTATTGCTAGAAAGCTTAGATAAGACTGAGATAAAGCAGGTTCAAAGTGAAACCGAGTTCTCGTTTTAGTTTTTCCTCATATGCTCCATTAGGAAGTTTTTAGGTGCTTATGAACATTCCATGTTCAATTTTATGTCATATTACTTGGATGAGATTTAGAAGATGCTTTGAAACACAGAAATGTTGAGAGGTTTGGTCAGGATGCTGAGTCCCTAGCTCCACCTCTGGGCTCTCCACTGAGGACTCCTGCTGGCTGGCTTTAGCTGTCAAAATACTGACATCGCAACAATGGCTCTAAGGCCGAGGCATAACCACTTCAGATTGCTCTGTTTGTCAAAGCAGTATGCTTCGGAAACCCAGAAAAAGCTAAAATAAAATAACAGTTTTAGAAGCAGAGGAGTAAATTAACCATAATCATTCAGCACGAAAACTGAGGAAGGAGTATAGCTCGAGGTTCCGGGAGGGGTCAATCCTTGTCACTCCCCCTCCTCACTTAGTTTTAACAAGTTGTCTGTCTGAATAGTGTCAATATATTACTTAAACATTTCTGCTTTTTAGCCTAACACAATTATTTTTTTTTCATGATTAAATTTATACAAACAGGCTAACAACAGAGCCATCTAGTTTGCTACAGTAATTCTCAGTGGAGGTGGTAGGTGGATATTAATGAAAAGCACTAAGGGTTTACTAGTGTTTATGTTCAATACTGTAATATAGCTTTATATTTAGAAAATAAAAAACCTTTCTTGTTTTCATATTATAAATTATAGAAAGTAAAGTGCAACAAGAAGTCTTCTTGGCAGGTAGAGATACAAGTCTTCTAAATATCAGTGATGCTTAGAAGGGGAGGAGGGGCAGGTTTGAAGCTGGGAAATTCCCTCTGCAGTGGTATGTCAGAGGATGTGTTATTTTTGAAATGCTTATTAAAAGGAAGCATGGGTTAGAAACATCAAGGGAAGTTGGGGATATTGCAAAGAGAATCAGCACTCGAGAGCCTCGAGTCTTAATCCTGTCCCATCTGCTACTTGTTTTACTGCTTTCTGGTTCAGTTGCTCCGTAGCTGATGTGGGGGATAAGACCACTGGTTAACTGAAGGGGAGTGCGTGAGTAGAACACAGTGCAATTTAATGAAGCACCTATAACTCTTTAGAAGAAACATACCCTGTGAATGAGGAACAGTTTACCACTAGAGCAACTCCAGGTAGTGACACAAATCAGGCACCATGTGAGTGAGGGCAGAAAATCACCCAGCTCCAGAGCAAATTCTCGTATATGCCTAGTGAGTACAGTTAAGGATTAGTCCCAACTTATGTTTTTCTACAAGCCTTGCGGGTTACTTGGCTAAACGTTTTTGGCGATCTATCCAAACCTGATGATAGTATCAAAGTGGAAGGCAATGAGGGTGATATAGCTCAGGTACTTTTCAGAAGACCACTGCCATGCACACATTAGGGATTAAAGAACCCTCGTCTCTGAGCAACGTACCTGGGCATCTAAGGAAGTTATAGCGTCTCCCTAGACATTATTGGTAAGATATTCCTTGGAACCTATATCCAGCAATGTGATTGCTTTGCTGATTTTCCTTCTCATTCATTCCCACTTTCCAAGGTGAAAGGTGGAGTGGAAGGGAACACCATCCTTCAAAACAAGGAATGCACTTCTGAGGGGCAGTAAATCACAAAGTTTACCCAGAAAACCTACTGCCCTTGGTCTCAATTATTAATAGAACCAGACAGCATCTAAGGTTATTGATGATTGCATGGCTGGTCATATCCCATTTAATGATGTTCTCTTTGTTCAGAGCCATCACCAGTGGGACAAGATAGGTTTATTTAATATTCCATGCCTGTGCTTGGGGCTATCTCAAGGAACATGGAATCCAGTGCCCGACAATGCTGCTGGTCTCTTGAGAAACCTTTCTATCTCACTGGCTGTCAGTATCCCTCGAAGTTCCTAAGAAGATTTTCCAGGAGCTGCAATTTGTTGGTAATTCTAAACTGCCAGGAAAGTCCATCTTGTGCTTGGGATGGACGATAGATCTGAAGAAACACATTGCTCCATTGACTCAGACCAACACTGGCACTGAGTTCTGCTCCTATAGAGCATATTATGCAGAAAGGCGCTAGGCAAGGGGTTAGGAAGGAGAGGAATGACGGAATATTGCTAAACATCACCAAAGCTAAAGGTCCACACAAGGAGGAACATTACAGCCTTGAATGTTGCACTGTCTGCCTTCTTAATATACTTCTGAATGTTTCTTGCAACCTGTGCTTAACATTAAAGAGAGGACAAATGTCCTACATACATCATGGTACTGCTTAATGGGATTATATGTATGATTTCAAAAATGAGGTCACTGTAATAATAGTATCTAGCATATGTTGAGCACAAAATACTTGGATGTGTGACAGGCACTGAGTAAGTGCTTTTTAAACATCATCTCCTTTAATTTGCATACAAATCAATGACTTTGATATCGTTCTCCCATTTAATTGATGAGGAAACTCAGGCTTTTTGAGGTTAAATACTTTGCCCAAAGTCACTAAATAAATAAATTGTAGAGCTGGGCCTTGAACCAGTGCTGTGGGGCAGCGCTGGAAAGTCATACTGAAGTATTTTAAGTCGTGTAGCAAGATTGCAGAATGAGGCTAACCGTGACAGAGGGGACAGCTCTTTCTACACAGAAGTGGCCATGGCCCTTCAAGAAGGATGTCTGGTTGCTTTGCCACCAGCAAAGCGTTATTTAGATAGGAAGGGACACATACTTTTTAAGTTCTCATGCCAGGCTAACCCCCCACAAAGGGAAATCAGCGAGAGACTGGAAGCCGAGGCCCGTGATTTGTCTACAACCCAAGTCAGTTGTTGATTTGAGACTAGAATCCGCCTTATTCTCCCCATTGATCAAACTCTGCTTCTGTCTGTGGCTACAGATGCACACATCTTATAGGATGGTCTCAGCTCTGTTTTTGCAGTATATTGATTAAAGTGTTGCGGGGAAGCAAATGAAAACCTTGCTAGGATTAAAATACGTTTAACTCATGACTTCTTAACCATCTCTTAAGCTATTCACGGTCTGGGACAAAGAATGAATTACTGCAACAGGGGTTGTTCTCTTATTGTTTTCTGTCCTCTCAAAGTGTTTGTAAATTAATTTGTTGATGATCTTTCCTTAATGTACTGCCCCTGGGTCATGTGCCAAATGAAATCACTTGTACAATAATAGGATTTCAGTTGTCTACAGGCAGAAGCAGAACAGTGAGGAAGAGCGTTTGAGCAATCATTTGTAATTACATTTACAACATTTATTTAAAGAAATATGTATAAATTGTACTGCCAGAACTCTAATGACAGGCTGGTCATTCTGTGCTGTGACTTTTAATTTGTTGCTTGTTGAAGTTTTACACTGTGAAATACATTGAGCCTGCCACAGATATTTTATGTGCCCAGAGGTTACAGCATTAAAAGCAATTTGAATATTCAAGCCAGCATTAGCCATTTTACCTTCAGAGATAAATTTAGGCTCAGTCTAATTCAGTTTTATAATTTATATGCTGCTCTCAGAGTTCAGGACACGGAATACAAAGACATAAAGTCATTTTACTTTTTCTGGTCTGTTTCATCAGCTTTACTGGAATAACAGGCTGGGTTGAGCTTAGCTTTTTAGTCGTGGGAAAATGATATAAACAGATTTACACATGTTTACTGGATCATAACAGGCAAACTTCTTTGGAAAGTCAGGGTAATTTTAATTTCCAAAATGACTATCTGATGTTTCAAAAACAATTTACGTTTCCTTCACCCAAAATGTGTAAGTGGCACTAAACCCAGAAATATTTTGAGCTGTTATAGTACCTGTACTATATTTTCAATCGACCATTCGAAACATTCTTTTGCGGTCTTTTAACTCTCTAATCCCAATCTGGTACCTCTGGGAGGCAGGTTGGCGGCAAGAGTCTTAGGGAGTGAGCTAGGAGGCCAGGCTGGCATTTGCTTCTGTGGGGTAGATCTGGGCCTTTGGTGCTAATAAGGGCTGGGATTTGGTTGAGTGCTTACTGTCTGGTAGGCACAGTGCCAGTCTCAATGATCCCATGAGCCAGTATTATTTCTATCCCCACTTTACAAATGAGATTTGTAGAGTTTATGTAATTTTCTCAAGGTCACGTGACTAAGAAGTGGCACCCACTTCCATCTGACTTCGAAACCCGAACTCTTAGCCACCCCCCAGATTGTAAACCATTGACCTCCTCTGAGCTGCAGTTTCCTCGTCTGTAAGCTTCGGAGGCTGAACCAAGCGATCAATAAATAGGTCCCAGTTCTGAATTTTTTCAGTTCTAATCCAGCCAAGAAAACAGATGTAGGAACTTATGTTTGCTATATATTTTAGCCTCAAAGTGGCTAAAAGCATCCTCCAAAATTTGATGCTGAAAACATTGCAAATAGCTAAACAGGCTGCAAGGAGGTAATTGCCAAACCAATACCAGCTGTGAAAGCTTTTCAGCATCTCAACAAGCCATGGGGGTGTTTTTTAAGAGCAATAAACTAAGTGGCTAAGTGTGTTGCCCACAGAGCTGAGACACAAATCAAGAGCCCTGAGAATTTACTGTATTTTCAGGGTCTGATAAGATCTATATTTTAGGCTAACTGCTTGAATATAGCCAAATAGAATCTTTACAAACCGTGGAGACATTTAGTATAATTTTTTGGTCCTGATCTGTTAAATAAAAATATCTTCTGCTCATCACTTGGCTTATTTGACATTTGGTTCTCTAAGCTGCCACCTGCCCTCTCGTGTATCATTCATTAAAAGGTTTTTAATTGGTCATAAATGCTGTAGACATCACATTACCTTGGAAAATAAAATGAGCAGACATTTAAAAAAGATACATATATGTGAAAACAGTGTTTTCTTATGGTAAAGTCACTTTTCTCATTTCCAAGTCTGCTCACCCTTTGTTACACTGTAGTAATTCACTGGGCCTTATTAAAAAAAAAAATCAGTGACCTGTCCAGCTTTAATGCTAATAACAGCCATTGATACTTCTTAATTGAACCCAGGAATTTACGTTGAAAAGTGACCTCATTCTTTCTACACTAGTTAAAAATGCCGGCTGCCTTTGTGCCTGATGCTAAAGCGTCTAAGCCAGTGTAGCCAATGTTGCAATGGCAATAATAACAATAACACAAATCAATCAAGCCAATTGCTTGGCATTCTGAGGAGAAGGCAATCAGTTGATTGGCTGAATGTACTGTTTTTCAACTGGCTGTTTTAGTTCTGCTTCCACAGCTGCCTAATGCTGTAACATGGGGGCTCTCAAGATGTGGTCCCCAGGCCTGCAGCATCAGCATCCCCGGGAAATGTGTTAGAACTGTAAATTCTCTGCTCCTGGCCCAGACCTACTGAACTGAAACTCTGGGGATGGGACCCAGCAAGTTGTGTTTTGAGGAGCTCTCTGGACGGTTCTGATGCTCGCTACCATTTGAGAACCACTGTGACATCAACAAGTTAAACAGCTTAGAAAGAATTCAGTCACAATAATTGTCATCACAGGATAAGCCAAAACTTCACCTAATTATTTGATTAAATCCTTTAAAAATACACCTAAGAAAATGCAGTTTACAAAAAACAGGCCCTGAGAACAGGAGGTTCAGGGATGTTTCCTTTGTTTTCAATACGGTCAATTTTGTTCTTTTTTCCTAACCTTTGAGACCTGTGAAAACTCCATATAAGCTGAGTTTTGTTTATTGAATTCAGAGATTGTATACTTATAGTAGCTACTATTATCGTTGCTTCAATTGTGAATGATTGTTACACATTTGTTTCTTTTTAGGTCAGACACGCCAGTGGTTTAAAATTCTTATTTCCCTTACAAAACATGCCACCTCTAATTTAAGGCTCTCTTGGGTTTATAACCCACAGTGGTACCAGTGAAAATTTGGAATGCTTTAGGTGTGATTTTTGTAGCTTCTCCTACTGGTTTAGGAAAACCGTCCAGCTACAAAAAGCCACAGGAAGTGTTATTCAGATGTCACAGATTTGGAGGAAAAACTAGAAGAGGAAGATTCTTGAGGAGCACACTCTTAATATTTAAGATTTTAAAAATTTAAGACATTGGAGGAAAAACATCAAGTGTCTTAACCATGAATGTATTTAACCAACACTTTAATAGACTGCTCCTTTTGTGAATCAGATGGTTTCAACCAGCTAGAAATATTTGAAGGTGTGGATTAAAGGTGAAATAGAAGATGTTTAAATGAGAACTTTCGTTCTGGTCTGGCCCCTGAGGTTGAGCGAGTCCTGAACGGGACTCAATTTGTACTCTGAATTCATTCAACACCTTCGCTAGGAAGCTGCTTGTTTTTTTCTTTTAAGGTTGAACTTGCCTCTTTTCTGTGACATAAGCACCACCTAGAGGACACAGTCGGAAGTCCCCTTAAACGAAACCGTTTCTTTTCTGAAAATCAGCTTTCAGAAAACTGTCCTTTCTTAAACGTCAGAATCCTCCATAACGATAGTATTTTAAAGGAGAGAATAAAGACTTCCACTTTCAGATATTGTACCGAGGTCAAGTTTTCTAGTCAGAATGTTATTTAAGCCTTTCATTTACTTATGATTAACCTCTGTTAAGCCATGTGTTATGAGGATGGTTATACTGTGAGCGTATCATAGAGCTTGTCTATAAGCACGCACAATTATTTCTTTAAAGTGTAATTGGGTCAAGAACCATTTTATACCAATTTGATTAACCCAGAGAGATTAAATTTCCTCTGTAAATTAGGGAGTGTAACTAAAAATATGATGAAAAATAGCATCTCTTTCCATTACCTTTTATGAATTAACTACAAATTTGGATATGTTTTGACCTTAAATGGGGTGAAATTAAACAGAAGATTGGTAAGTATTTTATTTCTGAGGGGCTGCATAAGAAAATAAATATAATTCTCCAATCTAGAACAGCTATTTTGGGTCTGAATAGTGGCATTCGCCTGCAAACAGGCTTTTCAGGCATAGGACAGTTGCCACTGACTGCTTCGCCATGCTGCTAGTGAATGAAGAGAGAACATGAATTTCTGGGGTCACCAGTTTCTTTTTACAAGTAGAATTTATATTATAAAATACTATTTGCACAATAAAATCTGACTTTTCTCCAATTTTATTTTGTTTAGCTTATCCAACAAAAGTATTAACATATACATTAACAACGTCGAAAGTAGCCTACTTTAAGAGAAAATATGCAGAAGAAGAAGATTTACATCAAGATTACCATGGGTATTTTCCAAAAGTAAGGATTCATTTGTTATTATTTTTTCATTTTTATGAGTCTTGTCAATAGCAAAAAGCTCTGGTTTCCGTTTTTCCAAAACATAGATTTAATGATGTTTTTGCTTTCCAGCACCTGATATTGCCTGAGGACAGGACTTGCATTCTCAAACTTTCTCTGGAGAAGCTCAGGTTTCTTGAAGACCCAGAAACCTACTTAAGAAGGTCTGTGTTAATTAACAATTTGCTGCGGAAGATCCATCTAGAGACGGAGAAAGAGAGCTATGAATACTTTAAGGAAGCTCCCTGTTATAAGACTGCTTATTCTGATACAAGAAAACGGCTGAAGGTTATGGTACAGGAATGCTGCTCTCAGTCTCTCTATTACGAAGAGCTGCATTCATATCGTATTGTGCCTTATGCTTCGGAGAATGCCATTTACGGAATGGGCTACACTCGCAGCCATTTGGAGCAAAATTCTCAGTTGCTTATTTATAAAATGAATTAAAGTAACTGTTAAGTCCATTGATACTTTGTTTCTAAATGCCTGAACTGTTCATAGTGAAGATGTTAAAATAAGGCACTAATTCCCAGTGTGCTTGAGATCAAAGATGAGATGCATGCGGAACTGACTGGAGAGAGCCCTGGTTGTTACTCAGCAGTCCTTGTATCAGCAAGTCAAACTGAAAATATGTCCACACAGTATAAGGCAGCGAATAAGTACTTTAGAAGCAAAACCTTTTTTTTTTTTTTTTTTTTTTAAGATAAGCTATGTAGGAAGGGACCAATAGCAAGTTCTTATACAGATTTAAACATTTCAAGCCCCTTATTTTCAGATTCTGCCACTCTTAGTAGAAAGTAACAGATTAAGCTCATAATGTCATGTCCCTGAAGGTTGAGGGTGGAATGAATTTAATTTTCTGTAAATGACGAGAAGGGAAGGTTCTTGCTGAAATGCTTTGGCTTGTCAAGCACTGTGCCAAATAATTGTTTGATGCCGTTCTCCTTTTACTGTTAGTAACAGTTCAAGATGGGGCAAAGCTATTGCAGCGGAGCTGCTGAATGTAACAACCAGATAACTCCAAACTGATCCATTTTACTTTTTTTTTTTTTTTTTTTGGCTTGATAGACTTTTCTCTTTACAAGTGAAATTTAATAGAATAGCCTCATGGCTGGGCTTATCTCTTAAGTTCTAGGGGTCGGTTACAATTTGTGGTGGGCCTTTAGTTAAGAGTTTGAACTTTATTTATGATGTCATTGTTATAGGCTGTGAAGCTCAGGAAAAGGGTAGGCAGGCAAAATTTGTTTTTAATAGGTTGATAGTTAAAAAAAATCTTATCTGCAGAAATTGATGAGAACAACAGAAATTCTACGTGATGTTATTTCTTCATCAAAGAGTGCATTTAAGGCTGCCTGGATGAAACTTTGCACTGATTTTTGTATAATAGTTGACCACTCACTATTTGACAAAATGTTTCAGAATGCCTTTGGTGGTGAAGCTTAGATAAGTCCATATATTTTGCAATTTGAAAGATGATGATTTAACAAGTTGGATAGATTCCTGGAGTTGTTTGAAGTGCTTTGTGATGTCCTTTGAGGTTTGAATGAGATGTCTGATTTCGATGTGCAGAGTGATGTCCGATGGAGCGTATCATTTAAAGAGT
The DNA here is from genome assembly GCF_021613505.1 of Equus quagga. Lineage (NCBI taxonomy): Eukaryota > Metazoa > Chordata > Mammalia > Perissodactyla > Equidae > Equus > Equus quagga. Next base: position 8,407,176 of record NC_060286.1, read on the forward strand.
TGTCATTAACTGATGAAACAGATTGGGAAAACTAGGTGCCAAAGAAAATACCAAAGACCCAAAGATAAGTGTTAGAGAGACCGTGGTAATGAAGAGAAGAATCTAAAATAAGGATTGCGCAGGACATAGAAGAACATTGTTAAAGGGTTTTGGAACCATTTGCTTACTAATGTGCTTTCAGAGCGCTTTGTGCATAGTAGTGATAATCACGGACACTGCTTTAAATGAAGATGTCATAGGCCTTCAGTGATCATATGTTTTCACAAATTTGAATGTGGTGACTTGTCAATGTTGTATCTTCCCTAGTCGAACACCATCTTGTAACCAAGAAGCCTTTTTCTCTTCAAGCGAGTTCTGTTTTTTGTTTTGATTCACTACTTGCTCTCTCTAATGAAGCATTGGGGTGATTACAAGCATGCTTCTGGTATAAAGGATATTGGTGCCCGAATTAGCATGTGTTGTTGGAGGCCGCATAGATATATAACTGATCAAAGTAGCAGGTTTACATTGAATCGCTCAATTAGAATTAGGAAAAAACGCTTTACGGCCAACTGAAAAATTATAATTGAGGCTAGTTTTTAAAAGCAATTTAGTATGAATTGTGGGATATATTTTAAATACAAATATGAATACCGAAAAATTAATTTAAGGGCAAAATTTGGCACCAAAGTTCAAAACTTTGTTTCACTATTTATAAAATACCTTATTTCTCAGAACACTTTTTTAAAAATATAGATTTCTTAAACAATGGCGTTGCTAATTGAATAAGCTCCAGATCTGATAATTATACTATCATATAATTTAAAAAACAGAATGATCTCTCTAATAGTTTTACATTTTTTTCTGAAAGGAACATCTGGTTTGGTTTAGGATAGTGTCTATAAGAAAAGCACACCAGTGCCAGTTGACATGACTTACAAAAATGCCACATATTGAAATTATTTGAGGATAGAAATGCACATACTTTGGAATAGAAAAAAGAGGGAGAGAAAAAAATTACCAGGAAAGTGTAAAATTGTAATATTTCTTGTACGCCAGAAATCTTAAAGCAAGAACTCTTGGGCAATGAACCAGTGACAGATGTAAAGTCTGTTTTATTTGGTGACGTGGTTAATTGAGCTCTCTGATCTATACATTCATATGTAGAGAAGCAACTGTCTTAGAAACCAGCGGTACTTTTGAATATGCTGTTTTAAAAAAAATATGTGTTGATTTCAAAACAAATTATTTAAAAAATATCTTTTAGAGCATTTAATTTCTTTACCAATAAACAATTCATAGATAAGTAGTTGACTAATGTTATTTTGACTTTTTAAAAAATAATAATGTCTATTTAAGCTACGTAAATGTTTCTGAGTTAAGCGATAAGATTGCTGTCATTTTACCATGGCAAATTCATATACTGGGACACCCTGTATAGACCTGCTCTGCTGACCCCATCCCACATGCTCTATTATGGGACAGGCAAAGGGAGGAGACCAGTTATAAGTTTTTTGAAACTGGACATCTTTTGTCTGGTGAAAGAAGCATCCTTGGAGTAAGAAGGATAGGATGGGAAATCTGAGTGCTTTTGGGAATGTTGATCACTCTTGCGGGTGCTCAAACAGCCTAAGGCCTGGTAATGAAGAAGAAAATAAAATAGAAGAGGAATAATAAAGAGATGAGGAAGGAAAAAAAGCAGGCAGAGCAGTAAGGAACAGGACTAGTAAGAGAAAGAGAAAGCTGTTTCACTTGGGGGGTTGATTGCTTGGGATACTCGATTTTGATTTTCTTTGTCTGCTGTGCACCCAACACCCTGATATCTACAATGTGTTGATGTTTTCTTTCATTCACCAATGATGCATATGACTAGATTTCATTCAGCATATGTATTATTTGAGATGTGGTATGACTGTGAAATATCCCTGAAATTAAGCTCTCTTGATAGATGAGAAAGGAAAAATAGAAATTAAGTTGGAGGAAAGACTAAATGGTGAGCCTGTGTTTACATGGATAAGCTCAAATACGTGATCAGATTTCAGCACCCATCCCGAGATTTAGTAAACACAATGCTAGGACACTTGGAAGTAAGTGCAATTCTCCACCGTTTATTGAGCAACTACTATGAGCCAAGCACCGTGCTGCCGTAGGAGACACAGAGGTGAATGATGCCCAGTCCCCCTTTGCTCAAGCAGTTCACTGATGAGGGAGGAACCCAGAGATATTTGGTTTTGTTTTAAAAGGTAACAGCTCTTTATTGGGGGCAGAGCCAGCATTTCTCTTTTCCAAACTATGGGCTGGTTATCAAACGTGTGTCTCCAAAGGCGTTTGCAACTAAAAAGATGCACAGGGAGAAGGGAAGGTCTGTTGACCCAGATCTTAGAGTGGAAGGAGTGTGCATTCTGCTTTGCAGCCTATTTATACTTGGAAGCATAATAGAAAGCCACTGTTGCAGAGGGGAAGTGTGGCTGGCCTTAGCTCATCCCTGGGGCACAAGAGGTTGTAGGGGAGGTAGGGAGACAAGCGCAAGCACAGAACACTTCCTTCTCTCCGAACTCTCTAGCTTTCATGTCCTTTTACAGGGGAAATCAGGTTAATATTAATGTCAAGGAGAAGCTTGAAGGAGAAACAGAATCGGGAAATCGCAGCCTGAGATTTGTATATAGTGTGTTCAAGGTTAGAAGGGCAGCGTTCTGTAATTTGCCTTGTGCTGGTGAATTGCTTAAATAAACCTTGGGATTTCTTAACACCAGCTACTGGAGCCGTCCTCCTTCTGTCCCACTGGCTTCCTCTCTGAACCACATCCTGATCCCCAGTCTTTGCAGTCCACTGTAAGAGGAGGTTATGGTTCTCATTCTTTATTCTCTCTGCTTTCCCCCACCATTGATACTTATTTGCTCAAAAATGCTGGGAAGAAAGCAACAAATTGCAGTACTGGTGGAACTCCTCTGGGAAAGAGTTTCCAGATTGTATCAAACTAGAATGCATCACAGTTTCTTGATATGATTCTTTTTAAAACTACTGTACTTAGACATCAAATAATTGTCTACTAAGGTAATGTTCATATTTCTAGATTTCAATGTAATAGTTATCCATTGTGTATGTTTTGCTGAAGAAAATACCTTAGGTTGGAAACAATGGAAGATTGTGTGTAATTAATTCAAGTAGTTCATGAATATTTATGTAATATATGACATTTTAACTTACATTTTCCCATTCTCAAACTTCCTTACTATACATCAGAAATGTGACATATTTCAGTTTTTTTGTTTCTTTATGAAGTGGACCATGTCAAAAAGTTGTTACATTTAAGGTTGGAACATTTTGGACACAATTTTTGCATTAAAATCATTCTGTCTGTCCCCAAGGATTACTCTCTAGTTGGGTGGATAAAGAACCTTCCTCTACATTAGCACTTCTCAAATCTTCTAGTGCATATAAATCCCTGGAGATCTTGTTAAAATACAGATTCCTTTCAGTAGGTCTGTGCTGGAGCCCTCGGTCTGCATTTCTCAAGTCTCCTAGGTGATGTGGGCGCTGCTGGTCCGCTGACCACACTTTGAGTAGTGAGGCTCTATATCCCTTTGAGAATGAAAATATTGACTCAAGCCTATAGTCGTACTACTTTCAAAGAATGAGTGTTCATGTCTGTTTTCCATAGGAATTTTGTTCTTTAAAGAAATAAAAGGCAAAAAGTAAATATCATAAACTAGTTTTCCAAATTGGCCACAAATATTACAGTATTTTGTATAATAAAATACATAGAAAATGATTTCTCTTATAAATTTTACCTACATCAAGTGAACAAAAGGAGCATGGATGTAGTCATGTATCATTCTTATCAGTCAGAAAGTGACAAATGGTAAACTTCTCTTTTTAATTTTTTCCCCTTGATTATACCCAGATGAGGGAGCTGTGCTTGGTATCATTAGAGCAAAGACAAAATTTTGTTCCCACTTAACAAGAATTTGGCAATTTCTTGTTTGGCTGAGGTTGAGAAAATCTTATAAAAACATTCCATGTTAAATTCAGACTTATGGATGGCTGCATGGGCTGAAGAATTTGGTAAACCTGAGCTGAAAAATGGCACTTGGATCTTCAACTTCTTGTTTTGAACTCTTTCTTGAGCTCCATTCCATGAGAGATCCTCCCCTGGATGTGGACTTCCTGTTTCTCCTTAGTCGTCAGCGTCTGAGTAAGGGGTGGAGGACTGCTGTAAGTGAGAGAGTCACGTGCATTGTTTAACTTGAGCATGCCAAGTGATTTTTGTCAGGCTCTCCTGTGGTCATAAATTGTTGGTGTAGCTATTGTGAAATATAGTGTCATAAATTTGTTATAACCCATTAACGAAGGGAGAACAGCAGAAATTTAATTCTGTGGGAATGCACCCAAATACCAAGCAGATGGTGTTCTACAACATTTATTTGGGAAAATGTGTATCTGTTACATAATCTAAAATATGTCTTTTTCACATTTAAAAATATTTGGGTCATGGTTTAGAGTTTTTATTGGATTGTTTTTTAAACTGAGAGGAAGAAAAAAGGTAACTGTATTTTAAAACATATTTGACATGTTATTAATAAAATTTTATTTCTGGTGAAATATAGGTGCCTTTATTAAGTAGGGGAGAGGGTGTCATGAATGCTTGACAGTCACCTTATGTCCTTCAATTCCAGAGGTCTCATTTTAAAGGCATGTGGTTATATTTCTTTCAGCAATTTGTTTTCAACACAAAGTTTGCTTAAGAATTTGGAGGACATTCCCAATCTCCTGGCAAATTTTCTTCACTAAGATTGACCCTGAAATGGTTTTTAGGCAGCATGAGTCATGAGAACACATGACAGAACTGACTGTGTTTAGGTGTTACTCAAACATCCTAAGGACAAATGTCAGAGTGAAAGATAATTTCTCCACCTGTAGAAGAGCAGCAGATGTACCCATCGGTTCTCCACGGATGTGCTGGGTGAGGAGCAGGTGGAACACACCAGGAAGGCAGATTCCTTCTCTTTTTAGTAGAACTGATGTTTATGATCAATTTTGCAAACCAGTGATTGTGGGGTCCCCTAAAATCCATTGACTGATGTGGGACATCAATGCCCAAATGTAAGGTCTTTCCAAGCAAACAACATTTTTCTGTGTACATCCATTAAGACAGAGGTTCGATTAAGTGCACAGTTATTTGAGTAACCCAGGAACAACTAACCCATACAAATTACAGAGACTTTCAAGTATGTGTTAGTAGAAACTTAAACACAAATAGATGAACACATCTAAGATGGTAATATAAAGAGTCAATTGGTCTCTTCTAGAAGTCAAAAAACAACTTTATATATTATGTAAGTGTCTCGTATAGTGCCCCATATGTATTTTGTCATAATAAATTGTGTTGTTCAAGTGACTCATTTTTTTCTTTTATAAATAAATGATTTTTTTCCATTTGTGCTCTATTTTTTGAGTCCAAAAGTAAGTGGTTATGCTTTTCTTTCCCATTTAAAGGTCTATGGAAACCCACCGCCCACGCGCCAACAGAAACCATATGTTACAGGTAGATGGACTTTAAAAAATCTGTTATTATTAAGAAGTAACACAAAGGGTGAGTACCTCAGGGTGCTTCTCTCAGTAAACCTGGAACCTGTATAAGAATTTCAAGCCACATTGAGAAGCGTAAATATAGTAGAGTTGTTGAGTCGATAGTAGTAAAGAAAACAAAGTTTTAATCTGAAAACAAAGATCTACCACAAGAAAGGGAGTTGATCATCTCTTTTTCCGGTTCCTGTTCCCCTGACACTACTTCCCTCACGTTCCTGTGCCATCCCTGGCCCAAGCCCTGTCTTTGTGACCTGCCTGCTATCACTGAAGTTCATGAACAGTCATGGCAAGCTCTACCAGGACAGATCTTCATAAAGCTAGGTGAAGTCATCCCAGTCACTCCATCAAATGGTGGCAGTTTTCTTAAACTCTTTCACATAAATCCTCTGAATTGAATACGTTCCACAGTGCGAGAGCCACCCTCAAACATTCTCTTATCTGGAAGGTATTTGTACTGTTGCCCCATGTATTTTATAATTAGAAATGTTTGTAAACAGTGTTGTGTAAACACAAGTTTATCAAATTATCATCACTCCTTTCAAGGTAAAAGAAGATATAGCAAATAAACTATTATTAGTTCATACGTTCAAGTAGAATATAGCACCATTTTGACCAACTACAGTCATAGTATTTTATGGTTTATGAGGAAGTAAAATACAGAAGTTTTATCTGTATGTCTCATATTCCCTTTTTCATTAGTTGTTGATACAAAATAGGTCACCACGTTTTAATTATCAAATTAAAACCGCTCCATCCTCATTTGGCCCCATTGGCAAGAAGTCCAGTCTTTCTCCTGGGAAAGCATTCCCAAAGGTGCTCCAGGGTCATTTCCACTGGTCACTAGCCAGCTACAGCCTGTCAGGAGAGAGGGGAGACCCCTTATGGAGAGGGGGGGACCCCTCATCTTGCCATCAGAGACTACACTGCAATGACTCAAGTGTCAATGTGGTCTCACCGTGGAAACCAAGACCATCTAGTGCTAGGCCTTCCCACGTGGTTACTGTGAATAGGGAAACTGTCTCCTTGCAATGGACCCTTATCCTGATTGCCTATGAGGAGGCTAAACTCTTTCTCCTGTCAAACTCTCCAAGGGAATTTTGTTATTAAATAATTAAGAGACCTAAATAAACTAGCAGCTGTTGTCTCTGTTTAGCTTTCAAAATGAGCCAGCTCTAAAAAATCTTTACTGTGCTATAGTTGTTAGGCCATTAGGAACTGGAAAAAATGTAAAATGTTAAGTAGTTCACTGTCTCTGGTTTGAATTATGTCCACTTTCGGGATCCCTGCATAATTGAATGGAATTGAATTGATGCCGTCGGCATAGATGGAGAGAGCAGTCTGCCTGGGGATAAGAAGCAGACATGTTGCGGGGAGGCAGAATCACAGAGGCAACCTGGACAGCAGGTACAAATGCACCAGGGACTTAGATACCTATTTCCATATTTAGAAGAAAAGTACCCTGGGCATGAGTCCAAAGCTTAGACAGTGTTGTTGTTTTTCTACTTTGAATTTGCTCTAAGAGTGTGAGTGCCTTTCACACAGATGGCTACAATGATTGCTACTCTTACTTGTGTACTTCACAATTAATTTATTTTCATTGGTTTGGTTTCATCTGAAGAAACTTTTATATTTCCTTACATAATACTGGCCCACTGCCTTATAAACTTGCATCCTATTACCCAGGAACAAAGACCAAATAATGGTCCCGGATAAGGAGTTTGACATTACCTGGGAGAATTTGGTGATATCCTCAGCCAAAATCAAAATTATAGTATTGGAAAAATGCTCCCAGACATGATGAGGAAGTATACATTTTGTATCTGAATTATAATATGACACAACACTTCAGGAATGGTTCCATCCCTTCTTCTGAAATTCAGCAGTTTCCCAAACAACTCTGCCTATAAAACATATCCCCAAAAGAAAGTTTGTTGGCTAAGCGTTGACTTTTAATTTTAGCTTCCCTGTCCAAGTTTATAGGAAAAACATCCCAATAAATATTTTGCCTTTCTGGGTATTTTTTGTTGCCTGAATAATGAAAATATATTTCAAAAATTTGGTTTTTCATAGTTTTGCTTATCGCCACCACTGGGTCTCAGAGATTTGCTTCTCTTAGCTATCTATTTATAGATTCATGGAACCAGTTGAGAGCTGCTTGGGATACTGAGATTTTAATGATCCTATCCTGGCCCACAGGCTAAAATAGAGAAAGGATAAGAAAAAGACATGCATGACTCTAAGTCAAAATAGATTTGCCTAAATTACATGAGAAATTAGGTTTGTGCTATGAAATAAGAGATCCAATCTAGTTGGGAAGAACAGGCAAGGATTAATGAAAAAGTGGAGTTCAACAACAACTTAGAAGAAAGGGTAAAATTTTTTTTTTTTTGAGGAAGACTGGCCCTGAGCTAACATCTGTGCCCATCTTCCTCTACTTTCTATGTGGGACACCTAACACAGCATGGCTTGCCAAACGGTGCCACGTCCGCACCTGGGATCCAAACTGCTGAACCCTGGGCTGCTGAAGTGGAATGTGTGTACTTAACCACTGTGCCACCGGGCTGGCCCCAAAATGGTAAAATTTTAATAGGCAGAGGAGAGGTTCAATGACCAAAGGGACAGAGTTAGGAACGTAGGGGTAAGATTGTGAACAATCTGTAGTCTAGATGAGCTAAAGCAAGGGAAGTAATGAAAAATGAGGCTGTGAAATGATTGGGGGGCATTTGGTGGAGAACTTTGAACACCAGGGTGGGGTATTTAAATGCTCTTTGGTAGGTAATTGGGAGCCATTGATGGTTTTTTGGTAGCATTTTGGGAAACTTCATCTGGCAATAGTTTATTTGATGGACTAGAACAAGGAAACAGAGTAGAGGGGGGACCTGTGAGGTAATTAAGGTGCTTGGTAGATAAATAACATGGTAAATGGAAATGGCAAGATAGCTATGAGAGACAGTGCAGAGACATAGTAAATGTCTCCATAGAGGGTGAAGGAGAATGAGTGAAAGCTATCTATAAGGTCTAGACCTCCACTGTCCAATATGGTAGCCATTATCCACATGTAGCTATTAATCACTTGAACTGTGGCTAGTCTAAATTGAGATGTAGTGTAAGTATAAAACATTCTCTGATTTCTAAGAAGTTTTCATCAAAGAACGTAAGTACTTCATTAATTTTTATATTGATTACATGTTGAAATGCTGACATTTTATATATTTTGGGTTAAATACAATATTTAAGAATTAGTTGAATGTGTTTCTTTTAACACTTTAAATGTGGCTACTAGAAAATTTTAAGTTACATGCATGGATCACGTTATTTATCATTGAACAGTGCTTGGTTAGACTCTAGAGAAATAGGAAAATGGTGGACCCTCAATGGACATAGAGAAAAGAGGAGAAGGAGCTAACTGAGAGAGAAAAATCACCAACTCAGATTTTAACATTTTAGCTTGGAGTGAAACATTCAGGTGGAGTGTCAAGCAGCTGAAAATATAAATGTGGAATTAGGAGAGGGAGAAGCAGTTATAAAGTCAATTGCTAAATCTTCCAGAACTACTGATAATGCCTCAAAAATATGATATCATTTTGAGTATATGAGCAATCCTTTCTTCTGGTGTACCTCTTATGATTCAATATGGCATACATACACCTCTTTGACCTTTCATATGGGCCTTTAGCCTTACAAAATTCTCTTTGGTTTCAAATTCCCCCAGATACAAGTCACTTACTAAGTGCTGAGGACTTGGGATGCTGTGGGAGGTGAGGATGCAGGGTGCTACCACAGCTGTGACCAAACTGATCACTGAGCTCTGGTAATCTGAGTAGTGGCACTAAGAAAAGTCACCATGTATGTTTTGGAGTATTCAGGAGGAAACAAAGAAGCCCTTGAGGATCTTATGATCTGATTTACGGCCATAAAAGACCACTAGACAGTGAGATTCTTCTCCTCTGATCCCAGGATCCGGAATACAGCCAGCAATTGTAAATGCTCCGTACGTTTTTGATCCAATGTTGTCTCTTTCATTAAAGTATCTCAGATTCCTCCAACTGGATTAGATATAGTCTTTTTTATTTGAGCCCTTCTTTCTCTCTCTCCTCATTGTCTGCCTTGTATTGAATTATTTGACTACATATCTCTCTTCTCCCCTACACTACCTGGTCCCTGAATACAAACACCGCATATTTATCTTTATCTTCCCTGAAGTGCTCAATTTTTTTTCATTCAGCAAGTGCTATGCTGAATGAACAAAAATGAAAATAGCTACCAATTGATCATTTACTGTACTCCAGGCACCAAATTAAGTGCTTTAAGTATTTAATTTACTTCTCACCAAGCATATGGGTTACATTTTATTATTTCCCACTATATTCCCAATAATATATTTATTATTTATAGATGAGGAAACTGAGATACAGAAAATTTAAGAAACTTGTCAGTGCCATCAAGCTGGTATGTGGTGGAGCCAAAATTGGAACTCCTATGGTCTGACTCCAGAGAGTTCAAGATGACAGACAGGTATGATAGCTCTTAGGAAAATGGTTTTTGGAGTTAGAGAAACTCAATTCTAAGTCTTAGTTCCAGCACTGACAGCTGCAGGACTTTGGAGAAGGTCCTCTTTAAGCTTCTTTAAACTTGGTTTTCTTCTTTCTAGAGCAGTAGAAATGATTTCACCTAACTCTGACATTTATTATGTGAATCACGTGAGTTAATGCACGCACAGTATTTATGACCATGCCCAACTTAAGGTCTATACTCAAAAAATGCTAGCATGTAAAATAAATAACAGTGCAAGAAAAGATGCCAATCCATTAGCACAGTTAAGTAAATTTCTGTTACTAATTCAGAAATAACGAGAAATCTTTAGTTTACAGTTTTCCTGGGTTCTCCCCTCCTTCCAAAATGGCCCAGTACAAAATGGCTCCAAATGAATAATTCTAATGCTTTCTCATGAGAATCCTCAAATCATGAGGTATTTCTTCTCTATGAAAGATGCTTTGTTCTATGCCAATGTGTGTGTATTAATTATCTCTGGGGAGGCACTCAAAATAAGAGGAGGTCTTGTTTCCTGCCAAGGACATGCTGAAGAAACCCAAGGTATATACACATACACAATGCAAATGAATTGAGAACAACTGATGCTGGGGGACAAAAAGTAAAGCATGGCTACAACATTCCCCCTGTGTATTTTCCAGTCCATGTTCCTATGAGCTCAGTGATGCCCACAACCACAAAGCCACAACTACAGCCTCCCCAAGCACAAAATCTCTTCTTAACAAAGCACTCCAATAAGAGAGAGAATCTGACTCAATATTTGTAGCCAGAAGTCGAGTAAGAGCCCTTCCCTTAGCTTGGCAGTGTTCTCAAACACACTCAAAAGCCAGATGGCTATTGGTCTGATTCACAGGAATGTGGTATGGTCACCAATCATGTGTCCAATTTTTAATTCCCACTCTGATAGTTTCTCCTGAAAGGAGATAAACACAGCTAGGCAGGCTGGCAGTGAATCAGAACTTCAAAGCTGTGTGTTTAAAAGTACATTATTCAGAGGTTGCACTTGACTAGTAGTAGAAGAGTTTCTTCTTTAGCCTTTAGAATCATGGATTTGTAGCATGTGATAGCCACGGAGAACATTGGAGGCTGTCTTGCTTAGCTTTCTCATTTTATAGAGAGAACAGAACTGAAGAAGCTAAGTGATTCAGCATTGAAATCTAGTTAGAAACCCAAAATTTCATCTCTTCACCAGATCTGAACATTTTTCAAAATTATAATAATCTATTATGCAGTTAACATGATCATTAATAAATGCTAGAGAATTTAAGCATTATGTTTCATTATTAAGCATGTTTTACAGCCCTGTCTCTCTTTGCTGTAACTAATGATTTTTGTCTCTCTCTTTCTCTATACTGTGAGGTCCCACCCCAAAAGGCCGCTTTTTGTTTGTCTCTTTATCCTCAGGAACTAAATAAATATTTCTTGAATGAATAAATGAATAGATATGAACCTGTCTGTGAAATTCCCTTTACAGAGCACTTCATACATAGTGAAATTCAGGTAGGCCCATACTTCATTATTGGGATTATAATGAAAGTGGGTCCTTGGAACAAAACACACAAATCCTATACACTAGATGCTTACAACCAAAGAGAATCAATATTGCAAATAAAAAAGCCAAGATTCAAATGAAACTACCAAGTGGAAGATCTACTGTATAAATGTGGATGCTAAAATGGGTCACAATGACAAATGCAGGTGCTGCTGGAGAAGGAGCCTTCAGGACATGGTAACCAGATCTAATTCCTAATCTCTATAAGCATCATCATCATCATGGAGAACACCTGGTGCCAATGTGGTCAAACAGAGAAAATCTTCAAACACGTAAATAAAAGAGATAATAGACCAAAATTAAATGAGTAAAGGAGGTGAGAGTATTATAAACCAATTTTTGAGTACATTCCAAAAGATCCTATTAATAGATGGAATGTTTAGGATTAAGACTGTGTTTGTATCTAGAGCCAGGAAAGGCTTCAAAGAAAAGATGGAGTTTTAGGTGCAACCCATTAAAATGGAAGCAAATGATGGATTTCTCAACCTTACATTGAAAGTCAGTCGTAAGTAAATATACAACTTGGGGTTCTTAATTTCAAACCCAGGGCTCAGTTTGCTGTCCTTACAGATAGACTCTGGTATTGTATACTTGACTATTGAGGCTAGAGTTTAGCACATTTAAAAAAGCAATATATTGGTAAGGATGCTTTTTGTCTCATGTGATGGAAACCCAACTTATTTAGGCAAAAGGGAAAAGCACCAGCCAGGGCAAATTCTGCATATTTAAAGGGACACTGTTGGATTCGGAGGACTCCTCTTCCTCCAATGTCTCGTTCTGGCAACTGAAGATTATTGTTTCTTCTTGTGCTTTTTTAGAAAGTTTGTTTTGAAAGCCAATGTTGGACAGTTCTTTTATTGTTCTTGGCTGTATCCATCCTTCTTCTGAAGCACTGGATGCCTCAGCTGTAGTGTGTGGAGCAAGAATTTCTGAAAAAGAGAAATACATCTGGTAATATTTCAGAAAAATTATCTTATTACACTAATTTGTGACAGACTTGGATTTCTGCTGACATTTGCAAGCCCAAATGGAACAGGAATGTTCTACTAGCATTAATTAGTATTATTCATAAAATATGGGTGATTTCAGTGACTTCAACATACATTAATAGTATTTAATTTAAGTCTACTTAAAATACTAAATCTTTCTTCATCCTCTTCCATCTGATACCAGTTGAGGTTGAATTTATCTATATTTTCCTTTTGGGCATACCAAGAAATTGTCAACTTCAAGAGTTTTTAGACTATGGATAATCTCAACAATTCCTTAACAGATTTATACAAGCCTGCATAAGTAAGAAAACTGAATTTTGAGGAAACAATGTAGGATATAAAATTCTGAGTTGAAATGTCCATGTCAAGAATTCCCTGACTTAGTTCCTGCTTTCCACTGCAATGTCCACTCTAACGGCACCTGCACACTCCCTACAAACCACCCCACCCCTCCCAATACACACACAAACATCAAGAACTCAAAGCACCTTTAAAACTAGGAAGCAGCTTGTTTCCAGCTTCTGGGAATATTTTTTATTACCTAAGACAAACGGAGCTTGAAATGATTGTTGACATCTATTTTGCCACCTGAAACTTAACCGAACCATCATCAACCCTCTCTCACTGTCAGTTTTCTATTTGGGGTCCTTATGCTCTTATCTGAGCACTGTTCCTCTCCCCTCCTAGTTCCACCTTCTTCATTAGTACTTGTTTTTACACATTAATTTGGATGCTGAAATTTCCAGAAAACAAAAGGACAAGAAATGAAAGTTTAGGTAAGGAGATGGCAAAGAGTTTTGCTTTGTGTTATTGGAGATAGTCTCAATATTTAAAAAGACTGTTGGTGGGACAAAAACAAGAACGGCCCTAATACTCCAACAGCTTACAATATCAGAGGACCAGATAGCAGGACTAGGGAGTGATTAATGGTTCCACTGGAATCCAGAAGAGCCATAATAGAGGAATTGCTCCAAGTCCTGGATATTGAGTTAGATGCTGTGTGTATCAATATGCCTTCTAATTCTAACGAGCTGTACTGAAGCTAAGCTGCAATCCCTGTGTATTGGCAAACATTGGGTCTAGATGGATCTTTCCTCATTCCGTGAGGAGTAAACTGAAAAACAAGAACAGGCTTCAACGACAGCTGGGGTGTTTCTCAACATGTAAAATTATTTCAGAATAAAAGAAATGTTACATAACTCTTATAACTCAGAGGAATAGATATCTCTTTAAATGATTAATCCCTGGAGTTAGAAAAAGTTTAGAAAAAAATTACTGTCCACAGTAACATATGTATAGATGTGGCATCTATAAAACAGGAACAGAAAACTGTAAAAAGCGAACAAGTTGCAAAGAATAGATAAGCACATGAACTCAAAAGTTGATCATTAAATGTGAAGATGGAGTTGGATGGGATGAGAAAGGATTGCATAGCAATTAAAAATACAAAGTAGATTAAAATAAATATTGGAAATACAGGAGAATGTCAATATGAAATCAATAATGGGAATAGTAGTTTGAAGGCAAATTTAATGATTTCTCTCATAATGCAAAGGCAAAAGTTAAAGAGTTTTAAATATTATGAAAGAGTGTTTATAGAGGACATACAATGGAGAGAAAAGCTGTAAAATGTAGATATTTAATGAGGAAAGAATAATTGGAACAGAAGTGATATTAAAAGATATCACTGAAAAAAATACTTCTCAGCATACAGATTAAAAGGGCTCCTTATGTTTGAGGAAAAGTTGACAAATTCCAAATCATGAAAATATGTTTCATTATAAAGATAAATAAAAATATCATAAGCATTCAGACATGAAGTATAAATATATATAAAGGACTACATCAGCAAAATATAGTGCCAGAAGATAATAAAGCAATATATACAAAACACTGAAAGAAGAACTTTGTAAGTCAAGAATTTTAAATGTGAATTAGGTTGATGGTCAAGAAATAAAGAGGCATAAAGACATTCTCAGGTATATAAATCCTTAGAAAATGTCACCCTATTATCCTTTATATGGGTGATTGCTGCTTAATAAATCACCCTAAAATTTAGTGCCTTAAAGCCTCAAACATTGAGTATTGGTGATAACTTCACAGCTCAGCTGAGCAGTTCTGTAAGGCCGGGCTTGTCTCTGCTGACCTTGGTTAGGCTTGCTCATGCATCTGCAGTCAGCTAATGGGCTGACTGAGGGTTAGGATGGTTTCATGCACATCTGGTGGTTGGCTGGCTATCAGCTGAGACAACTGTGCTGAGGGAGCCACATATTTCATTAGTCAGCAGGCTACTTCTGGCTTATTCAACTGGTGGATTCAGGGTTTCAGGGTTTCAAGAGTGGAAGTACATAAGACTTTTTGAAGCCTAGACTCAGACTGACACAACAGCACTTCCACCATATTGGTTTAGTCAGAGCAAGTCACAAGGCCACAAGAGTCAGGAACTAGACTATCTCTTAATAGGAGGACCTGCAAAAGCATATTACAGAAGACATGGATACAGGAAGAGGGTGAAAAATTGAGGACATTTTTGCAATCAATCCAACATATTCTAACAAAAAAATTACTCGAAGAAGTGCTGACTCACACTTAAGAAATCAAGAATGGAGAAACTGGTATAAGAAACTGGCAGTTAACACTGAAATCAGTTAAACACAATATTAAGTATGAATGAATGCCAAAAACATGGTTACAAAACTAGATAAAATATAAAAATCACTCTTAAAAGAGAAAGTACATACTGTTGAAGATTCAAGCTCTGTATTGTCTTTTAAAAACCTGTTTTTGGAAACATAACTTTCATGGATCACTCTAGATAGTTAAGAGAAGAGAAATAACTCATTAAAGATAATGGAGTATAAAAGCATTTATGTCTTTATATGCCTCAGCGAGTTCTCCTTCCTCAAAACTTTCCTCTTTGTACCAGTGAAAAATGGCACGTTTGGCATACATCAGGTCAAGTGTGGTCGCGGCAAGTCCTCAGCCACAGCTGTGATGGTGTTCAGTATGAAAACAGCCTCAGTAACTTTGACTAGATCTCCATAGGGAATGATAATGGCAGGCTGGTAATTGAGGATGACTTTAAAGCTAGTGGGGCACCAAGCCTTAAATCACAAGTTTCACTTGGTCTTGATATGGCAAAAGCAGCATGCATGTTATTGAGATTCAGATAATCTAGCACAACAGACAGCAGAAACTGTGTTTATCATGGTGAGGGTGACATATAACCAATTGAATGGGCATGCTATCCATTAGCATACTCTTCTATAGTCTACCATTCATCAAAGAATTTCCCAGTAGTCATGACTACAGCATGTATGGCCAGAAGGAATTGAATATGGGGATTGATTTGGAATTCTGTCAATTCAGTATTCAGGGCATTATTAAATTTGAGGAAATAAGTGATAGAATATACAGTTTTGCTAATTAGGCTGGGTCTTAGCCCTGGCCTTCTAAAAAAGGCAGAGGCTGAAGTAAGGATTGAAAGTACTAATACTTTTTTGGGAAGCACAAGCCAAGGGTAGTGAGATTGAGGAAAAAGTGAAGTGAGGCAAGGAAAGAGGTAAAGAGAGGCAGTGGTTACAACTTCACAACGCATAGGAGGAGACTTGGCAGGTCACAGAGTAGGGGTGCTTACTTAGCACACAGGTATGGTCTGAAAGGTAGGAAAAGAGGAGTTGCATTGTGGATAGTCCATGGAGGGGAGAAAAGAGGGGGAATTGATCTGCCCAATCCCTTCTCATTCCCTGTTTCCCATTAGCCAGGTTCACCCATGCTTCTGGGACTCATCATCCTGTAGCTAAATGCTCAAGAAGCTTATTTATCACATCTGTGGCATGTCATTTCAGCTGAGTCCAGAAATAGGGAGACCACAAGGTATGAATAAGCTCAAGAAGGCAGGCAGGACCCTTGGAAGAAAGAAAACAGTCAAAGGAATCTGAGGAATGTTTACTAGGCTTTCATCCGATTCATGTGGTTAAGGTTGGTGTCATGTGGGCACAAATACTGACGTTTCAATTGATCTCAGAGAGAACGTTCTGGTATCCTGCAACAGCACACTCAGAGTGCTCTAGGGCGGTGATGATGATGATGGAATGATCGGGCTTGACTACATCTACGAGAACCTGAGGGACTAGGGAACAGAGAGTCTTGCTTTCACTTCTCATCATTGTCAATATCATCACCATTATCAGAACTGGATGTATCCCTCAAACTGGAAAACCAAGAAGCTTGCAGACCTGTCCTCTGCTCAGAGAGCTTCTAATACAGTCAAGAATAGCATCAATGATTTCATTGCTGGTAGTATAGCATCCACGGGCCCAGTTTCTGCTCTGTTTTCTTTGCCAATGGTGGGCTATAGATGGTAAGGCTTCTAGGTCTACTCTGTTTCCACCAATAACTATGAGGCTTTGAGTTGCAATCTTGTGTTGGCAGGCAGTATTTTCCAGACAGGAAAATTGTCGCGTGTACACAGAGGCGTGTTCTTAACATAATGCAAGTATAGATATTAAAATATAAGTCAGTAAGAATGTATCAAATCCAATTATTTCTCTGGGCCATATAACTTCAACTCCTCCTCAACAAAGTAAGTTCTTTATTTCTGGCACTGAAAGATTTTCCATTTTGCTTTTAAGTTAAGCTATATAGAATAGACTAAAAAAAAAGCATCTGGCAATTCTAATTCTTGGGAGTCAAGTGTGTGGCAGTGGTGAGTTTTCCTTCCTCGGCTTATTCTTCCGTCTTCACCAGAAGTCCTGTAAGGTATTCTGTCTTATCATTTGAAATTCAAGCTGTACCTTGATTTAAATTCCCATGTATACTAGGGGTGTTCCTGAAATGTCTTCTCTGCCTCACTGATGTGCCCCCCTATTCTTGTGCCATCACTCCACCATTTTATGATCGCTTTAAAGGAAATTTTGATATCCTATAAGGTGAGTCACCACTGATTGTTATTGTTTCTCACATTTTTAAATATGTTCTACATGTTCTTGCTCATAAACTTGGGAATCAGCTGACAAGTTCAATGATCAATGTAGAGTAATTTGGGAGAAGTTATATTTTTATGATTTTAAATGCTTCCATACAAGGACACTGTTGGAGGAGGTCATCGAAAGGACTGCCCCCCATTCCCATGCTAGGAGCTGTTCCAAGGACATGGCCTTGAGAGAAGAAGGTGTTGCTGAGAGCATCTGGACTGACCATGTGGCAGAACCCAGTTAAGGCTCTGGACAAACTTCTAAGATTCTGGCGGGTGCGGGGATCTATATGTCCTGTGGCCACCCAGGACGAGCCTTGTAAGTGAGCTCCCTTGCTGCTTCCACCTGCCACCCCCAGTCTGGGGTGGTCTGCCTCCTTCTTCAGTCTCTCCTTGCCCTCTGTGTACAGGCGACAATTTGTGAAGCAACAAACACACTATGTCTTTCTGCTTATTAAAGTTTTCTTTTATATCCTCCAGTGGGGTTTTACAGTTTATTTCCCTAAGGCTTTGCACATTTGTGTTCAGTTTATTCCTAAATAGTTCATGGGCTTTGTTGCTATAGTGAATTGGATCTTTTTTCAAAAATTAAATTTGCTAATCTATCGCTGGTAGGTCACAGAAAATCTGTTGATGTTTTTTGTTGTTGATCTTATCTGCCACTTTAGTGACTCTAATCATTTTCCACTTGGTTTACTTGGCTTACGTAGCTAAAAGATTATCTCCAAAGATGGAAACGTCATTGCTTTTTTCTGACCATTTTGACTTTTATTTATTGAATTTTCCTTGGACGGGCAATGTAATGTTCACTAACAAAAGCACTAATGGGCATCTTTATCTTATTCCTGATTTCATGGAAAAACTTTTAATATTCCACAGCTAAGTAAAAGGTTTCCTGTCCGTTTCTTGTTGATGACCTTTATTAAATTAACTTAGTTTTCTGTAATTGTTAGCTCATTGAAGGTTTTCATTAGGAAAATGTAGAATTTCACCAGTAAGTATGTGAAATTTATTTAAATTTTTTGGGGGGGCATCTGTTGACAAGACACTTTGATTGTTTTCAGCTTTTTGTTTAATTTCTTTCCTAATGATGAACAATTCTTAACATTCCTAAGATAAATCTGTTTGGTTGTAAAAAAGTGAATGATGGTATTAGAGGGAAAAAGTACAGGTTATTTGAAAAAAGAGAGCACATAGACTATACATACACGTAAAGTTATGTGCTACGGTGGAGGCTGTGCTCAGAGTAAAACTTATATATGTTCTTCCTATTTAAAAATAGCAAGTAAATTAAATGAATAAGGCATTCAGTTCAAGAATTTGGAGTATTACAACAAAACAAACATGAAAAAAGCAGAACTATAATAAATATAAATTCAGAAGTTAATGAATTATAAAACAGAAAAATTTGTAGCATTGGTAAGTAAATTCAAGTGTCAGTTCTGAGAAAAACAAAACCATAAAATAGAAACATCACTGCCAAGTTGCATTAAGAAAAATCGACAAAAAATTAGAATTAAAAAGAGTGCTATAATACTATATATGGGTGATTTTTAAAATAAGAAAGACATACAACTTTCTTTATGTCCATAAATATGGAAATCTAGTTAAAATGGAAGTTTTCTGAGAAATTGAAAATAACCAGAATTGAATAAGGTGGAACTGATAAGCTGAAGAAATAAATATCTACAAAAATACTTGAAAAATTATCAAGCATTTGACAAAAACAGAAAAGCTGTGGGTCTAGATATTCTTACTAACTTGAATTATTTCCAGCTTTGAAGACACATTATATCAGCTGTTACACAGGGTAAAAAGAAAAATGAAAAGCTCTCCAGTTTGCTTTTAAATCTAAGAAAACTCTAATAACAAATCCAGTCAAATATAACATAGAAAGGAAAAACAGAAAAAATCTCACTTATACGTGTAGATGCCAAAATACTAAATTCAGCAGAAAATTAAGAGAAGAATGTCCTAAGACCAAATTAGTTTTATTTTGAGGATATAAGGACGTTTTGATTAAAAAACTAGTAATAAAGCATATTACATTAGTAAATTAAAGGAAGAAAATGTAATATATCATGTTTCTGATAAAAATGAATCTCTGAACAAACAAGAACTGTAAGGATTTTTTAAATATCATTCTATCAAAAGTCTGCATTATGTACTTAATGAAATACGGGAAGCATTTTCACTATAATCAGGAGAGAATGTGTACTATTGACCACTTTTATTTAGTGTTGCTCTAGAATTTCTAGGTATAGGTACAGGAAAAAATAGACATTATTATTTTTAGATGGTATTTTTTTCTGTGGACACAATACACGATGATCCATTAAAAAACCATTAACAGTAATAAAAAATTTAATTAAGTGAATGTTAAAAAATAAAGAGTAAAAACGGCTTTTCTATTAACTAGTAACTATCAGCTGGAAAAAACCCAACAACAATGGAATAAAGATACCATTCAGAATAGCAATAAAAGCACAAAGATCTAAGATGATAATAATGAGTTATTGAGCGTATCCTATGTAATGGAGCTATCAGAATATTAACCTAGATGTGTGAGAGAGCTGAACAATATTTTTGAATGGGGGCTCCTTAATACTATAAACATATCTTTTTTCCCCAAATAAATTTGTTTAATAAAATTTTAATTAAAACCTACTTAAATTTTTTTTTTTGTATTTTCACAAACTTTTATTCAGACTTATGGGGAAAAAACCATTTTCATTCATGTTTGCCAGATTAATGGAGACTGTGAGTACATTGTATTTAATAACAATCACTAATACATATTTTGTAAGCTTCTTACCTACTAGCGACATAGTAGCATCTCTTCTTTTTGCTGTTTGTTTCCAAAGAGTATCTTATACTCTTAAGATCAGAGCATCTTAAGCATGCGCAGAGACAAACTAGCCCCATATTCAATCAATAACCTGAACTTCTGAAAATCAGTTTAATTTAATTGTGGTTAATTCTTTTTTTTCAACTGAGGCGTAATTGATATATGACATCATATTACTTTCAGGCGTACAATGTAATGAATGGATGTTTGTATATATTGTGACATGATTACCACAATAAGTCTAGCTAAAATTAGTTACCATATATAGTTATAAAAATTACTTTTCTTGTGATGAGAACTTTTAAGATCTACTCTCTGAGCAACTTTCAAATATGCAATACAGTATTATTAACTACCATACTGTGCTGTACTTTACATTCCCATGACATTTATTTTATAAAAGGAAATTTGTACCCTTTGACCTCCTTCACCCATTTCACCTCTCATCCACCCCCATCTCTGGCAACCAGCAATCTACTCTATGTATCTATGAGCTCATATATTTAAAAAAAATTTCTACATACAAGTGAGATCATACAGTATTTGCCTTTCTCTGTCTGACATTTCACTTAGCATAATGTCCTAAAGGTCTGTTCACGTTGTTGCAAATGGCAGGAGTTCATTCCTTTCTATGGTTGGATAATATTCCATTATACATAAATACCATATTTTCTTCATCCTTCCATCCAACGATGGACACTTTTGTTGCTTCCACGTCTTGGCTATTGTAAATAATGCTGCGATGACCATGGGGGTCCAGGTATCTTTTTGAGTTAGTGGTTTTGCTTTCTTCTGTGACCACTATTTTGTACTTCCTTATATTTTCCATCTCTTTGTTGAAGTTCTTCTTGTGTTCATCCATTCTTCTCCCGAGTTTGGTGCAGATCTTTATGACCATTACCTTGAACTCTTTATCAGGTAAATTGCTTCTGTCCATTTAATTAAGGTTAACGTTTTTTCCTGAGGTTTTATCTTGTTCTTTCATTGGAACATAATCCTTTGTTTCTTCATTTTGCTTGTCCTCTGTGTTGGATAAAACAGCCCCCTCTCCCAGTCTTGAACGAGTGACCCGTGCAGGAGATGAACCTTATTGTGTAACCCTGCCCTGGCTCTTAGTTGTCTCTCAAACTTTTGTGATTGTCCAAGCACCCTATTTTATTTTTAATGGCTCCCACTGGTTGAGGGCGTGCCAAGACTTGTCAGCATCCCACAGAGGAGGATCTCGGTTAGCACCTACGTTCAGGCTGACTGGAATCCAGACTCTCAGACAGCAGCTTGGAAGTATGTAAATATATGGTCAAATCTATACAGTCCTATAGGCTCGCAAGCATAAGCCCTGCGGGCCACCAGTGCCAGGTGATCTAGAGTTGTCCCTTGGATGGCAGTCAAAAATCAGCATTCCAGCTGAGTGTATAAGCTCCTGTCTGGGAGTGCAGCAGAGGGAGGGTGCGAAGATGGCACCGGCCCTCCGAGATCTCTGGAAAGTATTACCGTCAGTCCTTAGATGTGCGTTTGAAGGAGAAGCCTGCCCCTCAGGCGGCAGCTATGATGATAAGCTGATAACCACCTTTCACAGAAAGCCTGAGCTCCTCCATCTATCGCTTCTCGCTGTGCTTTGGATGTAGCCACTTAGGACTCTTTCTTTGTTGCTTACAGTCCTGTGGGACCCACGAGTGTCAGCTCCGCCGGCCGCCTAACCTGGCGACATAGAGGCGCCCTCTGGCAGCGGCCGCACAAAACGGGCGCCAGTTGTGTGTAAAATGCCCCCTCCGGGAGACACGGCGCTTTGTAGTTTGGCAGACGAATGGCATGGAGATCGTGCCTGCTAGGAAAGAAAAAATGAAAAAACAAAACAAAACAAAACGAAAAAGAAAGAAAAAGAGATACAAAAACGCCTAGAGTTAAAAGAAAAATATATATTTGGTGTGTGTTGCCTGGAGCAAGGTGGAGGGATTTCGTAGAGATGGCGCCCAGTGGGAAAGAGAAAAAAGAAAAAAAGCCTAGAGATGAAAAAAAAAAAAAAAAAGAGTTGACGGTCCTGGCTGAAGAAAGGCAGAGGGACAGTGTTAAGATGGCACCCACCAGGCTCAGTTCCCGGAGAAAAGCACAGCAGGCTCCCAAATGGGCATCAAATGCGATGCCCGCCCCTCAGGCCTTGCTCCAAGGCAAGCAAAGGAGACTCTCATACCGCAAGTGCGGGCACCTCCCCATCTGCTGCTTCTCCGCTGGGCCCTGGGGCAGGTGATCGGATTGAGCCCTTGAAGAGCCATTTCTCAGATTGCCCCGGCCTTGTGGGTCTAGTGGACAGGAGCCCTGCTGGTTTTCCAAGCTGGATATTTTGAGGGGCTCCTCTCTCAGGTGCTGATCTTAAAAGTTGGGGAACCCTCACGTGGGTTTCAAAGCCTTCTCTCCTCAGGGAGAAGCTCTGGGTTTTGAGTTCTCTCCCCACTGTGGGTCCTGTGCCAGGGGCGCGGTTTCTGGCGAGATTTTGTCCCAGCCTCTCCTATCTACCTTCTCTCTTTTGCCCAATGCCATGGGTAAGAGTCACTCAGTCAGTTTTCAGTTTTTCTAGAGGCAGTTCCATATGTAGCTATAGATTTGGCCTGTTTATGGGAGGAGGTGCATTCGGGATCCTCTTACATCGCCATCTTGAAATGGAACCCTAAACTTACTTTTAAAAAACTTTAGCAATATGATTCTAACAGCCTTCTGAATGAATAAAGATATAGGGATGGATAGAAATATTTTGAAGAGAGAGCACAGAGAAAATACTTGCTGAATCAGACATTGAAAATCATTATAGAGCCATAGTAATTAATAGGATGCTACAGGTGCTGAGTGATGGTATCTAATATATAACTGCAAATAAACATATATATTTGTTTATATATTATATTTATTTGTATATATAATAAAAGTGTCTTCACAAAGGAAGGAGTTACTTGGTCATATTAAGGGCATAGCACAGTATGCAATAAATGGTAGCTGAGGAGAAAAGAAAATGAAGCAAAACAGGGGTGGAGGCAATAACCTGTATGTGTCACAGCAGGGAAGGGCAAACACTTTCAGGAAACTCCAGCCTGGGAAGGTGAGTACAGCATCTGGGATATTAGCACAGATACGAGAGTTGACAGATACACGTTTCTAAGTAGGAGAGTTACTCCACAGTCAGGGACAGGAGGTGGCAGAATTCAGAACCCCAGACCTGGGCTTAGAAATAATAAGTGATAGACAAACAAGTCAGAGCAGGAACTGAGGCATAAAAGGGTTGGTATTAGGGATTAGAACTTGTTTCTTCACTGCTCATTGATCCAGACATCAGCACAGCCTCAGGAAGCCCTGGTTTCAGTGTCTGCTCTGTTATTTACTAACGATAAAATGGGTAAGTCAGTCAATCCTTCTGAGCTTCATTTTCCTTATGTGTGAGGTGAGAACAATGGTACTTGCTCCATAGTTGTTGTGAGAATTAAATGAATTAATATATATAAAGTCCTTAGAAAGTGCCTGGCAAATAGTGAGTTCTAAATAATTTTTAGCTAATAAGGTGCATTGTTATAATCATTACTACTTTATTCAGCTCCTTCTATGGGGCAGGTCTGGGAACTATGGAGTTGTAGTCCTCGACAGTCTCAGTCTAGTGTGGGAATATGCATACTTTCAGTTCTGTGTATAGAACGCTATCATGTTAGCAGTCTGTGAGCCCCGTGACTACCTGTTTTGGAGGTGACATTTGAGCTGGGATCTGTGGTATGATTGAGGGAAAACGTGGTGCTGGGAGATGGGGGAAAGAGATGGTTTCAACGAGAGGGGGCACTGTGTACACACACTGCTTGTCAAAGAGCACGGTGAACAGTAAAAAGTTCATTGTTACAGGGAGCCGGAGGAAATAAACTTGGACAGATTCTTTTAAGGGGCTCAAAGGCAAGGGAAAGGAGTTTATACTTGATGTGGCAGATGGTGGAGAGTCACTGTAGCTTCTTGGGCAAGGCATGAGCGGGGGGAAAATGATTTCGTAAGGATGCTTAGCCTGACAATATTGTGCCATATATATCGGGATGAAGAAGGATGGCAAGGAAACAGCCGGGGCATCGCCTGGCAATCCCAGAGCTCAGTGCTCCAGGGCAGGGAGGGAAAGCGACAAGGGGGGAGGCTTTGCAGAAGCAGCAACCACTAGATAAGAAATTGATTGGATTTGAAGAAGAAAGAAGAATCTAGAATGGCTACAGAATTGCTCAGAGACCAGAAGAAAGGTCAATTCTAAATGAACTCGGGGTAGTTGGGAAGGGAAGTTGATCAAAGGGTAGAGTTTTCCAAATCACACAGATGAAAGTGGGGGAAATGTGTTTTTTTTTCATAATGAAGAGAAGGCTCCCTTACCTAAAAGAAGGTAAGGGGAAAGTAAAAGTAATGGCTGAGTTTTGCAGAAGAGCCCCTGCTGTGGTTGGACCATATATAGGAACTTTATGGCAAGAGAAGTTCCCTCAAATAGAACATGAGTTATAAATGAGGAAGAAAGTGCACTGATGATGGCCATGTGGGTCTGCAGCTCAGCCAGAGGAGTTTATCCTGCTGAGCAGCTCACACGTCCCAGGTGAGACCCAGGTGGGTAAATTTATGAGGGACCCTGACTTTTGAAGAAAGGCAGGCATCCGTGAGGGCAATTAGTTCCTAACACAATCACAGGTTATCACCTGGAATGAAAGCTCCCTCTAGCCAAGTGTCCCTGAAGCACCCCTACGCCTGCATTTGTAAGGACCACTGCCTTTACCACCTTCCGTCTCCCTATCGTCCACCTCATGAATAGGGTGGAATAGTCTCAGGGTTTCTTTCAGCCCTAGGATACCTTGAGTTCATGAGTTCGTCATGAGAGGAGAAGTAGAAGAACCTTCTAGACAAGTGGAAAGTCTCAATATGCCCAAAGGTGCTGTATTTTGTTGCATAAAAGGCTAGATCGGAGAGCCTGTGAATCTTGGCACCGCTGAGACTCCAGCAGCCACGAGGCAGTTTAGGTTGGCTGGGGCCAACTTAATGCCTAGACTCTACACACTCTGGATTTAGGGGTAACTAGCTCTGCTTGGTGTGTGAGAAACACAAGAACCAGCGCAGCCATGGGAGGATATGTGTGCATTCGTGATTGCTCCTCTCGACATCAGTGTAACCTCATGGATCTTTAGATTTAGGCTTTTGGGGATCCTTCTATCAACTATACTTTATGAACCATAAGCTATGCTTTAAGCAATAAGCAGTGAATGTAATCACATTGTTAGCAGAATTGTGTCAATTACTACAGCTTACCGGTGGGCAGCCCAGCCCGGATCCCATAGAGCTGTCTGGTTAGCTGATCAGTCTTGGGCTGTCAGGGCTTCTGACACAAATAAAACCACCCATGGCAGCTGACCACATGGAACATCTAGATAACCGAGGAGAAGCTGAGCTGACTACTTTGATCATACCGGAAAAGCTACGATTAGTCTCACTGGCAAATACATGTAATCAATTTCTCGTTTATTCTTACAAATTAAAAGGTGAATCAACAAAGAGGTTGAAATGAACATAGTTTGTTTTCCCAGGGTCTAGTTGTGGTATGCATGCAAATTTGTATCCAACTCTTTTCACTTGTCATTATTGCAAAATGTATTCTGTTATTATTAACTCTTGATAAACATCATTTGGTATAAAATATTTATCCAATTAGAAATAGAATAATGTTACCTTTTTTTCAGAAATTTAAATTATTTTAGCTTTTTGATATTACAAATGGTGATGTTATTAATATCATACATAGAGCCTTTTCAATTTTCTTATAATAGATTTCTAGGAGTGGAATTATTCTGTCAAATTAAGTTAATATTTATAAAAGTCTTGATATGTATTCTCAAATTATTTCTCAAAATGTTTATATGGTAGCACCTGAAAGTGCTCATCACCACACCTCAGTAACTATTTCTATATCTTTCTATGAAAATGGTATAATGTTACCGCTATTAAAGCATGAAGCATCATTGGAATATGTACAGATATGCGTAGGTGTGGTTAGAGTGTATTTGTCTGTCTGTCTTTGTCTGTTTTTACTCTGGGAAAGGAACTCTGCAGTGGGAGTCTGTATATGCAAGTTTTCCACATGACTTGCATCTGATTTCTTTTGTATCTATCTCTTTTGTTTTCTTTCTGTACCACACTGACTTGTCATACTCTCTTTCTCACTAAGAAAGATGAGGCTTTAAAACATTTTCTTTCACCTGAAAGTGAGGAATGCACACAATGATCACTTCCTAGTAGAAATGTGGATGAAACAGCTGCAGGCAGTGTGACAGATGATGGCCCAGGTTCCCTGCTCTGTAGGCATTCAGGCCTGTGCATGCTGTTCCCTCTTCTGGGGTCTTTCTTCCTCTTCCCCACTCAGTCTAGTGAACTAGAAGTTTCCGGGGAACCTTTCCTGGTGACTGTAAGTCTCCTGGCATGCTGAGCTTCACTTATCCATTTGGACATTTTCACACAATCCAAACAGGGAAAATATTGGCTGAAGTGATACCCAAGTGCTAGAATTATAGCTGGTTTCAGGGGAAACTGATGGGGACTCAGAAAACCTCTCAGGCACTGCTTTTGCTGTCTGGATTGGCGCCAGGCTTCCTCTGTGCTGTCCCTGCTCTCCAACACCTCCCCCTCGAGGTGGTAAAGTGGCTGCCAGAGTTCCACCTTATATTCCTTCCCACTCAGTCCAACAGGAAAAGAGAGCTTCCTCCTCTCTGACAGCTCAAACCAAAGCTTGGGAATTGTGGCTTACAAGTTCTGAATTGCTTTCCTTAGACCATAAACCCAATCTAGAAGCTATCCCTCAACAGAGAGGAGCAAAATGAGCTGATTGGCTTGGCTTTAGGTCACGTGTCCTTCCCAAGGACTGACTGTAAGTAAGGTGGAATAGACGCCCGACAAAAATCGGGCTGTTACAAAAGTGATGTGCCCGGCCACCACGTATATTATAACTTGTATAGCTCTGCATTCGAAACATCACTTTTCCCCAATAAAGTATAAGCCCTGAGATCCCCGCTTCAATGTCTGTCTTGTTCTTCAGCGCCAAGCTGCAAGTCTCATGTGTAGTAAGCACTCAGTAAATATCTGTTGAATGAATGACTTGGACCCGTTGAGTAATGTCTCTCGATTTAATCTCCTGTTATTTTTGGTAACTATGAAATTGTGGTGGTGGTAGAGTCTACGATATTTTCAAAGCATCTTTATAAATTATTAAATTTTATAAAGGTCTTACAAAGGGCTTTTTTTTCCATGTAAAAACTGGTAACTCAACTGGTAACCTGACTGATGCTGTAGCTTACCTTCCTCCGCAGCGTTTGTGCCCGGGAAGTGCACCCTCAATGACCTTTTCTTTTCTTCTGGGCCCTAGGCATGGACACATCGAGCCACAGTCACTCAGCACTTGACGGCCTCCTTCAGCATTCGAGACGCTGGGGACTCACCTCAGAGCTGTGAGCGAGCCTCCCAGCATGCAACATCCGCAGACAGAGCAAATATTAAGATTCTGTAGAGCCTATATTGCAAATATTGGAAGTTAAATAATTCCATAGCCAATGAAAAAAAGACTGGCAACCTTTCTAATGCAAAAAGGGAATATGCAATGTCACTGAGCATGGTATTAAAATTGTAATGACAGCATCAAAAAAGGGCAAGAAGCACCAATGACAGGAACAAAGGGGGACAAGAATTTAGGTAAAATTTGTACAAATCCAGGATTTGAAGCCTGATGTAATCCAAGCAATTTCTTTATCTACATAGACCATGTTATTGACCTCTTTCATGTTTTCCCAGCTGGCACTGGGGATGTTTACCACGGTGCTGGGGGGACTCGTGCTCCTTTTTGGGAGCCAGCTCCTTTTCGGTTAGAATGGCTGCCTTGCTGCATGGAGGGCTCATGTCTCAGGAGCTGCCAGGCACCAAAGCTTCATCCCTGCCCTGGCCGGCCAATACGTCTGGCATAGAAGTGTCAGGAAGAGTACTGTCTCCATCCAGATATCCTCTTAGGATCAAATGGCGGACAAATTTTCAGAAAGCTGTGGGGAGGACAGAGTTCCCGCGGACTTGGAAGGGGAATAGAGGTCTGTGCCATCCAGAAAAGAGCAGGCGGGGCGCACTGCCGAGGGTCACGTCCGGGAGTCGGGACTGCAGCCACGGGGAGCCCTGGCCACGTCAGGTATTTCCACGCCCTGAAACAGCTGGATCTGAAGGGGTCCCCCAGGCGGGAGAGGGCTCATCTCATCTCTGCTGTATCTGGAGTGCGCCTCCCGGCGTCTGGTCACTACCTAGCCCCAGAACTACTTTGGCCCAACTCTGTGTGTGTGTGTGTGTGTGTTCCCCCTGTGACTGAGATTGAATTCTTCCTTCTACGGTATCACTTTGGGCGCCGTGAAGTTGTTTGTGCTCTTAAACTCTTTGTCAGATGTGCTTCTGTTTCTGTTAGAAAAATATAAACAACTGAGTGATAACATTGGTGTTTATGGTGGAGAACCTGAAAAACCTAGGGAAAGAAAAAGGCTAAAATAAAAATCACTTTTAATCTACCACTCAGAGATAATCACTATCTGCATTTTGACAAATTCATTCTCTTTCTGCTCCCTCCCTTTCTCTGTCTCTGTCTCCCCTTCTTGCCCCCCTTCTTGCCTCCTTCCCAGGAGCAGGATGACACTGGACATGCTGTTTTTTTAATTTGACTTATCCTCACCCACAGACACTTGTGTGTACCCATACTATATTTTGTGAAAATGTTTTCAAGTCATTAAATATTCTTCTGTAATATTATTTTTAGTGATTGTAAAATATTCCACCATTTATTTAACAGAACCTCTAGTGTTAGACATGGTTATTCTTTCAGTTCTTTTGCTGTTACAAACATCCCTCTGATAACAAATGTATAAATCTTGGTGTGCATCCATTAATTAATTTTTAAAATCATTTCACAAAGTTTACAATTTACAGGTCTGTAATGTAGCTAATGATTTCTGGTGGTTTGTTGACCTCAGCTTGGGAATAAATTCCTTTGAATAAAGTCCTGACAGGAGGCATTGCCAGCTCAAAGGGGACCCTAAATGATAAGGCTTTTCATGTTACTTCGCACGGCTGCTTTGCTCCCTGCAGGGTTGTGGACTGGGATGCGGGGAATCTGTGGTCAGATTCTCTTTGTGGCGACATGCTGCAGCAAAGCTCTTTGACTCTAGATGGCGATGTTTCATCATGTTAAATGCCATGCACGCAGAATGGATAACAATAGTTTTCACAGTTACGTGTGGATTTACTAAAACAGAATAGAGACAACAATGGGCAAGTGGTCATATAAATTTTGTCTAGAAGGCATTTATTCAAGGCCAAGACTGCGAATTCTATCTTGGCATTAGCTCTGTGACGAGCCTCTGAGGAAGGGGGTAAATATTCATAAGGGTACATCGAGGTTGCAGATTTTGCAGCCTGAAAAGGTGGAAATATGCTCGCATCCACTAAGTTGTTGTTTCAACCCTTTCCCTAGCATATCTGTTCTCTATTTCTCAGGGCGACTTGGCAGTGGCCCGCCTCACTGTCCCTCCTTGTGACCAACTATGACTCTTAGTGGATCTTCGATCTCTGAGCTTCTCCTGGTCTGCAGGCGGGAGAATCTCCCCTTTTCTGGGGATGGGATGGGTGGCATACCCTGCAATTCACTCTCCTCCTTCCCTCTCTGTGGCCAGCCTCTCTCCTGCATAAACAGTGCAGAACTGGAATGTTAATATGAAAGTTTCTGGATGGAGGGCCGCCCTCCAGGAAAGCCCGAGGCTTCTTTACTGCCATTGAAGAAATGCTTTGGATGGTAGAGATGGTAAGAATCCTGTCAGTCTTTGAGGATGATCACTTTGAGAAAATTGTACCAGTCCTTGTCCCTCCAGGTCCAGAGATAGCGGCTACCTGCTTTGTGCTTCCAAACACAGTCATTCATTCTTTCAAAAACATTTATTGACTGCTAACTATGTTTGGGATTCACAACAAAGAAGACAGACCTGGTTTCTACTTTTCAGAGCTCAGTAGTAAAGGAAACGTCATTTAATTAGTAACAATGTTTTTGACAAGTATCATAAAGGACAAGTACAATCCTTACAAGAATTATAAGTAAATTCTTACAGAACTTAAAAGAATCTAGCTTGGGAAGCCAAGGACAACTAGGAGTTGGTGTGGTGAAGGGAGCAGGGTGAGAGAGCCAGGCAAGGAGGACAGCAGTGCACAGGGCCCCTGGGGGGAGGGAGGGACATGACACACAGGAGGAATTGAGAGTGGGTGCAGGCTGGTTGGTGTCTGGCGGAGAGTGGCATGGCATGAGGCTGGAGAGATTTTGAATTTATCTAAGAGCGTTTGGAAAACTATATAAAGGTTTAAAATAAGAAAATAATAACAAACTAATGGGATCAAATTTGACTTAGAGAAGATTGCTTGCAGATATGTGGAGAATGGCTCAGTGTATGGATGCTGGGAAAGTAGGTGAGAAGCTATGAAATCTTCTGGTCCAAAGGTTTTGGTGGTGGTGGTGGGGATGAGGGGTGGATTTGAGAGATACGTAAGAGGTGAGAGAGCCAGGAGTTGGTAACTGATTATGTGGGGAGTGAGAGGGAGGGAGTAATGAAGGCTAGCATCCAAGTGTCCGGCTTCAGGAGTAGTTGAGTTTATCAAGACATAGATAACTGGAAGAGAAACAGATGTGGGCACAAGATTATGAGGTCAGCTTTAGACAAGTAGCATTTGTAATATATGGGAAATATATATAGTCAAATGTATAGATCTGGGATCCAGAAGAGAGTTGGGTGGCACAATGATCCTCAAAGTATGATCCCTAGACCAGCAGCAGCACCTGGGAGCTTATTAGAAATGCAGATTCTCAGGCTCCATTTCAGACCTAGTGCATCCAAAACTCTTGGAGTGGGGCCCAGAAATCTGTGTTTTAACAAGCATCCCAGGTGATTCTGATTCATGCTGAAGTTTGAGAACTACTAGACTATATCTCCAACATTTAGAAGTTTTGTGGAGGAGGATGAATAAGCAAAGAATCTCAAGGAATGACAAGGGTTGTAGCAAGAAAACTGCGGCAATAGGGAGTCACAGAAGCCAAATGAGGGAGAGGTCAACTGGGTGAATCCTTCTCAGAAGTCAAATAAAATGAGGACTGAAACCAGTCTGTTGGCTTAACAACATGAACGTTATTGGTGATGGTAGCTAGACCAATTATGAGGGAATGGTGGGGCAAGTAGCCCAATGAGCGTGGCTTAACGAAGGAGTGGCAGATGGAGAAGTGAGAGTGGCACATTCCTCTTTGGTAAGCTTGCCTTAGAACAGAAAATGAAAGATGGGTGGTAGTTGATGGGGAATGTGAGGTTGAGGTTTTTTTTCTTTTAAAAAAAATATGGAACACTTCACGAATTTGATTGTCAGCTTGCACAGGGACCATGCTCATCTTCTCTGTATCATTCCAATTTTATTATATGTGCTGCTGAAGAGAGCACGAATTTTTTTTTTTAAATTGTACGTATTTTAGGCATACTATAGAAAAGTGCACAAATCACAAGTATATGGCTCAACTCGGAAAAGTTGGTGACCAAACTCAATTGTTTTTAAATCATTTTTAATATTAGGATACTTTTTATTGAGATGGAATTGACATATAACATTATATTAGTTTCAGGTGTACAACATAATGATTCAATATTTGTATATGTTGCAAAATGATCACTATAATAAGTCTAGTTAACATCCATCACCATACCAAACTCAACTGTGTTTGATCATAAAAGTGGAGAACAGCAGGGAACGGTGTCCTCTCCCTGGAGCCCAGTCGCACTCTGCATCCGGCTACCCCAGCCCAAGCCCGCTCTCCTCAGAATGCTGTTCACCTGAGCGCTTCCGGGAACGGTGTCTGTCTTTCCTCCAGGAAGCCTGTGAGACTCCAGCTCCAGGGGTGGATCCTGATTAGTTTAAATGAATCATGGTCATATCATTCTCCTGGCCAATGACTGATTTGGTCCCTAGGCCTTGGACAATCAGCTATTTTCACGGGTAAAGGGGTGGACAGGCAAACTAGGTTGATCCAGTCAGACTGAAGGAAAGGCTTTATTCCATGGTTCAGGGGAAAGCTATTCACTCTCTTCCACTGGATGGGAACGAGAAAGCATGCTTCCATTGTTGCTGCTTGTGGTCTTCTTTCAACAGTGAAGGAAGGCAGCGTGAAGACAAAACCTTCACACAAAGGAGCGCCAAGCAAAGCAAGAGAACTGGAGAGAAATGGTGCCAGAGCCCCAACTGCTCTTCACTCAGAATCCTCAGGACCTCAGAATTTCCTGCTATATGACGTAAAGGGGATTATTATTTTTTTCAGTTCAGTTCATATTTTCTGTTGCTTAGAGCTAAAAGCATCCTGACACAGGTAGGTGTCATTGCTCTCTTTGGTATGGATGAGGAAACTGAGGCTCAGAGAGGTGAGATCGCATGTTTCAGTCATGCAGCTAAACCTTTGGACCCACATCTGCTTGATTTCTAAACTTCTGTGCAGCATGGCTCTCACTGGTCTGTATTTATTAGGGACACAGCAGAAAACAGATTGCATAGTCAGATGGGGTAATTAAGCAGAGTGTAATAAGGGGGCCCTTTACAAAGGTGTGGGCGGGTTTAAGGAAACCCCCCACCCCCAAAAAAGGTAAATGAAGCTCCCAGGGCTAGTAACAGACACGAGTCACTTATACTCCTAGATCCACAGGGACAAGGCAGAAAGGAGGGGATGGGGGGCTATTCGGGGAAACTGGAGTGAGCTGTGGCTCCGGACATAGGAGAGGGTCACCCTTTGGAGCTAAGGTCTTTGTAGGGGATTACAGCTGTGACCCAACCTTTGGCCAGACTGTGAGGGAACCTGGGTGATAAATACTTTCGTTGCTTTGTTCTCCCACCCTTCAGTCTCCTGTTGGGCTCCCTTGAGAAGCCAGTGGGCAAAGGGGCTTGGATGACGCAGTCCATAGATCAGGGAACAGAGCAAGAAGAAGGAGGGAGGAAAGACCTGGAGGAGCAACTGGAAGAGATCCCACACAAGGAACCTCTCACTTCCTACCAGTTCCCAGACTCCCCCAGTGCTGCGGATTGGTTAACCGGGAGCAGACTCTGAGAAGATTAGCTTGCAGGACATCAGTATGAAGTGTTTTTGTCATCAACACCCATGGAAGAACGGGAAGGAGGTAGAATTGGGCAGAGAGAGAAGATGAGATGCAAAGCAGTCCAAAAGAAGGCCTCAGCCAAACACATGGGGAGCTCTGGGCCTGGGTGGTCCTTCAGAATTCTCCATAGTTTGGGGTAAGGGGCCTGACCATGTTATAGCCCAGTGTTGATCAGTCATGGGTTGCAGACTGAGTATCCAAGTGTCACTGTGAACTCAGACCCTTTGTCAAAAGTCCTTAAATTGTTTGGATTTCCCTTTCTCAAGTGTACAGTTCCCTGAATCAATTGGCTAAGTCTCTTTGGAAAAAGATCGGGGGCAATCACTTCTTGTATCCTTGCCATGGTGTTGCTGGATTCTTCCTCCCAGAGACCTGGCTTCTCCTTCAGTTGATGAGTTCTGGTTCTGAAACCCAACTTAGGTCTAGAAACTGATAAAGGAATCATGACTTTGAATTGGGGTGACTGCCTTCAGACTCCTGATTATCCATCTTGGGCTTCTTTGAACTATACAGACTGAAAAGCACCCTTGTTGATTGCTCATCTGGTTCACCTCCAGCGAAGCTCCTTTCTATTGACCATCTCCATAACCCCCAGCTGGTCAGGCCTCCTTCTGCCACTTTGACCTTGCCACTCATTGCATTACTTTCCCCCACCTGGCTTCTACTGGTTAAGTGCTGATACATGGCCTCGATTATTTTGGAGGTTTAGCATGCCCATTGCTAACAGATGTGAGCCCATGTCTGTGTCTTCTATCACCTGCCCTGGCCCATGGCGGGAGCCACCACCAAACTTCTTAGTGATGTTCTTGGCCCTCTCACTAGTCATTCCTCATTGTTTTGGTAAATGGTAGATGCTCTCTTTGAAACAAAGTGATCTGGTGGATTTTCTGGCTTTACATAGTGTATCCACTTCGCTATGTCTTTTAATCCCTTTTTCCACTGTCTGGCACTGTAATTCTGGTATTTCTATCTCACTTAGTGTGGGCCATCCCCTTTCTCACGCTTCTAGAGGCCACTCTAGCTGTGTGTGTGCACCATTTTCAAGGGTCCCTGTCAGAGTGTTAAATGCTGTGTCATGAGAGACCACTCCCACATCAATAAACTTCAGTCAAATTTGTTTTACCTACCTTAGTCCAGCACAAGCAGAATCCAGTCCTATTTATACTTTTCTGGCTACTACTGCACCATGGAGTTACTTTGGGCTATTGTCCTTCTCCTTCCAGCATGTCTCAAATTGGTTTATGTTGTGATTTAAGTATAGTTATTGGTCAAGTGGCCAGGGCAGAGAGTGGGGATAGAGACTGAGCCGGCTCATGTTCTTTTGCACAGGCAAGATCTGTGCATGATCTTTAAGCAAAAGAAGAGTGGCAACCCTTCACTAGGGGGATTGGGCCACTTCCGCAGGCTTAGAGAGTGATTCAAGGTTTTTGAGTCCATCAACCTGGATGTCCTCATCCCATGTGTCAGAATCTCATTCTTTCCAGATCAAGGCCCTGATTGTGGCACAGCTGATCTACCTTGGTTGGGAGTTTAATCTACGAAACTCGACTGTCCCTGGGTGAGGTGCACAGCTCTCTGCCCTCCTGCTGAGGAGATGAAAAGCACTTTATTTGTCATCAAGGAAGTACTCTGCCTTTTACACTTAGCTTTTTATTGCCAATTTATCCATCTCAGCTTTTTGTTATCTTTATCCAGAGCATCAACAGATGGCAACAGCCAGTCTATTCCACTATCCTTGCAGTTGCTATTTCCCCCATTATCCCCTCAAAATCCAGCTAATGCATTCCCTTCCATCACTTCTTGTTCACCATCTGTAAAAGTTTCAACAATTGCACCATTACCATGTGCCAAGGCTATCTGTGCTGCTCCTATTATCAGAGATGGGGCCGCATTGCCAGCAGGTGGGCAGGTGATCCAGTTTAAAATTCTCATCTTGGCATTTGTTTTCTCACTACTGAAACAAACTGTGTTGCCAGTTGGGTTCCCTTGGAAGCCAACCGTGAAGTAGAGAAAGGCATGCAGGCAGCTTATTTGTGAATGCAACTTAAAATTCATTTGTATGCATGTGGCTAAGTTTTGTTTCTTTGAGCTGGTGATGCCCCTGCAATGGAAAATCTGACTTGTAGCCTTAAAATATCTGGCCTCTTCAGAAATTTTTTGGGTAAGACAGCCAAATAATAACACTCATTTAATGTAAGGAGAGGACAAGTACAGAGACTGACAAAGAATGTCTTTCCCTGCTAGATGTTGTCAGATTAATAAGGAAAAGTAGTAAACAGTGAAAACCCCTTAGGAAGCAACATTTAAAAGCTGTTCACAAATATGTCATTTAACAGAAATCATACTCACCTTTCCCCTGTTTTTCTATCATGAATAGCTGCTGCAGATAGAAATTTACATATATATGTGAATATGCATTATATGAAATATATAATTTATAGTCTATGAGTTTACTGTTCTGATAATTTGCATAGATTTGTAGATTTAATTCTTTTGGAATATTGTTAGATAATTTCATATTACTCATTCTTGTCCTGTAGAGTTAAATATCTTGATACCAAAATTCAAAAATATCACAGTATAATTATAATGTAAACGTCCAAATAATAATTTTAATAATGTAAGTAATAGTAATAACATCGGATATTTATGAAGTGCATCTTTTGTGGCAGACTCAGTGCTCAGTATCTCAGTGTTGTTATCCTCCATGACGCTAACAGGCGTCTCTGACTCCTCAGCCCATAGTCCTAACCTCTGCCCCGTAAAGGCAGCTGTGCTAGTCTGGAGTGTGCTGTTCTTCACTGCATCAGCTCGTCCAATTCACTGACAGCTTACCCCCGATAACGATCATGAAAAGAGCCTTCTAAATTCCATCCTTTTACTCTTTCACGTCAGGTGGATTCATTTGGATCATTCTATGAAATTGACTGTTGTCCATCAAGATCCAACCAAAGAAGAAATAGCAAAATGCTGAGGGTGGTCACAGACTTTCTAGTTCCCCAAGGAGCTCTGCTCCTTGTGCTTTTGGATCTCAGCACGTGACCTTCCTTTGGCTGAGCATGGCCTGCCCCCTCCACTGCTGACCCGACAAAATTCTCTCACCTTTGTTTCAGTTCAAACATTGCTTCTTATTTTTGTGACGCCTTTTGAGTTTCTCAGGTTGACAGAGGCATTTGCCTATGCTCTTTGTTCTCGTTCTCTCTCCCTTGCTCTCTAATCTCCACACTAAGAATGATTTTCTTTCTAAAATGGAATTATCTGTAGAGCTGTTTGTCTATCAGGTTAGGAGATACTTCAGAGTGTGTTCTGAGTCTTTTAATCCCTCCTAGCACTTTGCACAATATCTTGCACAGTTGGTTGGTTGAATGAGTAAATGCAAGAATAGATCAAAGCTCAGAGAGTGCTAGGACTAAAGGGACATTTAGGCAAAAATAGCCATTTCAGGATAAAAATGTAGAGCATGTGGCTTAGTTATCAGTGCACACACACTGGATATGCCATCAATAAACTTCTCTCCTCATCCCGGGAAGGGCTGCTTGCAGCCTTTTGCTACTTTTCTGGACTGGAACAGGAATCCCTTTTCTCTAGCAGTTCACATGAACAAGACACTAAACAGCTAGTTTGACTTTGTCATCAATGACCTCCCTAGTTCGTTGACTGAATTAAAGTCACTGTGAACTTATATATGCCACCTCATTGCAGAATTCTTCATTCACTGCCAACTCTTAACAACAGAGCAGAAAATTTCTTTCTTGCTCTCTAGTGCCCCTTTTAATACCTTTAGTACCTCCTTCCTCTTGTAGGTTCTGTCAGATCTTTACTAGTCCATATGCAGATTCTCTTCCTTCTACCACATGCCCCCCAGGAGAAGAAACAACTCATGCTCTTGAATTGTGTAGATCTCAAAGGAAAATCAGTACAGGCCCTTTCTCTAATCCCTCATGTGATTAGATTACCCCTACTTTAGAAACTTTTCTAGAATTAAGAGGCAATAATTGGGAGATAAGAAAGAACAGGACATTGGATTGAATTGTTAAAAAGTGGACTCATGTAGAAGAGGAAACCTCCAGGGTCCTACCAGGGTCATGTCACAATCACTGTGGCGTCACAGTTGGGATCCTGCTGGGAGATAATGGCTGTGCTAATTAATGAGATGGAGAGAAAAGTTAGAGCTTATCTTCCTTTTTCTTCCACTGAAATATTTTTTCCTCAGCATCTTTCCTCTGCGTTTTCTGAAAGAAGCAATGCTGGATCTGAGATTCTGAGTCTGCCTCTGTCTTCAATTCTAGCAACCACGTTGTGACATGTGGCGTCTCAGCTCTGACGTGTAGGTGCTGAAGGGCAGATTCTGAGTGATTCGTTGTGATGTGCAGGACAGTATTCAGATAATTAGCTAGACTCTAGTTAGGTCAGGCCTAGCTAGACCTAACTCTAGGCTAGCCTGCGATTCCTCAGTCCTGTCACATGTCAAGAATATTCACCAACCACATTTGATGGAGCAATTCATTAATGGACACTTTTGACCTCACAGTATCAAATTGGAAATTCTTGCTCAGTGTAAATTGATACTGGCTTTGCCTTTTGCTGCATTATTTTAAAGGAACCTGAAGTAGAATGACCTGTTCTTGTAATGCACATCAGCTCCTCTTTATAATAAAAGTGAGAACTCAGGGCCTGGCTTTCCCCCATTTCCAGTAACTGCCTTCATTAGAGACATTGCTAGGGCCATGAGAAATATCTTCTCATATAAAATTTAATATAAAAATAAATATAACAGAATTTTGGGCAAAGATAAAATGATAGGTGACTCTTGGACAACTATTATGTGGGTAATCTCAATAGAATTGGGGTCCTGTTTCAAGTGAGTTGAGAAGGGGCTTATCCTTTATTTTGTATAAGAAGCAAGGTTGAGGCAAATTGTGAAGCCATTAATGTTGAGTCTGAAACTATGGGGTTGATGTTTTTTAGGCACCACTTTTTGTTTTTTCTCTTTTCTTGTCATTCTGATGACCAATTTCTGTGATGCTCACTGGGTCAGAAATCCACTGTTTCTTAATGGGCCATTAAAATTTATCGGTCTGATAGCCTAAAAATTGCATTTGGGGCAAAAAAACAAATAGCCAACAAAAGGTGAGTGTGCCATACTGCATACCCAAACAAGAACGGACTTGTTTTAGGTATCGTTTAAAATTTAAACAAATTATTTTAAATTTGAGATTTTATGAAGATCGTGTTAAATGATGAATTGAGATCAAAAGAGACCTTGGGAAGATTTATGTTGATTTTCCTTTAACACGTGTAAACACACCCAGAAAACACATTATAAATAACACACAGCCGCCACTACAATATGAGCCTTCCGTTAAGGTCCGGGAATCCCTTGCCCAAGGAAATGTCTCACTCCTGGTTCTCTGTGCATCACCTTCTTTTCATGTCATGGTCGTTCTGTTCCCGCCCTAATTCTTTCCTGCTTTGCCCTCTGATCTGGATTCACTCACATTCAACAGGTCACCTGCTGGGATCAGGGCAGCTTACCAATTCCACAGCGTTCTCACTTTCCCTGTCTGCAGTTGTTCAAGGCCACACTTCAAATTTGGTTTTTACCAACTGCGTTTCTCTGTCAGTGTTGGGGTGTAAAGCTGGGCACATCAAGGTACCGCCCCTCTGATTCTATAAACTGCTTATTGTAGCTACTGCTTATAAAATATTGATGCTGCAGAGGTGGACAGGCTTTATCAGCCCCCGTTGTTTTGGGAGGATGGAGTGGCTTTCAGCTGGAGTACATCTAAAAATGGTCTCTCCCGCTGCTGAAAGCCTGACACTGGAGATGATTTGTGTTTCGCTCTGTCAGTTTCCCTAGCTGACGTCAGCAGTTAAAACGACCCATTTGCTACTTCATGGCGTTTTGCTTTTTAACCGGTTCATGTGTCCCATGTTTGTGATTCACAAACTCTCAAGATAGACACCTCCTGAGAGGCAAGTGATGGACAGTAGTATGGAGGTTGTTCTAGACTACAGACTGTGCTGCGCTGACAACCACTGCAGGTTCCACGATTCACTTGGATTTTGGTTATTATGATGAAGTCACTGAACCCTCAATAGAAGTTTTAGTTCATTCCCTCATTATCTGATTATAGGTACTGACGGAATGGGAATAACGGAGACACACAAGCATACAGGCATGCACATGAATAGTTTATTAAGGGCTTACTTCGTACCAGACACTGTTCTAACTGCCTGACATATTTTGATTCTTTTAATTCTCTGATTATTTCCACTGGAATAATAAAATTTTAATTTATATTTATTCATACTGCCCCTTTACACTTTCAGTGTCCTCCACTGTTCTAATCCACAACAGAATTAAATAGTAATATTTATTAACACCGCCACTTTACGCTTTGAGTGTCCTCCACGCTGAGGTAGGTGATATTATTATTATTTCATAAAAGAGGAAACAGGCACAGAGAAGTTAAGTAATTTTCCTGAAGCTACATAATTTCTAAAAGGTGAAGCCAGCTTTGGATCTTAGGTAGTCAAGTTCAAGTTCACGCCTTAAAGACCACACTGATCATCTCTCCAACCTTTTGGGAAGCCTGGTTTAGCCCCAACATCAGCAGTTGAGGTAAAAAAAAAAAAAAAAAAAAAAAAAAAACCCAAAGAAACGAAAAAAAAAAAACCCCTAGAAAATCTAGTTGCTACTTGACGGCAGGTTGTTGTTTAACCGGTTCGTAAACGTGCTCGCTCTGTGCTGCTCCTTCCGCTGTTCCGCCTCCTCTTCCAAGACCTTTACTATAAACACACTTGGAAAGGATTTAATAATTTAGAAAGAACGTGATAAGATGAATTTCCCCCTCTTATTCTGAGACCACTGGGTATCTAGCTATGACGGAAATAGGACAAAAGGCAGAGGTCATAAGGAAAGTGGAAGCAAGAGGGAGGAATGAAGATAATCCCTACTTCGTAAGTTTTTCTAGGATTAGCTCCTGTTTGCCACTTTCATTGTTTACTAGTGAAAATGAACAGAGAGAAATTACTAGGACATGCATCTTCCTTGAGAAACTCATCATTTCG
The DNA here is from genome assembly GCF_021613505.1 of Equus quagga. Classification (NCBI taxonomy): domain Eukaryota; kingdom Metazoa; phylum Chordata; class Mammalia; order Perissodactyla; family Equidae; genus Equus; species Equus quagga. The sequence continues at coordinate 8,447,956 of NC_060286.1, forward strand.
ATATGTCAAGGGCTCAGCCCTTTTTTTGTGGAAGGTACAAAGATGTATTAGAAAATGTCTCTGCCCTGCGTCCTCTAGTCAAAGAGATCTAAGCTCATCGAAAGCAGGAGTCTCATCTTAATCATCCTTTTATCTTCCCCCTGGCTCACGGTGCAGCAGCTTCCAATAAACGCTTGTTGGATAAATGCTGGGAATGACAGTCTGCGGTTCAGCTCTGGTAGTGTAAGTTGAAGAGTCTGAGTTCCTGGAAGACATCCTGGGGCACCCAGATGTCTTGAGCCCCGCTGCTGTCCTCTTGTTAGCAGAGACTCACATTCGCCAGCAGGTGGCAGCAAACCTTTGCTTTTGCTTCTCTCTCAGTGGGGATAAATTCCAAGCTCACGGGGTCCTGCCTCTTCCACTTGATGCCTTTTGGATCTAGGTTGCTAAGAAATTCACTTCCATAAACATCATCCTCAACAAGCGCCCCCCTTCAGAAGAAATTAAATTCCCGTAGAGGAATTAAATCTTTAAAATAACCCACCTGCTTTGCCAATTTTTGCTTTGTAGGTTCTGTGTGCCAGTGGTGGTGGCCATGTGGGGAGAAATTCTGGACACAACCCCCACTGGGAAAGTGCTGCTTCTGCAGGTGGGCCGTGTTCCTCCTCTGTCCATTAAAGGCTTGTCTTGCAGAGAAGCAAACTGGGAGATATTATAGGGTGACTATACGTAAAGGTGGCCTAGGACAGACTGTTCTATGTCTGAATGTCCCAACATATTTATTAATGTGCCCCCTTACACTATCAAAGTGCCCTTGTTTGGATGGTAAATGTCATGGTCATGAGTGGTCTAATATCTTCAGCTGGGTCATTAGGTCAGAGTGAGAAGGGAGTCAGAAAGACTCCAGGGCTGGAGAGGTAGGGTGGGAAGGTGAGGTTCCTGAAGAAAGGAGAACTTTGGGACTTGGGGAAACTTTTTCTTCCCTTGTCTTCCAAAGTTGGTCTGGTTTGTGGCAAAATTTGAAGGAGGTGGTACATTTTTTCTGTCCTCCAGCGTGCTGCACAGCTTCCTGTTTCCTTCTCCTGAAGATGTCCTAGGTACCTGCACTTCAGGTCTAAAGGGCTGTGCTTTCCAGTCAGGGATCTAGCCATCAGGTGCCCTTTGGCGAGGGCTCTGCTGAAACTAATCAGACCATGTGCAGGACCTTCCCCTGGTAAACTGACGGTGGACTCTGGAGATCTAGAGACGGGCAGCAGTGTGAGTGTGTGTGTGTGTGTGTGTGTGTGTGTGTGTAGGGGGAGTTGGAGGTGGGTCAGAGGGACAGGGATCTATTTTTGGCAGGAACCTGAGCTGCCTGCAGGACCTTAATAAATCCCGTCATCCATGGAGGGTGTGTGGTTCTAAGAGGTGGGTGTAGCATTGTGGTTAAGAGGGTCCCTTTTGAAGATGGAGAAGAGTGGCCTGAATTCAGACTCTGCCACTTATTAGTCGTATGAATACAGATAAGAAACTCCTCAGTGTCTTCATTTCTAAAATGGGGTTAGTAATGTCTATGTTCTTGGCACAGTGCTTTATGTGTGGTAAATATTGAATAAATGGTAGTTATTGTTAAAGCTGGTTCCATAGAAAAACTAAAATAGTGTAATTATTTTTGTGTGTGAAATTAAGTCTTTATATGTGTCTATAATATTTTAATTTTTGATGAAGGCGTATAGTCCTTAATTATTTCCATAATGAAATTTTAAAAAAAGAATTTAAGCCTAGGAATCAGAACTTGGGCATTGGTACCAGTTCTGCCATTAACTACTTATATGACCTGTTGTAAGTCCCTGAGCTCCTCCAGGCTTTAGTCCTTTATGTGCAGAGGAGAGGTGTAGGGTCTGACCTTTGCTTCTGTACCTTTTGGGGCTAGCTGTGTGTTTCCCATGAGATGCCTGCACATAGTGTGGCGGGTGCCCTGCCCCTTTATTCCGGCTGGTTGAGTCTGTTAAAGCCTCGGGCTGAGGAGGCGGAGATCACGGGCTTGATTCCTCTTGGCACAGTTAGTTTCCTTGTGTTTCAAGATTGCCTCTCTGACCTCAGTCATGTGTTCTACAAGTGCAAAGAAGGGCACTGCCACCAGCATGGGGTATTCAGCCACATCATCATGACAACTAGTAGGGGACAGAAAGATGAAAAAGGGGGTCACCAGATAGTGAAGGGTTGACCAGTGAAATTGCCTACGTGTGAAAAGGAGCCTATCAGCTTCCTGGGATCACTTACCATTCGTGGTGACCTCCTCCTGATCACTGTCTGTTTCTTAGTAATTAGTAAAACTAAGTAATGTGGGAGTTTAAGTAAATCTTAGGATTCTGAATTGGCTCAAAATAATTCTCTCATTAATGGCAAGGCATTTTCTAGTTAGAAGAAGCAAAACACATCAGAGATAAAAGATTTCTGACCATTTAGGAAATCTCTGTTTTAAAATTTAAAAAAGCGGGAGCGGGGGGTGGAGGGGGGAGTGGATAGGGTGGGGGAAGCTCCAGCTCTTGGTGTGATTTGCATGTTACTATGTTACTAGAACGCAGAGATGGTGACCCAGGCCTGGATGTGGGCACCCAGCAGCTCAAGGTGTGTGGGCTTTTGACTAGCACTAGAATCTGGTCTTGGAACAGCTACTTTCCATAGACAGGCAGTCGTTTGCCTAAGGTGTTGATCCTGTGCTGTGGTGTTGACCAGCCAGCCCTTTAGGGCTCTGCAACAGAGATCTCAACTCGGGTATTTAATGAGCTGAATGCCTTCCGCCAGACGCTATTTCCTACTAGAAGATCCATCTTCCTCTGGATATAGCAGCTTTTTTCCATTTAATGAGGAAGATCTGATTTGCCAAAAACCAGCAAATCCAGACAAAAAGGTAAGACTTTCTGCTTTCAAGATTAATGAACCCGAAGGTTGGTGTGTGTGCAGATCCTTTTGATCCCAATGGCCTGCAGAAGACGAAGACGGAGCAGACCACATATTTAGGGCAATATTTTTATTCTTACTTGGGGCCAAATTGAGATCTTTTGAGGCCCAAAGATCCACAAAGATTATAGTCCCTGCCCTGTCACGTAATTCAAAATAATAGAAAAAAATTCTAAACCAAAATGTAAGTCTAAGAAAGTTATGCAAGACAGTTATGATTTCCTATAAGACTATTCTGACTATTCTGAAATGTCAAAAATTGAATTCTTCAATTTATTTTCCCTCATCCCCCTCTCCCCTCTTTTGCCTGGCAGGTGTGCCTAACGTGCCTATTTGGCAACAAAGTACTTCCTTCCCGAGAGTGGCATTTCTCCCACTGTGGTACTTGGGTCACCTGCATCAGATCATGTGGGGAGCTTGACAAATGAAGATTCCAGGGACCTCAGGCCCCTCCCAATGTAACTCATCAAAACATCTGGGGCTGGAATCTGTTTCTTTTTTTGAGGAAGGTTAGCTCTGAGCTAACATCTGCCGCCAATCCTCCTCTTTTTGCTGAGGAAAACTGGCCCTCAGCTAACATCCATGTCCATCTTCCTCTATTTTATGTGGGGTGCCTGCCACAGCATGGATTGACAAGCGGTGCATAGGTCCACACCTGGGATCCAAACTGGTGAACCCTGGGCTGCTGAAGTGGAACATGTGAACTTAACCGAACTTAACCGCTGCACCACCGGGCCGACCCCTCTGGAATCTGTTTCTTAACGAGCACCCCAAGTGATTATTGTACAAACTACAACAAAGCTTAAGAAGTACACTTAGAATGTTCTGATGCAAAATTCTACAGCTCTCATCATTGAGGAGCTTCTTAAAAAACACAGACAGTCCCTCGCAGGTTCTGCTGATGCAGGTAGCCTTGGAGAGACCTCTGGAATGTCTAGACAGGAAAAGCTCCATTGTGATTCTATTGAGAATTATATCCTAGACCCGTGCAGTTCAATAGAAATATGATACCAGCCACATCTCTATTTTAAATTTTTCTAGTAGTCACTTTAAAAAAGAAAGTGAAACAGGTGAAATTCATTTTAAAAATATTTTAATTTAACCTAACATATCCAAAATATCATTTCAAAATGTAATCAGTATACAAACTATTGAGATCTGCCACATTCTATTTTTCACATTAGGTCTTTGAAAGCCGGCGTGTAGTTCACACCTGCAGCGCATCTCAGTTTGGATGAGCTGCATTTCCAGTGCTCAATAGCCACACGTGGCAAGTGGCTGCTTGATTGCATAACGAAGTCTGGACAGTCCCTCCTTTAATCTGGAAGTGCTGGATCTCGGATGTTTTAAACAAGCTATTTTGTCTGTGGTCTCAGTTACCTTTGATTCCTAAATATCCTTCTTACAAAATTCTTCCTTCATGAATGTTGTTTTAGTCACTAATTGCCCCTGCCGTTCCCCATTGCTCCCATCTTAGTTCAGGCTTCCCCCATGCACCCGTGACTCCATCCTGCACTACTAAGAAATCTCTCCCTCCTCTGCTTTCTCTTCTCTCCAAACCAACTTGCCTGATAAATGTTCCATTGTTCTTACAACATAATTTTCATCCTGACACCCTCTTCTGGACCGTAACACTTCTAGGATATCATCGCGGAGTTGACAGTTGAAGGGAGTATGTTTATCATCCGTTAATATTAGCTATCACCTATTATACTTTTACAGTGTAGATGCCCCCACTGCATGTTCTTTGATGTCCAATCACACTGTGAGGTAGGTATTGTTATGCTCATTTTACGGATGATAAAATGAGGCTTGTAGTGATAACCATAAGACAACAGACAGTAAGAGGCAGAGCTGGCCTCAAATCCAGGTCTTTGACTCCACATTCCAAGCTCCTCTGCGTCACACTCTCTCTTGGACCATCCAGTCCTACATTCTACAACACAGGAAACCTGCAATTGCTCACCTCTAACACATCTAGTGTTGGCTGCCACATCTCGAGTAATAGAAGGATGCTGCATGAGGGGCATTCCCTTCTACTGTTGCTGTTTTGAGAGCTTTGTGTCATTCAAGTTCAAACTTTGCAGCCTGATTCTGAATGTTTTCCATAATCTGGCACTAACGTGCATTTTCAGCCATATCTCCCACTATCTCTCCAGCCTCGTGGCATATTTTGTGCGCTGATCCACATTCTGACTTTTCTCTGGCTATCCCGTGCACTCTGACTGGCTTCTTGCTTCCTCTCCTTAGCACAGAATTCGACCCATCCTCCAGCTGTGAGCCCTGTCTGTCTGCAGGGGAGCCTTCCCTCCTCTGAATCGGGTCCCACACTGTCTCCTCCCTGTCGTTGGTTACATTCTATGTGCTGTTAGATTTATTTTATTTTCTTCATGCTCATAGTAGAGGATCTGATTCTTCCAAGTGTTAATTATAATCTCCCTCGTGTCCGTCTAGAGACTGAGACCTTGGATAAAATCTTGACAAGCTGGTGAGATTCTTTCACTGTTAGGTATTTTCATTAATGTGTCTATGTTTGTTCCCCAAAGTGCTTGAATCATTGCTCTGCAGGCGAGCAGGTGGTTTCCATGAGCCTGAACGGAGTTGTGAGGGACAGGGACCTGATACAGATTTTGGTGTGGAATACCTGCACAGATCACTGACAAGTCATCGTGCACCGTGAGCAGTGTGTTACACCAGGGAGCCTGCTGGATGACTGTCACGGGGCAACCAAATTAGGTCTGATGAGATCAGTGAGTATTAAGTGGGCTCCGGGAATAGCTCCCTCTGTCTGAGGAGTCTTCAACACAGCAATTTTAGGAACAGGGTCTGCCCTAGCTCTCCAGGGAAAGTGCAGGACCAGCAAGATTTGTTATACCTCAGCAGACAACTGGTTCACTTGACAAAGAATGCCTCTGAAAACAGTTGTTTTTTCTTCAGAGGAAGTGGGAATCACTAAGCCAGGAGTTTCAAAGAAAAAAAATATTGAGAAGCCTCTTTTATTAGTCCCCTATTCTCTCTTCCTCGCCATGTAATTAAACTGTATTAAATTAATAAGTCTTTACTCTTCACTGACTATGAGGAGGTACTAGGGGATATACAGAACCAATGTCATGTACCTGCCCCCATGAGGCTCATGAAATAGTTGGAGATGGAGACAGAGCCGTCCCAACACCATGGGAGGAGACGGCATGAGGAGGGAAGGGAAGGGTTAGTGGAGTCTGGGCGTTTGGAGGTGGCCAGGAATTTGTAGATGTGTAAAGTGAGTCTTAGAAAGAAGGGTTCATGGAGGACACATTTACCTTCTATGTAACTCATTTGGGTCTCAGAGGAGGAGCTTCAGGACCGAGTGAGAAAAGGTGACAGGAGTAGTGGCTCCGCTTACTCTGGAGATGATAGAAAAAGTAGGGATACTCACAGCTTGAACACTCTTTACCTGGATCGTCTGCCCTATAGAGTAGGAACAAAGGGGGCTCTGCAGGCCTCTTAGGGCCTTTGTGTGACTCACAAACACTGGGCACATTCTTCCAGGTGAAGGAGCCACCCCTGCCCTCTCTGACAGTCTCCTTTGAGCTGTTATTTGAGAGTTATTACATTTCCCTATTCCACTGGGCACCAAAAACTGCAATTTGACTCCAGGTATGAAAAACGCATCCACTAGCATTCTGCAATTGCTCTTCTCATTGATGGCCCTAATCCCTTCCATTTTTTCATATGACCCCTGATTTCTCTCCACTGCTCAATTCTTAAGGGAAGAACTGAATGATGGCATCCATGAGGGTGATTGGTGTGAAGAATCTTGAATTGTGGGATGAAGGCAAGGCCTCCTTGGTGTTTTAGCATCTACAAATCCCCTATCCCACAAACTCACAAACTTCAAAGTTTCCCAGTTTCTAGAGAACAGCAATTTTGCCTCTAAATTGGATCCATGGTGGCCCGAATAAACACCATGAACTCGAATTTAGTCCCCTTGTCTTTCTTATTCTGAAAATCCCAACCAGAGATCATCTCCTCTACCAAACCCTACCACACTCTCCTCTCAAAGAAAACAATTGCTCCTCTGAACTCCATAACATTTTATGGAAAATCACTGCTGTGAGCAAGCTCACTTAGATTCTCTCCCCTCAGTTTACTCTGGTCCATTCCTGGAAGGTAGCTTCTTGCCTGATTTCTTTTTTGGTCCCTCGTAGAGCCTGGTACAATTTCTTTGTGTAGGGGAAGCCACAATGAAGTTGAAAGACCCATGAGCAAGCAATGAGGAGACGAATTCTAATCCTGACACTGGCACGACAAAGTATTCTCACCTCAGGTAAATTACGTTGTGCATCCATCTGCGTATTTGCATCTGTGTGTATTTCCGTACTATTAAGGTGAGTTGCTACTGACCATTTCTGCTGTGAAATTCTGTAACTCTTTGTAGTTACTTTCATGCCTGTTCAGATATGATTTTAGATGCTAGTAGCATGAAAATAATAAGTAGTGTAACTGAATTAAAGATAACTAGAGAGGCAGGTAAGTGAAGGGTTTAAGTGCAGGCTCTGAACTCAGACTGCCTGAGTTCAGATCCTGGTATCACCATAATGCGGTGTGTAACTTCTCTATTTCTCATCATTCAAGTTTCCTTATCCAGAAAATGGGGATAATAATGCTACTTGTAGAGCTGTTGTGAGACTTAAATGCTTTAATTTGGGTTATGCATTTTGAATGGTGTCCAGCACGTGGTTTGTCAGTGAGTGTTAGCTTTTACAATTGTGATGGTGATGATTTCTCCCAGACTGAGTTCTTATCTGTGCAAAGTGAAGATCTAGGAAAAGTCACTCCACCAAGAAGTGGCATTACATTTAGTTTCCTGGATGTACACGTGAGTCACCTGTTTTGGTGGTAAGTCCTTAGTATGCTCATTTCCACTTGGTTTGTGTTTGTCTCCTCTTTCAACAGCAAGGTAGTTGCTTCAAACTCCCAAGACTTGCACCAGCTCATGCAAGGAGCCTCCCATCCCTTAGTGGTCAGTGGCTCATTTACAAACAGAATGCACTGCATGACGAATATTCTGGTTGCCCCTCCAGATTGCCCTTCACAATTCTCCACCCTGACTTTTGCCCTGGGAGGCTGACCTCTATGGATTCCCTGGCTCCAGTGTCTTCTCTCCTCTGGTTAACTTCAGCTGAGGGGAGGCACAGGGGGACAGACAGAAGGCAGCAGGATGAGAGAGATTACAGTGTTTCTCTGCATCCCCCACAACCTGTCTCCCCTCCTTTCAGCCAGACTGCGGTCTGGCAGGAGCCACATTCCTCTGCTAAATGCCAGAGCTCCCCTCAAGTGACTCTTCCCCAAAAGTTTCTTGCTGTGCTCCAGTGGCACCTTCACATCCAAAGGACGTGTCACTGTTGCTGGTTCTGGATACTGTCTCCTGCTTGTTCCCGTAACCCTTGTCACGTCTTGGTGTAGTCCCTTTATTGAATGCTTGCTCTTCGACTCCCTCTGTTGAGTGCACTGTTTCCTCGCTGGCACACGTTGGTAAGATTGATGCTTCCCCACCTACTTGCTGGTAGGAAGTAAATGGAACATTTTAACCTGATCCTATAATCTCGAGGTTCAGATTCAGCCCTTTCAAAGACCAGCTCCACAGGATATGGAGAGCACTGCTTGAAGAGTAGGACATGAATTTACTAGATGGTTAAGTACTATTCTCTCCAGTGTAAAAACCCAAAAGGTAAAAGAGGGACTAAATGGATTGTGGTGAGCACAAGTTTTATTACGACTCTTAGAACTCTCTGGGTTATAAAGGAACTTCTCAACATTAATTCTATTGTATTGATACAAACAATAGTGCCCATTGGATGAGAAGGCCAGGAATAACATGTCCGGATTGGGCTAGAGGTGGTGTGCTGGTGCTCATGGTGAAATCATTGAGCTCATGGTCAGGGAAAGGTTGGAGAGAGAGGTGTGGCAAGGGTCTACCACTGGGAGGACAGTGGCCTAAGTACTCAAGACCTGACTGCTTTTGATAGGTTCTCTGGAGAAACCTCCTCTTCATGACTGAGAAGGTTTGAAAGGCTTGAGGGCTCTAATTAAATAACATTTAGCAGCAGGCAGTGTATAACATTGGTACCTGTAGAAAAGAGGGCAATGCTTTGTAAGAGCTTGACTCTGGCTGGCACTTGAGAGATAAGGAAACATAAATCTTTCAGTCAGGTGCTTTAATGGGAACCACTTTCCTTGATGGATTAGTTTATGTAAAAACCTCCAGTGAAGAATAGCACAGAAACACGTCCTGCCTTGGTGATTTTACTGTTAGAATTTTATTAATTGTTTCAAGGGTGAACTGGTCGAAGTAGGATGTACTTGTGAGGTTAAAGTCACCTGTGGTTTGTTCAACTTGTGCAATTTTCCAACTTGGGGTCTGTATTTCAAATCCCGAGATTAAATCTCTCTTCCTTTGTAAGTAGATCTCTCAGGAGTCCACCCCTAGAATTACCATCATGGTTCCCATGACAACTCATGTATTTGGAAGAGGGGAAGAAAGGAAAGGGACTCAATAAAAAATGACAGAGGTGCGCCTGAAAAACAGGAATTAATTGTGAATTTGAACATAGAGTCATAAAGTGAGTGTGGGGAGAGGAGTGTTAAGCAGATAAAGTCTTTGGTTTAAGACCTCGGCGACTTGTCCACCGCTCTATTACTTCCGGTTTACTCAGCTGCCTCAAACTCACTGCTGGTCTTCTCTCCTCTCTCCCTCCCTTCCTCCTCTCATTCAATAGAGAACATTATCGGGGCAGGACTGCACATGGTCCCAGAAAGCGCTTACCTCTAGAGGATGCATTGTATGAGATCTCCCCAAGGTCCTATGGACTCTTGCTTACCTTCCAGATAGGAGCTCTAGACTTCTGCCATGTATAGTCCCTATCTGGTTTCTAATAATTCGTTTTGTCTTATGCAGGAATAGCAAAAGTAGGGTTTGTTCTGTTCAGAGCAAGATTTGTGCATTTCTTATTGAGAACTTTGTTAGCTTTTTTCTTCCTCAGCCATATCCCAAACTTAGGTGAATTCCAGACAATAAGAACTGACCACTGCTGGTCAGGGCATTCTGAGCTCCTGGAGGAAAATGTGTCCTACATTTCCATAAGCCTGTGATACAATCAAGTCTTAACTCAGGCTTGAGAATCAGTCAACCAAGTAGGCAGTGCTGACTCAATGATTTTGCTCTTACTGTGTATCAACCTGCTTTTCCTACTATGTCAACATCCATTAATCTGAGATTTGACAGCTCCCTTCTCTGCCAGGTGTATTATATCTGCCAGCTCAGCCTGTACATCTTCCTCATTCTTCCTGGCATAGAATTCCCAAGCATTTAGTGATCAAGAGCAAGTAAAATTTCCAAAATAATTTGTGGAGACCGATACTGGGTTGCTAGCTTTTCAGTTTGGGAAATAAGAACATCGAAAGGAAATCAACCTAATAATACAGTTCATAAAAACCTTTTTTTAGGCCAAAAAAGTTGGAGGAACTAAGGTTAGAATACAGAATTCTTCCAAAGAGGCCACCTTACCCAACAACAGACACACACACAGACATACACACACACACACACACACACATGCTCACACACATCTGATGTTTTTCGTTTTGCTGTGGCCTGGGAAACTGTGATCAATCAACAGTAGGACAAATTCTTTGGTTTGGGATACTGTACTCCATCATGTCTTCTCTACCATGGTTCTGCTTAAAATATTTCCCTTTGTTTCAACCAGTTTTGAAAATGTCTCATTTGGGAGAAAATCCAAAATAAGAACTCTGTCTTATTTATTACCGTAACCCCTAGTTCTTTGTTTTTTTCTTTTTTTGAGGAAGATTAGCCCTGAGCTAACTGCTGCCAATCCTCCTCTTTTTGCTGAGGAAGACTGGCCCTGAGCTAACATCCATGCCCATCTTCCTCTACTTTATACATGGGACACCTGCCACAGCATGGCTTGCCAAGCAGTGCCACGTCCACATCCAGGATCCGAACCGGCAAACCCCGGGCTGCCGAGAAGCGGAACATGAGAACTTAACTGCTGCACCACTAGACCAGCCCCCATAACCCCTAGTTCTTAACATAGTTAAGTGCCTGGCACATAGTAGGTACTCAGAAATTCTTATTGAATAAACGAGTGAATGAAATGTTGAGCCTGTCCATTTTCTTCTCCCTGGCTCTGTCTGGCCAGTCTCTGACTTAGTGCTTTGGTTTATTTCTGGTTATCCTCTGGGACCATTTCAATATGGGCAAACAAAGCAAGTTAAGAAGAAATGAATTTCTTCCTGGGTTGAGGGTTGTACTATATCTTCTGTTAATGGGTGTCTTAGTCTTTTTGGGCTGCTGTAACAAAATGCCACAGACCGGGTGGCTTATAAACAACAGACATTTATTTCTCACAGTTCTGGAGGCTGGAAGTCTGAGATCAGGCTGCCAGCATTGTTGAGTGAGGATCCTGTTGATCTGCAGCCTTCTTCTTGTATCTTCATATGGTGGAAGGGGCTGGAGAGCTCTCTGGAACCAATTTTATAAGGCACTAATCCCTTTCTTGAGGACTCCACCCTCATGGTCTAATCACCTCCCAAAGCTGCCACCTTCTAACACCATCACATTGAATGTTAAGATTCCCGGGTTGGCTCCATGGCCTAGTGGTTAAATTTGGCACCCTCTGCTTTGGCGACCTTGGTTTGGTTTCTGGGCGTGGACCTATGCCACTCATCAGCAGCCATGCTGTGGTGGTAACCTACAAGCAAAATAGAGGACGATTGGCTCAGATGTTAGCTCAGGGCAAATCTTCCTCAGCCAAAAAAAAAAAGAAAAGAAAAGAAAAGAAAAGAAAAAAGAATCCAACATGTGAATTTTGGGGAATACACACATTCAAATCATAGCTCTGGAAGTAATTCTTCTGGCAGATTCAAGCCTTGCTGTAGGTAATATCCACACTTTGCCACCACCTCTGCTTTGTACATGTCCAGACTAGGGCTCCAAATTTGGCAGCTAATCTGGGTCTTGTTTATTTATATTCTGTCCCAGATGACTCAAGTTTCAAAATAAATTCTCCATTAGAGTAATATATATGAGCAAATTGCATGATATGGATAAAATTACTAAGCTATCTTCTAGTCCCTGTGTTTTCATAGAGAAGAGAATTATAAATCATAGCTTAATGTTGCTCTTATTTGAATGTTTAATTAATGAAATTTTACAAATGATTTAGCATTTCAGATTTTTTTCTTGGGTTGATGATGATATTAAATTGCTTTGAAATATTTTAGCCCATTTTTCATCCTATTCATGTATTTTTTTGTTTTAACTTCAAGATTGCTTAACGTATGCAGTGGGTGGGGATAGCTTAGGGAAGAAATGAAAACATAGAAGAGTGAGGTTTTGGGAGAAACTGAGATCACTGAGTTCAGTGGTTCCCAAGCCGTGTGGATGTGGCAAAAGCCTGACTCGATGATTACAACTGATTAGCCTTCCTAGGTTATCACTAATTTGGACCAAGATGCCATGGTAAAGTTGAGGAAACTGAGGCCCAGTTTCCTTATTAAGTGGCCCCCTCTTTGCCAGCTCTACAGAGGTAGTCATGGTGGTGAGGGCCAAAATGCAGGTAAGACCACACTAAGGGTGAGCAGCTTATACCCCTATACCTTGGCTTCTGTCAGGAAGGCTTTATTTTCTCTCTGCTCCTGGCATCTCTCCCAGCCTTCTCACGTCTTCTATTACTGGATTGGTAAGTTGAGAGAAGGAGCTATGTACATTCAAGTTGCCACCCCTCCCTCTCTCGTTATCTAACAAAACAGGGATCTGCCCACCTGTAGAGAGCAAGCAACGTGATGTGCTCCTCCATGCTATAGATCTATTGGGGTGCCTCCAACACACGCACCCTGCAGTTCAGTACTGCCTGTGTCTGGGTGTGCAGAGCTGTCTAATTTTGAGGTTCAGTGTCAGGAAGCTCAATATTGCCACACGTAAGCCATGCTCTCCCACAGCCCTATCAAAAATAGAGCCCATATTTTGATTTTCATCTTTTCAGCTTCTCAGTCACTCTAGATTTTAAACTCAGGCAGGGAAAAGCAAGACTATTGCTTGGATCTCCACAAACCCTAACAGAAACCTACTGTCTTCCAGAGGAGCAGTAATCCTCAGCATGTTGGCTGTAGAAAGGCCCTAGACATGCTGCCCCAAATGCCAGCGTCAGAGGATCATCCAGAGATAGCTGTAACCATTTCCCCATTCTTCTGCTTCTGGGCAGCTCATCGGCCACCAACATGCTGAAATGAGGTTCACATGCTTCCCTTGTAACTCTTGCCAACTGGACCTTTTAGAGAAGGTTTTCCCCACATGTGCTTTGTCTACAGAGACTGGACTCAATCCTGGTGTACGTGCTATTCAATTATTGATGCCGTACAATCTCCCATTCTTTTCTGCTTAAAAACTTAATCGGAAAAGCAGAAAGTGGACTTATTTCAAATAAAAAATTCCAGCAATCAAATAAATAAGAATTGAAAAAAGGTAGAGTATCACGTCTGCCAATTCCAAAGTCGGGTTGTTTAGAGCCAGTTCTCAAGTTTGGAGGCATCCCCATCTTTAAAAAATTCCCCAACTCTGAAGTAAGAGTTAAATATTTAAAATATCTTTGTTATTTTGTGTGATTAAAGAGGTAAAATATATATTGAAAAAATTCAGAAAATGCGTCAGCATAAAGCAAATAAAGATAATCAGTAACCCCATCACACCGGAGACATCACTGATAACATCTTGACTGGTTTTTCTAGGCGTCTTTGCCATACGTGTGCACACTAATTTTAAAGGGTTCATTCCATACAGACCATTTTGTAACCTGTTTTTTCTGTGACCTAATTTTAGTGCTTATCCTGATAGACAACCTCAAGCACATTTCTGTGTATCAAGATATAGCTGGAAATAGGCAGCCACAGAATTAATGTTTCTTGAAAAGAGGCTCAGCCTCTGCTGTTTGACAAAGCCCACTTGCTGTGTGTGGTGACGGGGAGCTAAGTCTCAGGATGAGAATCACCGAAGCAAATACCAATTTGGACACGATAGATAAAGGGATGTTTTCAGAGGGACTGCCCTCTCAAAGATAATTAAATCTTTATAGAGGTTAATCTGGCGAACCGGCATACTACCTGGAGGTGGAAAACCTTTCTTTCATTGTCACTGAACAGCTGTGAAACACAGGTGATAAGAAGGTGGAGAAAATGAGTGATAATTGGAGTTTGAGTATCTGCGTTGGAAGTTTCAGTGACAGTGTTGGCACTCTTCTGAAACTCCCGTGTTGGCAAATGGGATCTTTCTGTGCACGCACCAATTTGTTTCCTGCAGCCCTGATCCCAAGCACAGCTATAGCACAAGGCTGAGAGCACGCAGTTCGGGCTGCTCCAGAACCTGCCTGAATTGTACGCTAGCGTTAGACACAAGCCAAGGCAGAGGGGAATTTTTATGAGTAGACCATAGTGGTTTCTTCCCCTTTAACTACTAATTGACATAGTGAAAGGAAGAAAATACAATTGTTTTGTGAAAACAATATCAGTTATGTTTGTTCTGATTCCTTAGAGGTACACAAAGTAACTGGAGGCTTGGCTGAAATTTTTTACTTTCCAAAAGACTGCTTTATATTATATGTAGAAATAAATGGAATTGTTGCTTTTAAGTGACATTTTAACTATAAATACAACACATACACATGGTAAAAATCCAGTGTGGGAGGGCATAAAATGGAAAGGAATTCCCCCTCGCTTTCCTCACTGATCACAAGCCACTCTTGACAGGTAAGCACTATTCTTTCTCATATATCTTTTAAAGAAATAATACCCTATTACATTATTTGGCATACTTATAAAAACTTTAATACCATTTTAGATGATTTCCTTTAGCTCTAGTTATATTATTTTTAATATATTATATTTAAAATATAATATATTATATTTTAATATATTATATTTAGCTCTAATTAGCTCTAATTAGTTATCATTAATTATCATTTTGTCAAATACATATATATATATTTTGTGTGTGTGTGTGTGTGTGTGTGAGGAAGAGTGGCCCCGAGCTAACATCTGTGCCAATCTTCCTCTATTTTATGTGGGACACCACCTCAGCATGGCTTGACAAGTGGTGCTGTGTCCATGCCCAGGATCCAAACCTGTGAGCCCCGGGCTGCGGAAGTGGAATGCATGAACTTAACCGCTATGGCACCAGGCAAGCCCTTGCTTCACATTTTTTTTTTTTTTTTTTTTAAAGATTTTATTTTTTCCTTTTTCTCCCCAAAGCCCCCTGGTACATAGTTGTGTATTCTTCGTTGTGGGTTCTTCTAGTTGGGGCATGTGGGACGCTGCCTCAGCGTGGTCTGACGAGCAGTGCCATGTCCGCGCCCAGGATTCGAACCAACGAAACACTGGGTCGCCTGCAGCAGAGCGCGCGAACTTAACCACTCGGCCACGGGGCCAGCCCCCCTTGCTTCACATTTTTAAGTGTACTTGTTGGGAGGAGCAAACTGGACAACCCCCAGCCCCCATCTTTTAACATGCTCCGTAGCTCTCCTTTTTAATGATACCTTGGGCAAATCCTATAATTTTGACTCGTTCAGTTGTAAGAATGGTCTCCTTTTGGCAACTGTAACTTGGCTTTGCATATTAAAATTCCTACCTGTCTAAATAAAAACTTGTCTCCATCTAATTCCTAGCTTCTTTTCTTCCTTCCAGTCTTGAGCCATACCCACTCCTGGGAACTATAGAGGGGCGATGGTATGGTCATAGTCTTTAATTTCCCTATATTTCCTCTACTTCCCACTTCAGTGCTTGGAGGGGAAAAGAGATTAGATGACAGCGGCAAATATTTTTTCTTATCTAGTTCCTATTATTACGGTTCGCTTTTGACTACTACTGGTTGAATGAAGCCCTCTGCGGCAGGTGGCCAAATGCTGGTGCTTTGTGAGATGCATGCGTGGGTCCCCACATCAGAGTTCCCTGTCACATGGGTGACACATGTTCTGGCTGAGATTACTTGTGTCCCCATCAGCTCCTGCCCTGCCTCTGCTCCTGCCTCTCGTGGTACTCGCACAGGAATTCTCTTTTCCAGTATTTAGCCTTCGATCAGTTGGAAGTGGGTGATGAGGTGGTGGTCTCTGCAGAATTTTACTAGCTCTGCAGAAATATGCTTAACAACTCCTCTTTATAATGTACAAATTGACTATCGCCTTCAATATTGAGTCTTTAGCAAAATTGTTAGTCAATAAGAAAAATCCCATTCAAATATCAAGATTAATAAGTGCCTTTGAAGTCAGATAAACCTGAGTTCTTACCTGAGCTCTCCTGTATACCAGCTTGGGCAAGTGACTTTATCTCCCTGAGTCTTTGTTTTCTTATTTGTAAAATGGGAATAATGATAGCGACCTCGAAGGGCTCTGTGCGGATAACAACACAGTGGGTGATACTTAGTGGGGATGCAACACAGTGTGGTTAACTGACTCTATTATATAAAAGATGCAAGTGATGAAGAACAACAATTGAGGGAATAACTTAGAGATGGGAATAGTCAGTTATGAAGAAGTTATCAAGTTGACATGTAAGAATATGTATTTAGAGAAGAATAGAAAAAGGAATGGTGCCAGATCCCAAAGTAACTCAGTTCCAGGAGGTTCTCCAAAGTTTCCTATGCCAGTGGCTGATACGAAGAGGAAATTACAGAATTTTTCTCCTTGGGGTGAGGGGGTAGCATATAACATAGCATGTAGCTTTCTTTTTAATTATTGTTACATCATGAAAACTTTAAAAGTTGGAATGACCTTTCTTAGGCTGTGATAAAAATAGCTTCTCTATACATTTGTAAGGGAAATGATGGGACTGAATTTGAGGAGAGGTAGAAGAAAATAGGAGGTTAGCAATAATTCAGACAGTGGGTAGTCGTCTTTTCTCTTTTTGTTAGGATGGTGTTGGAAGTGCTTAGCCTGAGATGACTACCACCAGCCCTAATCCCAAACAGCCATCTTTATTCTAAGAGGTCTCACTGTTTGGGGAAGAAAACAAGATTTGCTTGCTCCCTCTGGAAAAAGAGCAATTGAACAAACCATAGGCAGTGTTATTTAACTCTTCAGTTTATCTTCTGGAAGATGAAAATGCAGTTTGAGTGGACTCTGAAAGTCCTAATCTGCTTTGTGTGTGAAATATTAGAGAATACTCTGCAAGTGACAGTTGTTAGAACAAAAGAAAGACTAAAAGAGATTATCTTCAATAAAGCTTTTCTTGATCCCACCTTACTCCACACACCTCCTCCAGGTGTACCTGCCATGTAGTAAGTCATACCTCTCTCAAGCCAGTTAATTATAGTCTGTCTAGAGTATGTATTTGTCCTTTGCTAAGCCCTTGAAGGCAGGATATTTGTCTTATTCACTTTCTTTTTTGTAACCTGTATGTTTCAGTTCTCACCAGCACACCACTACAAAATAAGGTCACAGAGTTTTGTTTTCCCGCAGAGAAAAACTTTGTTTTACTCCACTGTGTTTATGATAACAAAAGTGAAGAACTCAGCAGGCTAAATTACTCTAGTAGATTCCTATTAGAAATAGGTAATAAAACAGAACATTATAGTTGAAGTATATTCTTGAGACTGTGGAGCCATTTTTGCTTTTGAAAGAAGTGATTATGTTCAGAGACAAGATTATAAAACATATAATAATTAGTGGGCCACTTTTCTTCCATAACTGGAATTGCTGGGAGATCCTGGCCAATGTGTCCATAAAAATGGGTTCAAAGTCACATGCCTCAACATCCCTATCTTCATTCCTCAATGAATTCATCCAATATGTAGTTTTTGAGGATTCACCATGTAATCTCTTAAGCCACTTCTATTTCATCCTCAGTGGACACGGTGTACTCTTGGTTGGGAATCCATCATATTTGGTGATCTTTGCTTGCTTGAAGAGAGGTATGAATTCTACTTTGCTTTTTCTCTACATTAACTGTCCACCACTGATAAGGCGCCAAGGAGTAAACATGGTAGATTCTGTGCCAGTGAGCCATTGCCTGGCTGCCATATGCAGCATTCATCAGCTATTCAGTCCCATTACTATTTACTGAGAACAATGTCAGAGCCTGATAAGGGTCATAAAAAGCTGAGCAAGACATGTTCCCTGCCCAAAGGGTTCAGGGGAGTTGAGTCTCTGGCATCAGAGTGTGTGTGTATGTGTATGAGATTTATTGTTTTCCTCACTCCTTTAGACTTTCAGCCCCTTGGAGACCGGTCTACATTTTTTATTAATCTTATTTTTAAGTTAACATACTTTAAAATTGACCTTTTTGGAGTGTTCCATGAATTTTAATATATGTATAGATTTATGTAACTCTCACTGCAATCATGATACAGAAAATGTCCATCTTCAGAACACTCTCATAGTGTTCCTTTGTAGTCAAACCCTCCTCCCACCTCTAGCCCCTGGCAACCACTGATCTGTTCTCTAAAAGTTGTTCTTTTTCCAGAATGTTATACGCACAGATCATACGGTATGCAGCTTTTTGAAATTGGCTTCTTTCCCTCAGCATAATGCCTTTAAGATTCATCCATACGGTTGCGTGCATTGATAGTTCATTCCTTCTTCTTGCTGAGTAGTATTGCAGTATGGGCATAAAACAGTGGGTTTGTCCATTCAACCATTGAAAGGTATTTGTTTGTTTTCATTTTTTGTGATTGTGAACAGTTGTTATAAACACTCATGTGCAGGTTTTAGTGTAAACATTTGATCTCTCTATGGTAAATGTCTAGACCTGCTGGGTCATATGTAGACGTATGTTTAACTTTATAAGAAACTACCAAACTGTTTTCCAGAGCATCTGTAACATTTTACATTTCCTTAGGCAATATACGAGGCTTCCAGTTGCTCTGCATTCTTGCCAGCACCTGGTGATGTTGTATTTTTTAGCCATTCTAATTAGTATATAGTGGTATCACATCGCATCATGGTTTTAATTTGATTTCCGGGAATGGCTCATAATGTCAAACATCTTTTTATGGGCTTATTTGCCTTCTGTATATGATCTTTCATGAAGTCTTTAGCCCATTTTAAAATTGGTTTGTTGTTTTTTTACCATTGAGCTTTGAGAATTTTTTTATATATATTGTTAAAGATTGTTTGTTGAATGTGTGATTTGCAAAAATTGTCCACTAGTCTGTATCTTGTCTTTTTATTTTCTTAACTGTCATTTTAAGAACAAAAGTTTTGGGGGCTGGCCTCGTGGCCGAGTGGTTAAGTTCGCACGCTCTCCTTCGGCGGCCCGGGTTTCATTGGTTTGAGTCCTGGGCACCAGCCCAGCACCGCTCATCAGGCCATGCTGAGGCAGTGTCCCACGTACCACAACTAGAAGGACACACAACTAAAATATATACAACTATGTACTGGGGGGCTTAGGGGAGAAGGAAAAATAAAAATCTTTAAAAGAACGAAAGTTTTTAATTTCGATGAAGTCTAATTTATCAATTTTTTCTTTTCTAGATTGTGCTTTTGGTGTAATGCCTATAATCTCTTTTCCTAAGGTCATGAAGATTTCTCCATATTTTCTTCTAA
This sequence comes from Equus quagga, assembly GCF_021613505.1. Taxonomy (NCBI): domain Eukaryota; kingdom Metazoa; phylum Chordata; class Mammalia; order Perissodactyla; family Equidae; genus Equus; species Equus quagga. The sequence continues at coordinate 8,467,467 of NC_060286.1, forward strand.
AAGTTTTATAGTCATGTGTCTTATATTTACATCTATGATCCGTTTTGATTTAATTTTTGTATAAGAGGTAATATTTAGGTCAAAGTTCATTTTATTTTTTTCATATGGATTATCAACCAATTATGTTGGAACAATTTGTTGAAGAGACTATCCTTTCTCCATTGAATTTCCTTTGCACCTATTAAAAATCAACTGGCTATATTTCTGGAAGTTTACTTCTGGACTCTATTCTATTCCATTGATCAATATGTTGATCCTTTCACCAATATCACACTGTCTTGATTACTGTAGCTTTATTGCGTAATGTTAATAACAGAAAGTGTGATTCCTCCAACTTTGTTCATTTTTTTCCCAAAATTGTTGTGGCTGTTCTGATTCCATTTTCTTTTGATGTAAGTTTTTGAATGAGCACGGCTAATACTACCAAAAATTCTGTCAGAGATTTTATTGGGGTTGAATTAAATCTATAGATCATAATTGGGAGAGAGAATTGAGATCTTTCCTATGCTGAGTCTTCCTATCCATGAACAAAGTATGTTTCTCAATGTAGGTCTTTGAGTTCTTTCATCAGTGTTTTATAGTTTTTAGCACAAAGATCATGTTCATATTTTGTTAGATTTATACCAAAATATTACAAGTTTTTGGAGCTATTTTAAGTGGAATTATTTTTCTCTCTTCTGATTATTCATTGCTAATATATTAATTTTCTATTGCTGCTGTAAACATGTTACCATGCACTTAATGGCTTTAAATGATGCAAATTTATTAGTTTGCAGTTCAATAGGTCCGAAGTCTAACAGGTCTCACTGGACTTAAATTAAGGTATCAATAGGGCTGCATTTCTTTTTGAAGGCCCTAGGGGAGAATCTTTGCTTTCTCCAGCTTCTAGAGGTTAACCACATTCCTTGGGTCATGGCTTAGAAATCATGATTCCGGGTATTTCATGAGGAACTAGATGTACTTAGTAAAGTAAGTTTAAGCTCGGTAAATATTTATTGAATGAGTGAGAAACAATAAGTAGAAATTATTTCATATGGTATGGATGAATATGGAACAAGTCACATTTTCACATTGAAGTCTGATAGCCAAGTTTTGTGGTCTTTCATCTTGTGACCTATCCTCAGATTATTAGCTTTTGGAGTTGTCTATAGCTGGATGAACAAGGAAATGGTATACTGCAATTTTTGGACTTTATGAGAAGGTTTTCCTTTTGTTAACGATTAAGAACTCTGGAGATAAGAGTCAGTTTCTTAGCAAATGAAATATTTTGTAATTCTCCTTGGGGCATCTACTTTCTAGTGCATTTTCAATGAACTATTTGTATTAATCAGTATCAATAAATTAGGTGGATAAAAATATTAATCTTTGCATTCTGTTCATGTAAGTAAACTGTGGTGAAGTTTACAGAGGTGAATGGAATAATTTATTTCTGTATAATTGGATAATTTATTTATTAAGAGATTGCCATAGTGATTTCAAATGATTCTTAAAAACTTTTAGGTAGTAAAATTCTGAAATTCAGCACAACTATTTTGGACATTCTTTAATTTTAACAAAGAGATTCAATATACATAATTTATACAAACAGATGTTGAGTGAATAAGGAAAATTTTATAATTCTGAGCAATTTTACACTCTAATCTTATACTTGAAATTCAATATAAAAATGTGAGATGGTTCAAAATTTGTGCCTTACCATCTTCCAGTAAAGCTTAAAGAGTTGTGGGGCCAGGCCGGTAGCATAGTGGTTAAGTTTGTGTACTCTGCTCAGGTGGCCTGGGGATCACAGGTTCAGATCCCAGGTGCAGACCTACACACCACTCATCAAGCCATGCTGTGGCAGCATCCCACATACAAAATAGAGGAAGATTGTCACAGATGTTAGCTCAGGGACAATCTTTCTTCCTCACCAAAAAAAAAAAAAAAGCATAAAGGGTTGTAACGATTTTTTAAAGGAGAGAAAAAGGGATACCTCTTTTTTTTCATTTGGCCAATAATTCCAACCTTATAGAAAAGTCAATTGATTTGAAATCTAAATTTAGTCTTCTACTCCAGATGTAAGATTTATGAGTTGAGTTCTACTGTCAGCAAAATGTGTGCTGTCTTCCCTGCTGACTTTACAATCTGCATCTGCTTTTGGACACCATGAAAGCAAAAACATAAAAACGCAATTTTGTTTAGCCTTTAAAATTGGGCAATATAGACAAGTAAATATGGAGTTTGCAGATAATGATAATTAGCCTGAGCTGTGTGAGGGCCTTCCAATGGCTTTCCTTTTCAGGGCTTAGTGTTCTGTAGGGAATCTAATGGAAAAAGTTGGACTAAAGGGATGAAGAAGTGGTGGGGAGGGGAAAATAGTTTCAGATTTGATACCTTTCTTGGGGAGCACAGGGGCAGAAAGGAGACTAACTTTTCTTTTGGTAAATACCTCTTTCTATCTCTCCAACAAAATTAAACTGATACTCATTGAGTTTTCCCACAAAAAGACCAAGAAAGCAGGTTGGACCAAAAAAAAGAGCATAAATTTGGAGGCAGGCAAAATATACTTGAATTCTAGCTTGGCCATTCATCATTAGTGTGACCTTTGGTTCGGTCTTAGCCATTTGGAGCTTCAGTTTCCTCATATATAAAACAAGTGTGAACTCATCACCTTCCCCCCAAATTTGCTGAAATATGCCCTATCTTGGATATTGGCATTGCCATTCACCCTGCAGGCCAAGACTCCGCAACCCTTCTTGGTCCTTAAATCCAGCTAGCCACCATGAACTCTTGGTTTACACTGCTGATGTCTTCTTTCCCCTTCCAGTCACCTGGTGCTTGGACTTCTGCAAAGCCTCCTCCTGGTCATGCTGCCTCTGGCAGCTCAGAAGCTGCTGCCTGAAGGAAGCGCACTCTGGCCTCCAAGACAGTTTATTACCTTCCTTTGGCTCTGTCTGCAGCTTTCATGAGCATCTCTTAGAGCATACTCTGTTCTCCCCATCAAGGTCAATGTCATAGTCTCCTTTGCAGCCAGGGTCTTAGCTCAGTGCCTGGAACACAGTAGGAGTCCAGTAAATATTTGTTGAGTAAGTGGATGAATAAATGACACCCATTTTATATGGTTGTTGTGAAAGTAATCTATGGCAAAAATAGGAATTAAATAAATGGGATTTATTATTCACATGATTACTATTCTCTGAAAAATTTATAAGTGTTCAGCATGTTTTCATCTGGGTTGATGGTAATTATTTGGATTAATAGAGCACCTTTAATATCAGTGCCACTGATTAATAAATCAGTCTCCTAAACTGGGATCATCAAATTAGTTAATTGTTTTCTGCAGCATAGCAGATGCCAAATAAATAATTTGCAAGGGGTAATCCATCCTTTGTTAGAGTAAACCCAGGAAAAACTCTATCCTCCAGAATTGTTCCAATTTTGGATGGACATTTCCAGCTTTTTTTTTTTTTTTTCCTTATGCTGTCCATGGCAGAGAAAATTCTTCTTGGACAAAATGTACTTATAGGGCTACTTTGGAAGTGGTCTTATGTGTATTTTCCTAGGACTCTTAGGCTGCATGAAGGCTCAGAATAAATCCAGTGCTTTACTAAAATTAAGGACAATTCTAAGTCAAGGAAGAATGAGCTTGAAGTGGTTATATGGCAAACTCCTGCCATCCTGGTGGTAGTGGTGTTGAGAACAACCTTAGATCACTGATGGCAGCAGCAGGCCATTTGCAGAACATATGCCAGGATAGAAGGGACCTTGAGTGGGGAGGGACTAGAGCGCAGATGTGTGTCAATGGAAGCTCTGAAGTTAAAGAGAGTCCTTTGAACAATTGCAGACACAGGGAAGGAGAATTCACTTAAATTTGTGGAAAAATCTTTATCTAAAGAATAGTCCTTTCCAACGCGGATCAGAATGGAGAGGCAGAAGTGAAAGTGACACAGACAATGAGGAAAACACAGGATTCAGATGGGGTCTGAGTAGAGACAATACTGAATCATAGCTGATGAAGGGTTTCATCAGTTCCCTAGTGAGGAAGAGCCGAAGCCAATTTCACAACCACCCTTATATTATGCATGTGTGTGTTTGTGTGCGTGCATGTGTGTATGTGTAAGAGTAAACAAACTCATGGCTTAGAAAAATGCACGTGGTACATTTCACAAGTAGAATCAGTCATTTGCAGGAATTTTTTCTGTTGTTATTATAAAGCCCAGAGCATTGGTACCCATTCCAGGATCATTAATTTTAATTTAATGGAGCACCTGACATGTGCAGCCAATATTCTGATGCTCAGAGACAAAGGACCGAGAGAGCATCATCCCTTAGTCTGCTGCCTGCATAAGATATAATCTTTTCTTTTAAATTTTATTGATCATAATAGTTTATAACATTGTGAAATTTCAAGTGTACGTCATTATTTGTCAGTCACCATATAAATGTACCCTTTTACCCCTTATGCCAACTCTACCAACCCCCTTCCCCTCTGGTAACCACTAATCTGCTCTCATTGTCCGTGTGTTTCTCTTCCACATACAAGTGAAGTAATAAGGTGTTTGTCTTTCTCTGTCTGGCTTATTTCACTTAACGTGATACCTTCAGGGCCATCCATGTTGTTGTAAATGGGACGATTTTGTCTTTTTTATGGCTGAGTAGTATTCTATTGTGTACCACATCTTCTTTATCTACTCATCAGTCAATAGACACTTGGGTTGCTTCCACGTCTTGGCTATTGTGAATATGCTACAATGAACATAGAGGTGCATAAGTCTCTTTGGATTGTTAATTTCAAGTTCTTTTGATAAATACCCAGTAGTAGGATAGCTGGGTCATATCGTATTCCTATTTTTAATTTTTTGAGGAATCTCCATGCTGTTTTCCATAGTGGCTGCACCAGTTTGCATTCCCACTAACAGTGTATGAGGTTTCCCTTTTCTCCACATCCTCTCCAACGTTTATTATATTTTGTCTTGATAATGGTAGACTTTCTAACAGGTGTAAGATCTCTCTTTGTAGTTTTGATTTGCATTTCCCTGATGATTAGTGATGTTGAACATCTTTTCATGTGCCTATTGGCCATCTGTATATCTTCTTTGGAAAAATGTCTGTTCATATCCTCTGCCCATTTTTTGATCAGGTTGTTTGCTTTCTCGTTGTTGAGTTTTGTGGGTTCTTTATATATTCTGGAGATTAACCCCTTGTTGGATATACGATTTGCAAATATTTTTTTCCCAGTTGGTGGGTTGTCTTTTCATTTTGTTCATAGTTTACTTTGCCTTGCAGAAGCTCTTTAGTCTGATGAAGTCCTATTTATTTTTTCTTTTGTTTCCCTTGCCCTAGTAGACATGGTATTCAAAAGGTCCTTCTAAGACTGTCAAAGAGTGTACTGCCTACGTTTTCTTCTAGTAGTTTTATGGTTTCACATCTTATCTTCCAGTCTTTAATCCATTTTGAGTCCACTTTTATGTATGGTGAAAGATAATGGTCTATTTTCATTCTTTTGCACATGGCTGTCGGGTTTTTCCGACACCATTTATCAAAGAGATTTTTCTTTCTCCATTGTATGTTCTTGGCTCCTTTGTCAAAGATTAACTCTCCGTAGATGTGTGGGTTTTTTTCTGGGCTTTCAATTCTGTTCCATTGATCTGTGTGTCTGTTTTTGTACCAGTACCATGCTGTTTTGATTACTATAGTTTTGTAGTGTATTTTGAAGTTAGGGATTGTGATGCCTCCAGCTTTGTTCTTTTTTCGCAGGATTGCATTAGCCATTCGGGGTCTTTTGTTGCCCCTTCTGAATTTTAGGATTCTTTGCTCTATTTCCATGAAGAATGTCATTGGGATTCTGATTGGGATTGCATTGAATCTGTAGATTGCTTTAGGTAGTATGGACATTTTAACTATGTTTATTCTCCCAATCCATGTGCATGGAATATCTTTCCATTTCTTTATGTCATCATTGATTTCTCAATAATGTCTTATAGTTTTCATTGTACACGTCTTTCACCTCCTTGGTTAAACTTATTCCTAGATATTTTATTCTTTTCATTGTGATTATAAATGGGATTGTACGCTTGAATTCTCTTTCTGTTAGTTCGTTATTAGAGTATAGAAATGCAACTGATTTTGGTAAGTTGATTTTGTGCCCTGCCACTTTGCTGTAGTTCTTGATTTTTTTGAATAGTTTTCTGATGGATTCTTTAGTGTTTTCTATATATAAAATCATGTCATCTGCAAACAGCAAGAGTTTCACTTCTTCTTTGCCAATTTGGATACTTTTTATTTGTTTTTCTTGCCTTATTGCACTGGGCAAAACCTCCTGTTGTATGTTGTGTAGGAGTGGTGAGAGTGGACACCCTTGTCTTGTTCCTGTTCTCAGAGGGATGGCTTTCAGTTTCCCCTGTTGAGTATGATGTTTGCTGTGGATTTGTCATATTTGACCTTTATTATGTTGAGGTAGCTTTCCTTCTACACCCATTTTTCTGCGAGTTTTTTTTTTTTTATCATAAATGGATGTTGGATCTTGTCAAATGCTTTCTCTGCATCTATTGAGGTTATCATGTGGTTTTTATTCCTCATTTTGTTAATATGGTGTATCACATTGATTTGCAGATGTTGAACCATCTCTGTGTTCCTGGTATAAATCCCACTTGATCATGGTGTATGATCCTTTTAATGTATTGCTGTATTCAGTTTGCCAATATTTTGTTGACTATTTTTGCTTCTATGTTCATCAGTGATATTGGCCTGTAATTTTCCTTCTCTGTGTTGTCCTTGTCTGGCTTTGGAATCTGGGTGGTGTTGGCCTCATAAAATGTGTTAGGAAGTGTTCCATCTTCTTAAATTTTTTGGAATAGTTTGAGAAAGATAGGTATTAAATCTTCTTTGAATGTTTGGTATAATTCTCCAGAGAAGCCATCGTCCTGGACTTTTGTTTTTTGGGAGGTTTTTGATTACTGTTTCAATCTCTTTACTTGTGATTGGTCTATTCAGATTCTCTCTTTCTTCTTGATTCAGTTTTGAGAGGTTGTATGAGTAGGAATTTATCCATTTCTTCTAGATTGTCCCATTTGTTGGCATGTAGTTTTTGATAGTATTCTCTTATAATCCTTTGTATTTTTGTGGTATCTGTTGTAATTTCTCCTCTTTCATTTATAATTTTATTTATTTGAGCCTTCTTTTTTTCTTAGTCTGGCTATGGGTTTGTCAATTTTGTTTATCTTCTCAAAGAACCAGCTCTTGGTTTTATTGGTCCTTTCTGTTGTTTTTCTTTGGTTTCAATTTAATTTATTTCTGCTCTAATTTTTATTATTTCCGTCCTTCTGCTGACTTTGGGCTTTGTTTATTGCTCTTTTTCTAATTCTCTTAGGTGTAGTTTAAGACTTCCTATTTGAGATTTTTCTTGTTTGCTAAGGTGGGCCTGTATTGCTATGAATTTCCCTCTTAGGACGATTTTTACTGCATTCCATATGAGTTGGTATGGTGTATTTTCATTTTAATTTGTCTCCAGATTTTTTTTATTTCTTTTTTAATTTCTTCAGTGATCCATTGGTTGTTCAGTAGCATGTTGTTTTGTCTCCACGTATTTGTGACTTTCCCAGCTTTTTTCTTATGGTTGATTTCTAGTTTCATAGCATTATGGTCAGAAAAGATGCTTGATATGATTTTAATCTTCTTAAATTTATTGAGGTTTGCCTTGTTTACCAACATATTGTCTATCTTTGAGAATGTTCCATGTGCACTTTAGAAGAATGCGTATTCTGCTGTTTTTGGATGGAGTGTTCTATATAGATCTATTAAGTCCATCTGGTCTAGTTTTCATTTCAGTCCACTATTTCCTTGTTGACTTTCTGTCTGGATGATCTATCCATTGATGTAAGTGGGGTGTTAAGTCCCCTACTGTTATTTTTTGGCTGTTAATATCTTCTTTTAGGTCTGCTAATAGTTGCTTTATGTACTTTCATGCTCCTTTGTTAGGTGCATATATATTTATAAGTGTTATGTCCTTCTTGTGGAGTGTCCCTTTTATCATTATATACTGCTCCTGTTTGTCTCTCATTGCGTTCTTTATCTTGAAGTATACTTTGTCAGGTATAAGTATGGCAAAACCTGGTTTCTTTTGTTTGCCATTATCTTGGAATATCATCTTCCATCCCTTCACTCTGAGCCTGTGTTTCTCTTTAGGGTTGAGATGTATTTCTTGGAGGCAGCATATGATTGCATCTTGTTTTTGAATCCATCCAGCCACTCTGTGTCTTTTGATGGGAGAATTCAATCCATTTTTATTTAGAGTGATTATTGATATATGAAGGCTTAATACTTCCATTTTATCAGTTGTTTTCCAGTTGTTCTATATTTCCCTTGTTTCTTGTTCTATGTATTTCCCACTGCCAATTTGCTTTGATGTTTCTTTATGATGGTTTTCTCAGTTTTCTCTTTACCTATCATTTAGTGGTTACCATGAGGTTTGCATAAAAGATCTTGTAGATGGTCCATTTTCTGATAGCCTCTTATTTCCTTAATCTAAGCAGGTTCCATCCCTTCCCTCTTTCCCATCTAAATTATTGTTGTCGCAACTTATTCCATTTTGTGTTATGAGTCTGTGGCTGAAATGATTTTACTGATTTTTGATGTTTTCTTTCCCTTTATTTTTAATTTTATAATTAAGTGTTTGCTAACCTGTTCTGATAGAGAGCTGCAACTTTCTGATTTTGTTTGTCTATTTATCTCTTTGCTCAAGGCTTTGTGAACTCTTCCTTTTTTTTTTCTTCCAGGTATGAGGACCTTTTTGATAATTTCTTGTTGAGGGTGGGAGATCTTTTGGCCATAAACTCCCTCAGCTTTTGTTTATCTGGGAAAGTCTTTATTTTTCCATTGTATCTGAAGGATTGTTTTGCTATATAGAGTATTCTTGGCTGAAAGTTTTTGTCTTTCATAATTTTGAACATATTATTCCACTCTCTCATAACCTGTAAGGTTTCTGCTGAGAAATCCATTGAAAGCCTGATAGAGGTTCCTTTGTAGGTTGTTTTCTTCTGCCTTGCTTCCCTTAATATTTTTCCTTTGTCATTGACTTTTGCTAGTTTTACTATTATATGTTTTGGAGAAGTTCTTTTCACATTGATGTAATTAGGAGTTATTTGGCTTCATTCAGTTGTAATTCCTGCTCTTTCTCCAGGTTTGGGAAGTTCTCAGCTATTATTTGTTTGAAGAAGCTCTCTGCTCCTTTTTCCCTCTGGAATACCTATAATCCTTATGTTGCATTTCCTATTAGAGTCAGATATTTCTCAGGGAATTTCTTCTTTTCTTTTTTGGCCTTAGTTCTCTTTCTTCCTCCACTGAAGCATTTCTATATTTCTGTCCTCTAAAATGCTAATCCTGTTCTCCATAGTATCACCTCTGTTATTTGAGGACTCCAGATTTTTCTTTATCTCATCCATTGTATTTTTACCTCCAATATTTCTGATTGGTCTTTTTTAATAGTTTCAATCTCTTTTGTGAAGAATTCCCTCTTTTTGTTAATTTTATTCCTGATCTCATTGAACTGTCTTTCTGAATTTTCTTGTAACTTGTTGAGTTTTTTTTTTAATCACAACTATTTTGAATTCTCTGTCATTTAGATTGTAAATTTTTGTACCTTCAGGATTGATTTCTGGGTGCTTGTCATTTTCTTCCTAGTCTGGAGAGTTAACATACCTCTTCATACTATTTGATGGAGTGCATTTGTGCTGTTGCATAATGGTAATATCTGGTTGAAGAATCCACCTACCACCCCTGGTTGGGGGCAGAAGCTGTGTATTCTGAACCCACTGTGTTCCCTGGCAGCTGGGCCTGTCCTTTGGAAGCTATCCTGGGAGGGCATGTTTGTGTTTGTCCACTGACTGCTGCTGCTTTACATGTGTATGCGCAGGTGCTCTGGCCGGGGTCCCTTGCTCTTGCTAACTGGCTGAGCTGGTGTGCCAGGCAGGGGCATGGACGCTTTGTTTTGCATGCATGATCCTGAGGGTGCTTCAGCTCTTTAATCACTCTCTGCTCTCCTGGGATGGTCAGCTTGGTGAAGACACCCGTCTGATTGCTTAGCCTCCTTGGTGTGGAACTTCCCATGGGCTGGGAGGCAACTCCAAGAGAAAGTGTTCCTACAGAGGGATGCCCTTTCCCCCCCTCTCCTCTCAGAGCCACATATGGTTCCACATCCTAGATCACTGCTGTTGGGGTAAAGAGGGGAGATCCCCTTACTTTCTTCTACTGCCTCCCAGAGCATCCAGCACCTCTACCTTCAGACATATGGCTGTGTGGATCTCTCAGAAGTCTATTGTGTTGTGTGAATGTCCTCTGTTGGTTTATGAGTGTCCTTTCCATTGTACCTTAGGGGAGAGAGTCTAAGGGAAGAGCTCACCCCACCATGATGCTGACATCACTAATTAATCCTTTCTTGAAGAGCTAGTCATATGATTACCAGCCAGAGGACTGGATCCCTCCCACCCCTTTGAAATGTACTTTGTACATGTAGACTGACAAGTGGGGTATGATGGTGATGTGAATTTAGAGATTTAAATAATCTGAAATGTGAACTTCTAATCTCACTTGTTTCTCTTCCCTGAATATTGCTAAGCATTTAGCATTCCCACGTAGATATTCCCTTTGTCCAAGTTAGAAAGAAGAAATCTGCACAGCTCAGTGTGTTGGTACTCTGATTTGACCAGAAACACCTTTTTAAAAGTTGTTAGTGGGTATTGGAAATCTTTGTAAGACTTTGTAAAATCTTTGTAAAACTGACTCACCTGCTTTCTTGCCTGGAGGGCCTGGTGTGTAGGATGTCATGCTCCTTTGATAAAGATGAATCTTGCAGACTCGCCCTCTGTCATCGCTCTGACCACAAGGCTCTTTGGTACGAAGACAAAGATGAAGGCAGAGTCAAAAATTGGGATGAAACTAGTGACTCCAGAATGTTCTGTGGAAGAGGTTCCTTTGAAAACAAATTTCCTCATTTGGTCTTGTTTTCCTGTAATTTAGCTCTTTCTTCTGAAAGAAGGGAACAACAAAGTGATTTCTTCAACACAAAGTCTTGGCTGCCGGTTCATCACTGTCTTAACTGGAATGAGCTCTGGACTTCAGTGATATTCAGAAGGTTGAGGAATGATTTTAAGCAAAAGGTCAATTTTTAAAGTATTATCAGAACCTTGATTTTTAATTAATGTACAGTTTTATAATTGTACACTTATTTTGATTGCATTCTCAATGTTCTTAATGCTTTGATGAACATCTTTATATATAAAGCTTATTCTTTCCTTAAGATAGTTTCTTAGGACAGTCTCAGAATTACAATTATTGGATCATAGAATATGAAAATTTTAAGAATCTTGAGTCATTTCGGCAAAGTGCTTTCCAAAAAGGCAGAATCCATTCTCCCAGCACTTTGACCAGCAGTGGTTAAAGTTGCCTAGTTTACTATTCTTTCTCCAATATTAACATTCTATTTTTTAAAGAAAACTTATTCGTATATTCATTAAAGAGCCAGAAAATTTTAATTATGATTATGGGTGTTTTATTCTTCTCTTGACTTTTGTCTTTATTTTTCAAAAGGTTTATATTGAAGATGTGTATTTTTCCAATCATAAAAGGCAAAACATATTTAAAAAAGAATCTAACCTCCAAACTTAAGAGCAGAGTAAAAAAAGTTAAAACAAATACAACTAAATAAAACTGGTAGGGGTGAGATAATTACACTAGTGACGAGTCTGAGGAAGAGATGTGGAGTAGGTACTTTGATTAAGTTTTTTAAAAAGTGCTTCTACTAACTAAAGAATGAAAAAGAAATAAGCTTACAATTGTATTGCCAAAAAGTAAACTTACATAAGAAATGATTTTTTCCCTAATGATAATTATTTAACATTATAATGTAGGTGTTCTTTCAATAGAATTCTCGTGGAATCCTTGGGCTCATTTATCCCTCATCTCTAGGCCAGAAGGTACACATGTTATTCCAGATAGATGTGAAGTTCCTCTTTTAGAAGACTTCTACCAGGAAAGAAATTAGTATCCTGCGGTGACCCATTTCTACACTTTATCAATGACCTGAGGTTTTTCCAGCAAGAATGTATATCCAAATTAAATTTTCTGGATTTAATGGAGATGAGAGGCAGCTGTATAATAATTATCCTTCATGCCTTTGACTAATATTGTTAGTTCACCCTTTTACTTTCTGAAGGTTAAATCGCTATAACTCCTTTATACTCTTTCCTCTAAGGGTCTCTATGTCCTCCCTCAGCACCTTCACATCTGCCCTTGGATTCTCTAAATACTTTCACTGAATCCGGAGCACTGGAAGCTGGTGTGTTACTTCTTCTTCTTTGCTATTTCCAACTTTTTTTTTTGAGAAAGATTAGCCCTGAGCTAACATTCTCCACCGATCCTCCTCTTTTTTTGCTGAGGAGACTGGCCCTGAGCTAATGTACACGTCCATCTTCCTCTACCTTATATGTAGGACACCTGCCACAGCACAGCTTGATAAGCGGTGCATAAGTCCACACCTGGGATCTGAACTGGTGAACTCCAGACCGCTGAAGCAGAGTGCATGAACCTAACCACTTCGCCACCAGGCCAGCCCCCAAAGTTACTCAAAGGTGAAATAGAAGAACAAATTCTGCTCTCATACAAATGCATTGTACTGATGTTAGAAAAATGATAGTATCAATGATAATAATAACATGTAATTTTAACATCAATCCTACAAATATCTACTATCATTGTTCCTATTTTATTGATGAGAAAATTGAGGTTTACAGTGGTTAGTGGCCAAAAGTCACATGGTCAGGGAGAGAATCAGAACTAAAACACAAGTGGGTCTCACTCCAGACCTCAAGTTCTTAACTGAGTAATTTTTTTCATGGTATTAAATCAGTGAGTGTGGTCGAATCAAGGTAGTCTTACATACATTAGAGTTCTTTCTGTTTCCCTTTGCTGGATGAGTCTTGTGTTTGGTTATAGGTGTACCTGATATTTTAGTAATTCATTTCAAATAGTGGGAGAAGTAGGGTGCAGAGTTGTGAGGAGCATAAATTCTCGAGCCAGACTGCCATTTATAACTTTGTAACCCTGGGCAAGTTATTTAATCTCTATGTGCCTCAGTATTCTCATTAATAAAAAAGAGTGACATCAGTAGTTTCCTTATAGGGTTGTTGTGAGAATTGAGTCCATAAACTGCTTAGAAGAGCGCCTAGCACACAGAACTAAGCAGGTGCTGCTGTCATTGTTAAGAGGGAACTTCCTCGGAAGCTTCAGGCTAAACCAGGTGAGGAGGTGATCATGTTTCCCCAACTCAGTTTTGACCTTGAAGACCACTGCGTAAGGGTGATTGATATCTGAAATAGCTTTGTAGTCACTTGAAGCTAAGTGGGCTTCCTTCTAAACTCTTCTCAAGTAGTAGGGAAGTTTAAATGTTACGGATTGAAAGGTTTTCCTGATTTTAGGGAGTGTGGGCAGTGAAGCAAATACTTAAGTGCAGTAGATGCCATTGATAAACTTGAAATCCTTTTTGCTTTGGAAAATTCACATGTAAATAAGGCGGCAGTAGCAATATGTTTTTGTGACAAGCTGAACGATACTTACATTCATGGTAGCACATTAACCTGAGAATATATTCATTGTGGGCCATAAATCTGGTACATTAAGAACGCTGGCTTCAAGTTTTGGTTAATAACTTTAACTAAAATTATGGTGCTACCATGCACATGGATGTGCAAGGGTGCTTGCTCTCTTTCTCTCCTTCTCTCCCTCTCTCTGTCTAGTCACGAAAGGCCCAGAGAATGATGAAAAATATATTTCCTCCTCAAGAGATTCGTGTCGATAAAATGAAATTCTCTTGGCAGGTGTGACCCTTCACAAAATAATGAAGTGAGATGTGTTCATCCTCAGTGCCTCCAGCTCTTTCAGGATTAATCCTCCTCTCTCCATGTCTCACCTTCCCTGAACCCCTGTCTGCTCAAGGCCTCCTGCCATAGCTCCTCAGTAAGGCCTGCCCTGTCAGACACAGCCTTCTGTTGTACGTTTCTTCTGTTATTTTCTCTTTATTTTCAGCATTTCTCCATTCTGTATCCTGTTCTCTCACAATCTTCCGTGGTACCTAGTTCCTCCCAGATTTGGAAAAAATTCAGGATGCCTAGTTAAATTTGAATTTCACATAAACAATTTTTTAGTTTAAGTGTGTTCCATGTAATATTAGGGACATACTTGAACCAAATCTTATTTATTGTTCATCTGAAATTTGAATTTTGCTGAGTGTTATTGGAGACTGAAGTAAAGGGCAACCTTGTTATACAGTGAAAGAAAATCGAGCTGAGTTGTGTCCTATTGTTATGTGAAAAGCAGAAATTGTAAGTGATGGACTTGGATATTTAGCTAAGGAGATCTCTAAGCAAAGTGTTGAAGGTACAGCCTGGTATCTTTTTGCTGCTTATAGTAAAATGTGAGAGGAAAGAAATAGATTGAGGCAAGAACTCTAAGCAACAAAGAACTAAGACTTGATGATTTGGGAAATTCTCAGCCTATTCAGAGCTCAAAGATGCTGCAATTAGATTTACTGCCAGGACAGCTGCTCTGGAGACAAAACCAAGGGTGTGGCTCAACAATCTTTTGAGGTCCCTTTAGAGAGATTACGCATGTGACTCCTGGATCCCCTCAGCCATCTCAGAAGTCAAAAATAGAGATGAGATTGTCTGGAAGGGTCTGTGGAGGAGACTTTTTCCAATGGAGTGAATCCCTGAGACATATATGGGAGATTCACGATGTTCGTGAGGATGATATATTGTCAGAAATACTGCCATCTTGGACTAAAAGGGATAGAGAGAGGAAGAAATGAAAGAAAGCTGTCAGATTCCAAAAATCCTACATGCAGGAAATAGGCTTAATAGTTACTCAGCTGCAAATATGTTCTACCCTTCATGAAAAAGGAAGGGTGAGTCAGGCAGCAAAGCTGTTGGCCTAGAGGGCAGAGCCTCATGCCCAGAGGATGGAATGGAGGCCCCAGAGGGCAGAGCTTTGAGCCACAGACGATTATTGCCAGGCCTTGAAACCTAAGGAATGTCTTCCAGTTGTATCTCAATATTGCTTGGAACCAGTGATTCTTTTCTTCATTCCATCCCCCACCCCTACTTTTGAATGGAAATGACTATAACTATTATCCTATCTCTGTCCTACCATTGTATTTTGGGATCACATAATTTGTTTTTATTTTTACAAGTCCACAGATAGAGAGGAATTTTGCCTCAGAGGGATCATACTGAGAGTTATGACCCATACGTGACTTAAAGAATGAGATTCAGGACTTTTGGGTTGATGATCCTTAGATGAAACTTTGAAATTGCATTGAGGCTGTAATGTGTTAAGACTTCTGGAGATGCTGGAATTGGGTGAATGCATTTTGCATAAGAGGTGGAGGTGAATCTTTGGGGCCAGAGAGTGGACTGTAGTAGGCTGAACAGTGGCTTCCAAAATTGTCCAAGTTTCAATCCTCAGAATTTGTGAATATGTTACCTTATATGGCAGAAGGAACTTTGCAGATATGAATAAGTTAAGAATTTTGAAATGAAGAGATTATCTTGAATTATCTAGGTAGGCCAGATAATCACAAGCGTCCTTATAAAGGAGAAGATGTAGAGATGGAAGCAGAGGTCAAAGAGCAGAAAAGATGCTGTGTTGCTGGCTTTAAAGATGGAGGAAGAGGCCATGAGCGAAAGAATGTAGGTGGCGCTAGGAGCTAGAAAAGGCAAGGAAACAGATTCTCCCCTACTTTCCAGAGGAAATATAGCCCTGCAGTTCCATTTTAGACTCCTAACCTTCACAATTGTGAGATAACGTATTTGTGTTATTTCAAGTCACTAAGTTTGTGTTAGGTCTAGAAACTAACACACCTGTTGTCCTATATTTTACCTGGCAACTCTAGTTCTGGCAAGAACTAATTTCATTAGAGATCTCTTATGGGTCAGAAGCCTTATATACATTAGCGCATTTAATTCTTTCAACAACCTTGTGAAGTAGTATCCATTTTACAGGTAAGGAAAATGAAGTTCTGAGCTGGTAGTAGCAGAATTTAATTTGAACCCGGGCTGAGAGCCTGGAAAGTCCAGGTTGTTTGTTTGTTTCTTTGTCTCCTCCTCCTCCTCTTCCTTCTTATTATTACCACCACAGTATTGTCTGTGAAGAATCCATTTCTGGGGCAAAGTAAGTTCCTGATCCAACGAGTTGGGTTGTTGGATCCCCATGTACAGAGACGTCTCTGCTTATAGATTAAATATTTTATTGATTCCTGTCCAAAGGACATTCCAGTATAAACTAATGAGCTTCTGAATAAGTAAATTTTCTACCATAGTCAAAATACATATTCAAAAGCTTATACTTCATAGGTCAAATACACATTCTTCAATGCTAAATGTTCTGGCCTGCTCTGCAAGCAAAGAAAAGGATCCAAGTATTATAAATTTCAACAAATGAGCCAAACTAATTAGTTTCCCTGGACAATTAAATAAGATAATAAGCCAAAAATGCTCCACAATCAGGTTAGTAGAGAAGCAAATTCACTGTCTTTATCAGCAGCTTGCTTGCAGATTTTTATTTGAACTATGAACATCCTAGCAGCTCAGGGGAAAAACAACCCAAATGCTGCTGGCTGAGACTGCTGCTAACCGAGGATCTGGTGTTTAATTGGGGATGGCCAGCTGCACATACTGCTTCTCTTTGTTTTCAACCTGAGGTAATTCCACCACCCTCTCCCTACCCCCACCACCCGCTACTGAAATCTCATAAGTACTGTGTTAGAAGAAAATCCCACAGAGAGCCTCCAGCAGACTGAAGGTATTATGCATTCCTGTATTTGCCAGTTGACCAGCAAAGAAGAACATCTGGCAGGGCAGCTGGAGGGTGTCACATGCAAGCTGGTCAGGGGCCAGGAATAGCTTACTGGACACCAAGGGGAAGGGCCATGACAACTGGTAAATTGCAGACTATACATTTCACCAGAGCAAATTTGCTGTGAATTCCTGGCCATTTCTCAAAGGTGAGCAGCTTTCCCCTTCTTCCTGGTTCTTCTCACTGTCTCAGTTAATTATGAAAAGCACTGAACACAGAGCTTAGGAATTAAGTGCTCAAAGAATGCTAGTTATTATTACTTTTTGCTGTGTTGTTGTTGGAACAAGACTGTTCCCTCCACACGTGGTCCCTAAATATCCTAGAGTCCAGCTGCATGGCTCAGTGGTGAACCTCTGTGGGGGGTCATGAGACTGGGTAGCTCATGGGTCTACCAGACTTTATGCTTTTTGAGTGATTTAGACGACACATTTTTGTTTGGAATAACATACGCACTAGGAATAACCAAGCTCTCCCTGGTGAGGCTCCCATCAAGGAGGACTGAGGGATTTGTGTCTGTCAGGTGTGTTCACTCTGCTTGGAACAGTTGACCTCCAAGTCACAGACCACCGGGACTGCCCCTGTTATGACAAGGATTAGTCCTTTTTGCTTCTCTTTAACTGGGAACTATGAGTGTGGTCGGAAAGGGTTAACTTTTCCAACCTAAACAAGTGGTTAAAAGAACCGCGCAGACCTGGAGATGTGGGGATAATTATGAAGTTAATGTTTTCTTTCCTAATGGAAACAGTCTGGATAAATGGCAGTGATGGGACTTCCCTGCAACCTGCGCCTTCCACAGATTCGGCACTTTTGCATGAGACTGCATTACTCGTAAAAGACTTGTCAAGTAGTGCTGGTTTTTCTTTTAGGTTTTGAATTTGATGTTCTGAAATCTGGGAACATTTTAGGTATCCATTAAGGATGTGTAAGAAGCAAAACAAAATTGGATAGATTCAATCTGCAGCCATGGCTCCCAGTTTTGGGGTGCATGAGAACAACTGGGGTGGTGGGGATGGGGATGGTTGTGGATGTTTGGGAGAGTTTGTTAAAAATGAAGATTCCTAGGCTCCACTCCAGAAAATCTGATTTCCTAGGTTTGGGGTGGGGCACTAGGAATGCACGTTAACATGCAGACTCAGAAGGAGACGTTGGGCCTGTGGACCAAGAGGGTGAGCTGGCTTGTTTTACATGGGTAAACTTTGATACTAGGAAATAAAAGTCTGTATAAAATTGTGGTACCTGAAGAGAAATCATTTATTTAATGCGATGTTGGACAAGAACCGCTTTGCTCCAGTTGTGAGGTGTGATGCTTAAGCGACAATGTGGTTCAGTGGGCATCGCAGGCTCTGGGTTCGATTCCCAGGCCTGCCATTTACTAGTTGTATGACTTTGGGCTAGTGCCTCAGTTTCCTCATCTGCAAAGTGAGGATATTCATCACATCTACTTCACAGTGTCATTATGGATTAATAATGACACTAGTGATTATTGAGATTATAACATAGAGAGAGAAACTGTGTGAGCTACTGTTTTTTAGCACTTTACAAATATTCGCTCATTTAAAACCCTATCAGGTGTGTACTGTTATTATCCTAATTGGACAAATGAGGTTTAGTTTGCTCAAAGTCACATGGTTAGAGAGTGGCAAGGTTGGGGCTGGGTGAGCTGACTCCAACACCCGCCTTCATTGCCTCCCTTGCTATCCTGCCTCTCCAATAAAGCAGCTGCTCTTCCTTCTCCCTCCCTCCTCCTATCTTTTAGTTCCAGATGAGCCTAGCCTAGCTCCTACTAAGTAAAATGTCATTTTTTTTAACTGAGAAAAGTGTATTATGGATGCATACCCACTTCCACAAGCCCAGGAGATGCAGGAGAGAGAAAGCAGCGTTGTGGCTCCCAGACAGGTAGCTTGCAGCTGGGCCCTTTGTATTTCTACGTTCTCCACAGTGTCAGCTGTCAGACAGAAGTCAGCTGTCAGAAGAAGAAGCTGTCAGCTGAGAGAAGTCAGAAGGAACGAGCTGACTGCGGCTCAGCTGAACCATTTCTATCAGTTCTTCTGGGTTTAGCTTTTCTAGGAGAGAAGGGACTAGGTCCACTTTTCCCCAGCAGGGGAGAAGGCAAAGTTCTTGCTGGCCACAAGCACAGTCCTTCCTGGAGGTCTCCTTTGGGACCTTGGGGCTGAGTGGGGTGAGGCCGAGGGCCACATCATGATAAGTGTAGCAGCTACTAATTATTAAATGTGCCAGGTCCACACTCAGCACTTTCCAGACACTCACATTTCATTGTCTCAGCAATGCCACACTTATTTTTAGGACAAGCTCTGCTGCCGGGCCCCCTTTACCTGCACCCTCTGCCCTTGTGAGCAGACTGACTGTTGTGCACTTGGTGATAAGTTATCATAGAGCTGCCCTCTGGCTGCTTGTCCGTGTGTCTGGTCTCTGGCCAGGCTGTGGTCTAGGGACCCCCGGCTCTCTCTTCCCTGCCCCAATCCTCAGCAGTGCTATGCCCTGCTGGGCAGGAGCAGCTTCTCCTTAAATGCTTAATGCCTGCTTGAAGGAATGGAACTCAGCTTGCTGAGCGGAGCTGTGCTTTTTTTTCTTTCTTTTTTTGCTTGCCTGCTTTTCTGTCACCAGATCACTCTGGGAGCAGTGATGCTCTTAATTAAGCTGAGATCCAAGGTGCTTAAAATGCAAAATTCACAGGCAAGCTGGCTGATGCCTGCGGCTGGAGAAGGATGCTCTTCACTGCCAGAACCTTAGCTGCCTCACGCTGTAAAAGCCCCCTTTGTTTTGATGGAGCCAGATCATAGGACCAAAGACTGAGACATCCCAGGTGAGGGGAGCTTCTCCAGGGTAGAATCTCCCCCATTCTGGCTGGGAGCTTAGGGGCTACGTTCGGCAATGAGGAGAAACCATAGGGTAGCCTCAGGCTCCTGAGAAGATGAAGATATGAAGTCATGAAGGAACCTTCAAGCAGGATAATTGTGGTTTTTAGAAAGGATGAAAGATCACAAGCAAATAGGACGGTTGGTCCATCTGAGGGGAAACCTAAGTGTTCAGGAGAAATTACCTTTAGCACTTTAGCCCACTCCCGTTGCTCAGCACATAGGGCCTTCCAACTTCCCTTCAACCTCTCAATTTCCAGCACGTGACAAAGGAATGAGACCTTCTCAGACGTGGTCCCATCACTCAGCTCTTTCCAGCCAAGGCCCCACCCCAGCCCGCCTCTCTACTGGGCAGGTGTCCAGAGATGCCCACGTGTTCCCTCCTTACTTTATCCTTGCTCCTTGAGGATGCTGCATGTGTGCTTCCTCATCCATCTGTGTCTAGACTCCCGAGCTCCTTAAATAAACTCATCCATGTCCAGGGGACATTGACTAGACTTCCAGCCCTCTCTTTGCTGCTCTTCCTGAGACAAAGACCCCTCTGTTGTGAGACAAAAGCAGAGATTCCGAGTTGAGTGAGGTCTATAGGAGGGAAGGCAGGAATTGTAGGTGTGGTGTGGGGGAGCTGCAGTTACCCTCAGCTCTCTGTTTTGCTCCTGCTCGCACTCAGTTGAACTGGACTTGATGTGGCCTCTGCTTGTATACAAGGTGTTACCTATTGAGATAAAGGTACACACCCTGGGGGGGCAAATTACAAATAAAGGCGCCCACTTTGGGTAGACCAATTAGAAAATAGTCCCCCTTCTGGAGCTGACACAGTCCTGGCCAGGCCATTGCTTGGCTTGCAGAGAGGAGTTGAGCTTCCACTCATGTCCACTTGGACTGGGTGTCCTTGTGCAGGACACAACCTGCGCAAAAGCTCAGGGCAGCCTTGGCTCTTGGCCTGAGAGTGGAGGGTAGGACTTTGTCTGTTTTTTTTCTTCTGTACCATCTGTGTCCTGGATCCCTCAGCTTCTCTTCTTTTTCACTTCCACTGAAAGCCTCTTGCACCTCTTTGCACTGGAGCCCAAGCCCACGCTTGATCATTTCGGAAGTTCTGTTCACGAGATAGATTTGGTTCACTAGTTGGAAGACTAGAATGTGACAGGGATGCAGATCTTTTGCATTTGTCTCTGGAACCTGACTGTGTGAACAGGAGTAAACCATCAACAGCATCTCAATGATATATTCATGCTATTTATGAAACAAGCATTTTCCATTCAGGGCATGCAGGGAACGGCAATGCACCTCGTCTTTCTGAGGAGCGAGTGGAACTCTGAGTCACTGACCACTTCTGAGTCATTTCAGCCCTGAGTTCTGTCTAGCCACGTGCCGCTGATCAGCCTGATGCCAGAGCATTGCACCTTCTCCTGGCTGTTTGATTATTCTCCAGGTGTCATGAGTGCTGGCCCGGTAGCCCTTGACCCCACTCACCCAAATTATTATTAGTTTTTTTGAAATAGACACTGGTGAGGAAGCACTTCTTTCTCACTAAAAATACTTGCTGAGTAGAAGCTGCTGCTTATTCCCGATGCCTGGATCCACCCACAGCTCTGCCCTATCCTGGTGACACAGCCAGCCTGGGAAAACTGTGAAGCACAGAATGTGGGCTTTTTGGGCATTCCTCAGTCTTACAGTGGTTGTCTTTTTCTCCCTCCTAGGACTCCTCTCCTTTCCCCTGGCACCAGTCTGGACCCCTTTCTTATCCTTTCCTACGGGTAAACTAATCTCTGATAGGGGATTGGATAAAACAAGTGTTAGCTGACAGTGGCTTCAGGTTTACCTCCTATGAGATGCTGGCATTTAAAAATGGGGACTTGTCCCAAATGAATGAGGTTATAATCATTGAAAGAGAGTTGGTCTTCTTTTGGCAATGTCCAGAATCAGAGAACCTCCGTTCTCTAGGCTAGGCTTAATTTTTGGTACTTAAACATAACCAATGAGGTGGATATTTCAGGAGACCCAGAGACCTAGAGGCCAGTTGGGTTGTACCTAATGGCATTTTATTCTCTCTTTAGACAGTGCACATCATTCTTATAGTTCCACACATCTTTAAGGCCCCTGGCACCATTTGTGCAAGATCTTCCTTTTCACATTTGAGCAGATCTTGACCCTCTAATGCTTGGAGTCAGGGCAGATGTCCACAGTCACCCCTGTTCGTTGTGCTCTGAGTCTTCTTACACCTGCCCTGAGGTGGATGTGGTAGGGATGAGGACCGCATGTTGATCTTCTCATCAGCAGCAGCTTTAACTGTAGACGTCCTCTGTTCTTTAGGAGTATGTTAAACAGCAGGCTGGCTGTTATCAACTGAGATTTCTCACAGAAGATTTGCAAGCACTACATCTTCCTCTTTTTTTTTTGGCAGTGGTTTGAGATTTATCTTTCTGAAGTAATTGGGTTAACCAGGTCTTAATGAATTTTACTTGGACTTGAGAACAATTGTTAACAGTCACCAATTATTATTTCTATCTTTTTTTTCTAAGAGCAATAATTCACTAAACATTTTAATTGTTAAGGGGAAGTTATATAAAAGAATTCAACTGGGGCTGGCCCCATGGCTGAGCGATTAAAGTTCTGTGTGCTCTGCTTCGGTGGCCTGGATTTGCAGGTTCAGATCCCAGGTGCAGATCTACTCCACTCATCAGCCATGCTGTGGAGGCATCCCACATACAAAGTAGAGGAAGATTGCCATGGATGTTAGCTCAGGGCTAATCTTACTCAAGCAGAAAAAAGAGGAGGATTGGCAATGGATGTTAGCTAAGGGCAAATCTTCCACTCCAAAAAAAAAAAAAAAAAACCCCTCCAAAAAACACAAACAAGCAAAAAAGAATTCAACTGTTTCCTAAAATGAGTAGAGTCTCTTTGATTTGGATAAGTATCTCTTCCAAACTTCTTTATTCAATAATATATACATATTTTTGTTTATTAAATTGAAAGTCTACAATTTGCTAAGTCATGTTCTACAAACTGAGGTTATAAAGATAGAGACAAAGCTTTTTCTTCTCTCAAGGAGCTTGCTCTGTAGAAGTCCGGGCTTCAGTTCCCTCAGCTGTAAAATGGGGATAATAGTAAATCTACACAGAGGATTGTTTTAAGGATTAAGTGAGTCATAGTGCAAAGCCATTAGGGCACTGACTGGCATATGGTAAGTGCTATGGAAGTGTTTCAACAAAATAAATAAACTAGAGCACATTACTGTGTGATCAGGACATACTATGAGAATGTGAATAGAAACATGGGTATAAATAAAGCACTTCAGAGATCTGGACTACAGAAGTTTTCATTGGGGAGAGCGTGATGGTTGGGAATGGCTTCACTGAGGAGTTGAGACTTCATCTAGATCTTGAATGATGACTAAGAGTTCAGTATGTAGAGACCTGGGTAAGTAAGGGCATTTCCGGAAGTGGGACAGCACAAGCTAACATGTAACTCAAAGAGCCCTGTCTGGAACATTCTGCCTAGAAGCGTTCCTTGACCACCAGCTCAACCCACTGGGCCAGTTGCAATCAGGCCCCCTTCTCTACAGCACCCATTATGTACCTCTTTTTCAGCATTATCTCACCATTTTACAACTATTTTCCCCTAATATTTATTCAATATTTATTGAATACCCACTTGGTGTCAGTCCTTGTGCTGGGTGCCGTCTCTGCCCTCAGAAACACCTAGAAAAATGAGGTGTTGTTTCTGGCACCAGTGAGTTCCCATAGCACACTGCCTGGCCCATTATAGTTCAAAAATACCATTGAAAAAATTTATGTGTATATCAGTAAAGTAATACTTCTCATCTCATGGATTTTGATACCTAAGGAATTGTCTTTAACTGTGAGAAAGGGACAAAAAAGATATTTCTTGTGTTCACTCTTTCTGTGATCTCTGTTCACATATTCAAAGAGTTGATTTTTACACAGAGCTCAGAGCACTTCAAAGGAGAAAGAATCACTGGGCATTATTGATACCGGTTTAGGAGGACTTTCTTTAAGGATCTGTCAGTTTCTTTAACTGAACAATTACATGTTGTAGTTGTTTGGAGTCTGTAGCTTTTGAAGTCTGCCCGTATTTTACTTTGCTTCTGTTTGTCCCATCATTAAACTCACAATCTGTATTTTGAACATAAGAGACTCTGAAGTGAGATGGGGGATGGAGGGGGTGCCCAGGGGAGGGAGATACAGGCAGGATCACAAAGCTGCTTGGCAATTTTCAGTGCTAGAAATCCTGCATTGGGGGAAAATAATCAGCTTGGCAACTGTTCTTTAAAACAATCCAAGTTTCTCATTTTGCCCTGTTGTGATGAATATGAATTTATTCACAATTATCTCAGTTACAGCAGAAAACTCAGATCTTTAAAATAAGATCTTAAAGAAAGAGGAGTGGTCACATGTCCCATGATGAGATGTGTATTTTCTAAAGATCTTTGATAGAGATAAGGAAGGTAGTGTGAGGTGGCTTGTGGGGCAGGTGGATGGCAATGAACCCTGGCAGCAAGAAAACCAACGAGGAAATGACTTCACTATGTTGCCCAGGAAGTTATAAGGTTGTACACTGTGGCGGTGTGGTGAGGACAAAGAGAAGGAGATGCACATGAGAGATTTTGATTCTTTTCAGATCGAATTGACAGAATTCAGTGACTGAGTGTGGAAAAGAGAGAGAGAAAGGGGCCTATGGGGACTGCGAGGTTTCTGGCTTGGGTATGGAATGATGCGGTGTTGCTCAAGGGGAGAGGACGAGAGGTGGAGAAATTAGTCTGGAAGGAAAGATGATTTCAATTTTGGATATGTTGAGTTTGAAATACCTGTGGCATGTGCACCAAGAGATGTTTATAGGCACTTGAATAAACCGACTCAATTAAAGAGAGAAAAGAGCTGACAGCAGAGGACTAGGAGGGCACAGCACATAGCTCCTGTTGATGCCTTCACGCTAGATGAGACTGCCCAACGACTAAGAGGAGATGAGTGAGACCGAGGCAACTGATTTTGTGCATAAAGTCATATGACCTTTAGAACACCTCTAAGATCATTATAAATATATTGGCAAACAAGGGAAAAAGGCTTTTATTAAGCTATTTTTTCGAGTTTGGTTCAGAATACATGGTCGGAGATGGCAAATTACACCTCAAGGTCCCTTGCCATA
This sequence comes from Equus quagga, assembly GCF_021613505.1. Taxonomy (NCBI): domain Eukaryota; kingdom Metazoa; phylum Chordata; class Mammalia; order Perissodactyla; family Equidae; genus Equus; species Equus quagga. The sequence continues at coordinate 8,492,390 of NC_060286.1, forward strand.
CAGTGATCCTATGAGGCCTGGATGAGCGAAGGGAGGTATCTTTAAGAGAATCTCTATGTTACAGTTACAGCTGTAGGACAGCAGAGAAATTGGGCTTTGAGCTGAGATAGCATTTTTCCCTTCCCCTCTAATTGAAGCTTTCATTGAATTTGGAAATCATATCTTTCTTTATCCGGGTCAAGGACTTGAGAAGAAAAGACTAAGTGAGCTCTGTGTAAAACAGCATGTTCAGATGTTTGCATTAATCCCCTTAAACTACTCACACAGAGAAAGTGGAAGGGAAAAAAAGACAAGAATAAAGAAGTTTCTTAGGGGCTGGCCCCGTGGCTGAGTGGTTAAGTTTGCGCGCTCTGCTGCAGGCGGCCCAGTGTTTCGTTGGTTCGAATCCTGGGCGCGGACATGGCACTGTTCATCAAGCCACGCTGAGGCAGTGTCCCACATGCCACAACTAGAAGGACCCACAACGAAGAATATACAACTATGTACCAGGGGGACTTTGGGGAGAAAAAGGAAAAAAATAAAATCTTAAAAAAAAAAACAAAAACAAAACAAAAAAAAAGAAGTTTCTTAGCAGATGGTTATCTGGGGTTTTTTTTGTCTATTTACTTTAAACTTGGCTACTACAATCATTTTGAAAACAAACCATGCCTCTTTGGTAAGTGAGTAACTGTTATAAACTGCTATTAACTCCTGCCTCAAGCTCTTTGTGGAGAGTATTGCGTATTCTCAGGATTTCAGTTTCTTTTGTTTGTTCAAAACCTGATAAATGTGTCAAAAGTGCAACAATCCTTTAAGAATATATAAGTCCACTGAAAGCAGGACTGTTTGGTTAATAAACAGTAATTCTTTGTTTAATTTTATGGAAAAATCTTATTACTCTAACACGTAAATCAGCATAGGATGTAAGCACTCATTTTCAGAAAAAAATGCAAATTAGAATGTGGGAAAATGTCTTCCACACCAGATATCAGAGACCTAAAACTTAAACAAAATTTAAGGTGCATTTAAAATCTGTATACACTTTTGACTTCTCTATAGACTTAAAGATATGAAAGATACACCTCAATTTTTCAAAGATGCATAATTTTGAGAAAAGCACATTCATGATACACAGTCATAAAAATATATTTTAAGGGAAATATATTTCTTGTATGTTATGCTGTATATTGGAGTCTAGGTGAAAAATCGTATATTCTGGATATGATATGATGATATTACAATTATTAGTATTCTACTAATTCTGAAAAAAAGTATAAAATCACTTATGGTCATGCATGTATAATGGTGTTTTGGTCAATGACAGACCACATATACGATGGTGCTCGCATAACATTGGTACCATGTCGCCTAGGTGTGTGCTAGGCTATACCATCCAGGTTTGTGTAAGTGCACTCTATGATGTTTGCACAATGATGAAATTGCCTAACGATGTGTTTCTCAGAACTTGTCTCCGTCATTAAGTGACGCACGGCTGTAGTTAAAAAGAAATGTATTGACCGTATATCAGGTAAAAACAGGCAACAAAACACAATATGTTAACTGGTAAATGAAGCTTCATACATTACACATGGTTCTATAAAAAGAAATACTGGTAATACATTGCATAAATATGGTTAATTTTTAAAAAGCAAGCCAAGTTATATAAATATATTTGATGAATTCCTTTATATTATCTATATTACATAGAGTCAGAACTAATATATCACTAAGACTGATATAGAGCAAACTGGCACAGACAATAAAGTTGAGTAAATTCTTATGCAGGAACTCTCAGTGCTGTTGGCATTTTGGGCTGGGTCATTCTTTGTTTCGGGGTAGGGGTGTGGAGCTGTTCAGTGCCGTATAAGATGTTTAGCAGCGGGGCTGGCCTGGTGGTGCAACAGTTAGGTGTGCACGTTCCACTTTGGTGGCCCGGGGTTTGCTGGTTCGGATCCTGGGTGGGGACATGGCACTGCTTGGCACGCCATGCTGTGGTAGGCATCCCACGTATAAAGTAGAGGAAGATGGGTACAGATGTCAGCTCAGGGCCAGTCTTCCTCAGCAAAAAAAGAGGAGGATTGGCAGCAGTTAGCTCAGGGCTAATCTTCCTCAAAAAAAAAAAAAGATGGTTAGCAGCAACTGTGGCCTCTATCGAAAAGAGGCCAGTAGCACCCTTCCTCAATGTGACAATTAAAAGTGTCTCCAGACATTGCCAAATGTCACCTGGAGGGCAAAATCACTCCTCAGAAAATGTTAAATATTTCAGTAAAAACTAACACATGTGTATGTGTGTGTGTATAATCAGTATATAACAGAAAAAAAATTAATTAATTTGAATAGAAATACATCAGTTTCTTTATTGCTTTTGGCTTGTATATCATGGTGAGAACAAATTTAGATCTAATATGTTCCAGGTATAACCTAATGCCCATCGCAGGTCAGATGGTGGACTTTTTTGTGAAGGAAATTATTGCTTCACAGTGGTAATGTTTTCTATTTCACTTTTAATTTGTTGTAGTTGTGGCCTTAAGTGCTTGCCTTCCATCCGAACAATAGCTCAACTAACGAGGTAACTTCCTGGATTCTTTTGTCCCTCCCCCCCCTCTCTTTTTTCTCTTTTTGTTTTTCTGTTTGTCTTGTCTATGTGTGGAAAAATACATCTTACATTCTAGCAAATACTATAATTTTAAAAGTGAAAAAAAAATACGAACCTGCATGCTGTCTCCCTCCAGAATGCGCTCTGTGGAGATGCTCTTCTGCCTGTGGACACAGGAGCATCTTTCTCTCAGACCCGCAGCCTTCAGAGAACTTCTAGCCTCTATGGGTCTCAGGACTCTAAAAGATCACAGACTTTGAAGTCAGCTAGGCATGTGTTGAAATTCTTTCCCTGAAATAAATCAGCCAAGTATCCTTAGAAAGTTTCTTAATCTCCGAAACTCACTTATTTTAAAAACTGGGTTCATAATACTACATTATAGAATTTTTGAGGGCAGTTAAAAGGGTGTATCTTGTGAAAGACCTAGCACGTACCCAGGCATACAGCAGGCAGTCACGACAGTTTCCTTCGCATCTTCTTTCTTGTAACAAACATGCTTCATTGTACGAAGCTTCATTGTGTGAAGCACTAATGCCTCGTAAAGCAGCCGTGCCCTGCTGTATTGACTTGTTCAGGCTGCCGTAACAAAGTGCCACAGTCTGCGTGCCTTAAACTACGTAAAATTTTTTATTCACGCTTCTGACGGCTAGAAACCCAAGATCGGAGTGTCAGAAAGATTGGTTCCTTCTGAGGCCTCTTTCATTGGTTTGTATATATCTGGCTGTCTTCTCCCCAACCCTGTGTCTTCACATAGTTTCCCTCAGTCCATTATCTGTCCAAATTTCTCCTTCTTATAAGGACACCCGTCATATTGGATTAAGGCCCACTCTAATCACTTCATTTTAACTTAATTACTTCTTTAAAGACCTATCTCTAAGTACCATCACTTTGTGAGGTATTGGAGGTTTAGACTTCAACAGATTAATTTTTCAGGAGGACACAATTCAGCCCATGCTCTGCCTTCCTCTTCACTTTGGCTTTCAGAGAAGTATTGCAAGGAGAAGCTCTGCTAAGATCCTTGGCAAACGCACATTGACAATACTTCTTCGTTTCCTATTACCTACATTGTTCCTTATGGTGTGTTCTAAATGTTTTGACAGTATTTGCAAAAGCACAAACAGAGAAAAACATAAAAAATAGGGTTGACATGTGTTTAGTAAATATGCTACTGAACATGCTATTCATTCTTTTAATCTTTTACTCACATATTCAGCGGGTGTGTCCACAAACATCAGTTGAGCATTCACTCTGTCCCTTTGAAGATGAGAATAACACATAGTTTTTGCCTTTGGGAGCTCAGAGTCAAGAGGGAGAGAAGGACGGAGTCAGAGAAAGAGAGACTCAAAGATAGATAATTCTGAAATAATGTAGTTGCACAAGAGGGAGATAAGCACAAAGATATTACACCAAACCTAAATAATGACAGTGTTATTCTAATATTGGAAATGCAATTGGAAAATTTCTTATGCAGAGTGAGGCTCAGAGATAAGGGTTAGGTTTTGAGAACTACAGGTTAGCCACCTTTTATTCACATCCTAAAATAGACCCAACTAGAGTACTGGCTGATTGTAAGAATGAAAGTCTAAAGTTTAGCTAATCAGGAAATTGGGCTAATCTCTACACTTTGTAAATTAACTGACCCTTTCTATTTATAATGGAGTGATTTACACTTAAAAATTCATCTTAAATTTACAGATAGCAGAACTTTAGATGCAGGATCATAAAATCTTGAGTCTATGCATCAAATACTAAAGTGCTAAAATACCAAAATTACTGAAAGTACTAAATAATACTAAATACAAATACTGAAAATGTGCTGAGGAAATTAGGAGACACGGAATAGCAAGAGTGCTGGAAGGCAGCAGTAATAAGGTCAACATCGAAGCTGGCATTCCCTGATTAAGCAGATCACACACACAGTTTTGATTTCATGGGCTTTAGTTGGGTGGGATATTGAAGGGATCTAGTCAAGAGGTATCAGGTGGTAAGCAATCATGGGTCTTCTTTTGGGGAGCACTAGGAAAGAACAACCCTTAAAGACTTGAGAGTAAGTCACAGTGGGTTCTTTTAGGATCACAAGGGAGAGTACTGGAGTAACCAAGAGCAAGCGTCCCTGTGGGTGTTGGTAGGGGAGGGATGGGTGTCTTCCCTAGCCACTGTCCTCAGTGGCTTCTATGAAGATGGCGGATGTGGATAAAGATTAAATTTTTTTAATAGAATTTATGTTTTAGAGCAGTCTTAGGTTCACAGCAAAGTTGACAGGAAGACAGAGTTCCCACATGCTTCTTGCCAGCCACACATATAGCCTCCCCCTTTGTCAACATCACTCACCAGAGTAGTACATTTGTTAGAATTGATGAACCTACCTTGACAGTCCTGGTGTTGTTACATTCTATGAGTTTGGATAAATTTATAATGACATATCCACCATTCTAGTATCATGTAGAGTAGTTTCATTTCCTTAAAAATCCTCCGTGCTCCACTTATTCAGCCCTCTTTCCCCACCAATCCTTGGCAACCACTGATCTTTTTACTGTCTTCATAGTTTTGCCCTTTCCAGAACATCATATAGGTGGAATCATACAGTATGTAGCTTTTTAAGATTGGCTTCTTTCAATAAGTAACATGCATTTAAGTTTCCTCCATGTCTTTTCATGGCTTGATAGGTCATTTCCTTTTAGTGCCAAATAAAATTCCATTGTCTGGATGTACCAAAGATTATTTATCCATTCACCTACTGAAGGACATCTTGATTACTTCCAAGTTTTGGCAATTATGAATGAAGCTGCTATATAAACATCTGTGTGCAGGGTCTTGTGTGGACATAAGTTTTCAGCTCCTTTGGGTAAATATTAAGAGTGCTATTGCTGGATCATATGGTAAGAGTATGTTTAGCTTTGTGAGAAATTGCCAAACTCTCTTCCAAAGTGGCTGTACCATTTTGCATTCCCGCTAACAACGTCTGAGAGTTCCTGTTGCTGTACGTCCTCTCCAGCATTTAGTGGTATCAGTGTTCTGGATTTTTGCCATTCTAATAGGTGTGTAATGGTGTCTCATTGTTTTATTTTGCATTTTTTTGATGACATATGATGTGGAGCATCTTTTCATATGCTTATTTGCCATCAGGATTCAATTTTGAGTGAGTTTTCAAGAGCTCTGTTTTAACACATCACGGAAAGAGGCTACCAGTTGTTTCCTCTGAGACCTGGAAAGCTCTGAGGAATTGTGGATGTCTCAGGAAGCAGTAGTTATTTGCAAACACCACAATTATCAGTGGGCAATTGTTATCTATAAAGCCAGCTGTAGTTTTCTCCAGCTGAAAATGTCCTTAAGCTTACCTTTTGAATCGATCTATTCTGGAGTGGCAGCCAGATGTCTAGGTTTACTCTTTCACCTTTCACGATAAGTCTCAGGGAGGAAAATCAGTTTCTATTTTAGTGCAGGATCTGGAAACAGGCAGACATACAGGAGAGTAGAGGGGGAGGTCAGGGACGAGGAGGGCTCTGGTTGGCTTGCTACACCATTTGATTACTGTGGGTGTCATGTTTTATTCCTATGGGAAAGTCCAAACACTGCTATTGGTTTAATCACGATGATCTGAAGCTGACTGGTTGTTTGCAAAATATTTTGAGCACCTTGGAAAAGTGGCGTTCTTTGTGTACAAAATATGACTAAATGTGCTGTTGGTCAAATAATTCAGAGAAAGGGTCAGCTGACTTTCTTTGCTTTGCTGATCTAGAAGCTTTTTCTTCAAAGTAGAAGTAATGATTCTTTTGCTTAAATGTAGCTCTGGGCACAGTTACAAATTTTCAGCGTGTTTTTGGCTTCTAATACTTTACATCAGCTATTCAGTAATTTGGCGTTTTTGTTGTGTTTTTCTCCAAATACAAAATCTTATTTGTTAAATGTTCTCTCTGCTAATAGTAAACTATGGTTACTTTGAGTAATGTTTCTGCTGCTGGAGGTATAAAAGAAAATAGCTTTGCTGATATCTAAGTAGATGGAGGGGAGAAAACTGACATTATGTATTTTAATAAACATTAGTTGAATAAAAACAGAAAACAAGGAGTAGGGGGATTATATTTCTTGACTCTGGAAATGTTATGTACCCTGTTTGCACCTATATCTGATAACATACTACCCTTAAGAGTGTTAATGTACAGAATATATCCAGCACCATAAACTACAGGGCATAGTATCCTGCCTCCCTCTCTCCTTCCCTCTACTTTGCCTCTCTCCTTTCCTTCCACAGATACTTTCTGAATACTAGTTATGTGCCAGACACATACTGGTATCAGTCAGACAATGCTGTCTGTTCTTTTGCACTACACGTGATCATCTATTTTTAAAATAGGGAAACAGATTTCATGGTTTAATCGTTCGACCAGGGTCAATAGTTATTGAACATTTACTGTGTATCACTCTGATAATATTCTAAAGAAATAAGAGATTTCAGCTGTGGATCTTAAGGAGATTTATAACCTTAATGGAGAGCCATAAAAATGTCATAAATATATCCATAAAGAAATTCAGTGTTGGGTAGATGAGTGTGGCAAAGGCAACGTGAGATAGAAGACTTCCTGACTCCTCCATTCCAATGATTCTTCAAAGGATGAAAATATCTGATTTCTTATCTGAGTATTCAGGTGGTAGTTTTTGCTTATTTCAAGATAAAATAACTTATGTTTTTAAGCATTTTTATTTGCTTCTGCACTCATACAATTTTTCTGTACACCTCCCTCATTAAATCTCTCCATAAAATATGAAATATATCACCTCATCAAATTTATCAAACACCTACCCACCTACAAATGGACAATCCTGTGTATCATATGAAGCACACCAAATCAACAGTATTCCTCTCCTCTGAAAATTTACATTTCTTTCACACTTGACCCTTGATAACACGATTTTTAGGGCACCTCCAAGAAATGTTCAGGGTATAAAAATGTAATCCTTTCTACCTCATAATCTTATGATGCATACATTTAAAAATATATATGTATATTATGAATCAACTAGGTTGCAACGCTGTATTTGATTTTTGTGGAGGATAATAAAAATTCTTTGATTTCAAAGGGCTTTAGACTAATTTAGGAGAATCAGGACCTGCACATTTTAGAGGCTAAAGTCATTCAGAATAAAAATAACTCTATGCAGCTTTGAGACAAGCAGGATATGTTTGTCGAAAGAGTCATCCAGAGAGTAGAGGACTAAAGGGCTCAGAGCTGAGCTGGACACACTGTGAACTGTCAGTGGGAGGTGAGAATTCTTGTGATCCTCAGAGAACAGCTATTGTAGGAATAGGTGAGAGGAGTGGGGAAACCTTTCAGGTAGAGTGAATGGTGTCAGCAGAATCGAGCAAGGCTAGGGCATTAGCCAAGTGGGCAGAAACCATTAGCTGGTGGAGGTGAGGAGGGAGAAGCTGAAGCGGCAGATGAGGGCCACATTGAGGAGGACCTTGAATACTTAAGCAGGAAGTATTGTCTTTATTCTCTCAGTACCAGCCACCTGAGTAATGCTTATGAGCAGGTAACGACACAAAGCACAGGAGTTTAATACCAAAAGGATTTCTCTCTTTCTTTTCTGTTAAGAGCAAGCCTTGAAAAACAGCTACCTTTATATCTTTGTACTTCAAATGATGCCAATAGAGTGTACTTCCCAGTCTGTGGCTCTCACAGGTACCACACAATTTTCGTTGTGTTGTAGAATAGTTCATGTTTTACCACGCCCTGGGGCAGGTAGCATAGTGGGGCTAAGGAGAAAAACAGAGCCAAAGATCCTGGTTCCTTCCAATCGTTCTAAGTTAGTCTAAAGTCTGTGCAAGAAATTCATTGGTCCAAGAAGATGCAGTTATCCATCAGCCTCCTTTGATTTAAGGACAAGCCCGTGACTCACCACTCTGACACTCAAGCTAAGAAGAACCAACATAGGTCGGAGGAGCCACGTGTCCAAGAATTGATCTACCTAAAGATAATACTGGAGTCTGTCAGTTTGTTAATTTATTCACTTCATTCATTCATGCACGAGTCAACTATTTGCGCTGTGTTCCATATGAGTGTGTCCCGGCTAAGCTCCTTCCGAAATATCAATGATGGACTTGCGATTTGGTACTTCAAAATAATTCTTTAAAATATAACTACCAAGAATAGACTCTATCCTTGGAAATTTTGATATGCACACTCTGATGAAGTAGAGATGAGACAGAAGATTAGAAGGGCTTATGAGAAACCTTGAAAAATGACTGCTGGAGAGTGGTACTTTAAAAGTGTGTTTCCAGGGAGGTGTGCTGGCTGGCTGTTGGCATGCCTTGGTCTTTCATTCATCTTTGAATCCTTAGAATGTAGTTCAGGTATGTAACAGAGGCACACTGGATATTTGTTTAACCAAATTAATATGAGGGATACATGAATTAGGCTAGCAAGATTGAAACTTCTTACTCAGGAGGCCCCCTATACATATTAAGCACTGTGAGTAATGCACAAAATGTCCTAAATCAACGTTATAACTGAGAAATAGAAATGTTGCTATAGTAATTAGATGCTGGTGAGAATTTGCTTCCTTTTAGCCTAAAAGCTAAAACATGTAGCGCACATAATTTCTAAAAGGATGAAATTCATGCACAGCTAAGTTTACTACCAAATAAAAGGCTATTTAATTCCAATGCATCTGTCATGCATCCTGAATTATTTCTTTCCTCTCGCCCTACTTCCTGCATCCCCTCCTGCCCCTCAGAAGTAGCAGCTGTGCGTAACAGCAGCTGTGATGAAGCCTCCATAGGCCTGGCAGTTGGCTAGTTCATTGCTGGGCTGGTGGGAGGTGGAAATACCTCTGCTATGACCGTGAACATCACTGCTTTTGGGAGAGAGAATGCATCTGGAACTGGTCTTTTCTCACGACCGTTAGCGTCCCCACCTACTTCAAGTTAGGAGGGCAGTTTGAGTCTGGAGTGCATCATTTCCTGAAGATCCTTTTGATTTGACTTTGAGGTAAAACATGAGAGTGGGAATTTAGAAAGAAATTTCTGCATTAATATTTGTGGGGATTGGGCTGATAGGAATCGTGCAGAGACAATCATGTGTGTTCCACCACAAAGATGATTTATTGACAACATCTCTGTGTAACCTGGGACTAAATTTCCCCCAATGGGAGGAGTGGCTCCTCTACACAAACTGGCGGAGATTAGAGATGAAGGAAGTAGCTTCTAAGCCTCTTATCTCTTCCAGTTACCTCCATCTAGCTTTTCAGCACAGAAATAATATGCCTGCATTCCCAGAGAAGGAATAAGCTTCATCTTCTTTGCTGTTCATTTTGTATTCCTTTCATTTTTTTTTTTAGGAAGATTAGCCCTGAGTTAACTACTGCCAGTCTTCCTCTCTTTGCTGAGGAAGACTGGCCCTGAGCTAACATCTGTGCCCATCTTCCTCTACTTTATACGTGGGACGCGTACCACAGCATGGCTTTTGCCACGCGGTGCCATGTCCGCACCCAGGATCTGAACCGGTAAACCCGGGCGGCCGAGAATCGGAATGTGCAAACTTAACCGCTGTGCCACTGGGCCGGCCCGCTCCTTTCATGTTTTTAACATCCCACGGCCTTTTCAATTAAAATTTCTGTGTAAGTAGGACGAGCATCCTGTCCATTCACTTCCCCTAGAATAACTGTAAAACAATGAATGACACAGCAGTTCGTTTGCCTATGGTAGATTGTTTAGACACTCTACTTAAGGCAGTAGCATAGGCCAGCTTACCCTTTTCTGCAAATTGTAGAGACTTTACCAAGTTCAGAATATCCCAAATTTGACTGTTTAATAAAGTGATTCCCAAGGTCCAAGTTGTTTAAGCTGTCCCTCAATTGTGCAATACTCTAGACTCCAGCCAAGAGACGCCAGGAAGCAGAAAGAATCCAGAGAGGCTCTTGATCTTCGTCCTTACCTTTTAAGATAAATAAACCCATTTTTCTTTTATTTCCTCCCTCTCACTTGGCAGAGATTGGCAAGGAATAGTGAAGAGGAAAGTCTGTATGCTCTCAGTTGAGATACTTGAACAGAAAGTCCCCCAAGTAAGGTAAACTAGTTTTAATTTCTCAGAATCAGTATATTTGTTTGCTAGGGCTGCCATCATAAAACGCCAGAGCCTGGGTGAGTTAAACCACAGGCATTTCTTCTCTCACCATTCTAAAGGCTGAAAGTCCAACATCCAGGTGTCAAAGGTTTGTTTCTATTGAGGCCTCTCTCCTCGGCTTGCAGATGGCTGCCTTCTTGTGTTCTCATACGGTCTTCCCTCTGTCTGTATTTTCTGTGTCCTCTCATGGCCTTTTTTTGCATTAGCATCTCTGTGTCTCTTCTTATAAGGACACAGGTCATATTAGATGAAGCCCCCATCCTTATGACTTTATTTAACATTAGTTACCTCTTTAAAGACTCTGTCTCCAAATCCAGTCATATGCTAAGGAGCTAGAGGGTTGGGGCTTCAGCATATGAATTTTGGGGAGATACAATTCCATAATAGTTGGCTATATCCAATTTGCTTTGTTCACAATTTACAAAGAACAATGAGGAAAACCATCAAAACCACATTATTTCCAGTTATTTGACTTACTAACTATTGTTCTGTTTCTCAAAATACAAAGAACCTTTTCTCGTTTCAAATTCACCCTGAACTATAAATATGTAGGCCATAAATAAAATCTCATTATTATTTTATAAAGAACCAGAGAATATTTTTCTCTTATACACCATGCCACTTAAATCTCCATAAGTGCTTCTTGCAAACTGACCTCCTTTTACACTTCGCATGAAACTCTCATCTATGAAGTAGGGCAGCTAAAAGCCTTTAATTTGTCCTTAGTCCCACAATGCCTAACCTATGAAGTAGATTGTCAAACAAATGAACCTAGCCCTAGAGAAATTGGCCCTACCCTAGAAAAAAACCAAACTTTTAATTAATATGGAAATATACAGGATTACTGTAAGCTATTAAAAATTGCTGCCATTAGATATATCAGATATTGGTCACTTTAGGTAGAAATAGTAAAAATGTCAGTTATTATTGAAACTTCTACAGACTGAGGAAGAATGCAAAATATATTTGTAAGTCCAAAGTAAATTTTTCAGTAAAATTTGGTTTTTACAGATTTCTCCTAAGTCTAACAGAAGTGGCCTTAACTATCAGGCAGTGATGTTTATATGTATTTATGTTTCAATGTATTTATTTAGTTCTTATCTATTAATTGATATTTCCCAAGTTATTTACTTGCGATTTGTTCTAATTTGTATTGTATAGTTTTTGCCAATATTCAAATACTGTTTATCACTCAAATAATGTATCAAAACACTGAGCTGTGATATTTGGTTATTGGACACCTGTTTCCTAGAATGCAACTTGTTGGAAATGACAACTCATTTACTTTGCAGACAGCAGAGTCCCTTCATCTTTTCCATTCAGATGATTCAATGTTCATTGTAAAAACATAATGGAGAAGATACTGGATGTATTTTGGCAACTCTGGGGATACACTTCTTTTGAATTCTAGATTGTAAAGTCCCTTACTTGAATATGTATAATAAGATAATTCAAGCAAGATATTCTAATTTAATTTTAGCTCAGTATTCAGGATTTGCTATTGATGAAATACATAACCTGATTTTTTAAAAAATCAATGAATTTGATCATATCTTGGAACCTCATTTCATTCTCTCTGGAGTTGTCATGGCAACAGAGAAACCAGGGTGCTATGGGGAGATGTGATTTCAGACTTCTGCTGCAGTTATTTCTGTGTGTGGTCTGGAGAGATAAAATAACGTGATGGTTGCTTTATTCAAAAAATTGCATTTAATATGCACTATGCTAGTACAGCAGTGATGGAGAACTCAGATTCTATAAAATTCCCGGCCCTTCCACTTTACCTAGCAAGTTGGATGCAGGTTTATTTTTTCCTATTTTGAATTCCAGGTCAGTTACTGGTAGAATTATTTTCGATATGTACTCTATCCAATTAGGGGTATTTATTGGATCTTGAAACAAACATGATGGATAATGTAGAACTAAAATAACTGAGTTTCCTAAATGGTTAAATTAAACATTTGAATTAATTACAAACTTTCCACACAAATATGAAATTAGCTTTGATTATAAATCCTGCCCCACTGATGATCTGGGCGGTTCACTGTCTTAGTCCATATTTTGGGGACCCCCTGAGCCTGCTTGGCAGTAGCTTGCTATCCAGTTATATGATATGACAGCTTTCCCACTCTGCATGCAAATCCTTATAATCTCCTTTTTCTTGCTCCTTTATTTGATTCGTTCCTCTTCCTTCCTCCCTCCCTTCTTCTTGCTGTGTGTGTCTCTCTCTTTCTCCCCTCCCTCCTTCATTTCTTTCTTTTTTCTTTAGATGCTTTATCTTATACACTCATTGCTTTGAATGTACCTGCCACTCTGCACTGCCCCAAATGCCAGGCTGCTTCCAGCTTCCACTCTGCTAAATAGGCTTAATTAGTGTCCTCTCGTCCCCACCTCCCTCCCCTACCTCATGCTTAACCCCCTACCCCAAACCCCAACCCAAACCCACAAGTCTATGTGTCCAGTGGCCACTTGCTTAATACCAGGTCTCTGCTCAGAGGAGTCCTTGTGGAATTTGGTGAGGGGCCTAAATATATGCAGCAGAATTGTTTGCAAAAGCTGAACTCAGAGAGCTATAGGAAAAATTAATCCCCATTGGAATTAGCAGAAATCACGAAGAAAGTTTTATTCATTGCAAAATGGAGAATTGACAGCATTCTGAGCCCATCATATCTAGATCTCCAAGGGCCAAGGGAACTCTGACAAAAATCTGGGTTATACACGTTTAAGATAGAAAAGAGCAAATATTTAAATACATTTTAAACAAAGATGTAACGGGGCAGCAAGAGCTAGGCTTATGAATTCATCTTTGCAATATATATATTATTTGAGAAATGCCCTATATTTGGAATTTTCCTTATTCACTTTGAAACTGAAACAGTTATCCACATTGATTCCTTAGGAGCATTTTCCCCAATAAAGGCTAATTTGGAGTCCAAAGCTATTGCAAATTAGAAGAACAGAAGAAAAAAGAAATGGAAACATTTTCTTGGTAGGTGATAATGATTGGTATTTATAGGTCAAGTTCCGGATCTTTCTAGTACAAGGTATTATAAGAAGTCCGGCTTTTAGATCACAGGAGTGTCAGGCATGTCTCTGTCACTATACTAGGCATTGATTGAAAGGATTCGTCTTCTTGTTTCCCTGTTTAAATAAGCCATTGTCCATAGTTAACTCTGCTAACTATTGAAGAAGTCTTGCATATTTAATGAATGCCTAATATATGCCTACAATGAAGCACTTGGAAGGACATAATGCCACAGTAAATTTAGATACTATTTAGGTAACCCACTCTGCAAAATGCACTGAACGGTAAAGACATTTTCACTAAACAGACAATGTGAAACATTTAAGATGACTAAAAGGCTTGAATTAATGATAAACTCAACTCTGCTGACATAATTAGGTCTGAGCTTCAGACACACACTAAAAATGTCAGTTTTCCCAACTGACACTTGTAAAGTCATCATAGCTTTTCACTACTGAAAGAAGTAAGGCAACTTTCAAACTGTAAGTACTTGATTCCAGTCAACCCTGGTTTTCTGGAATGGAATAACTGACATTGGCCTTAGTTCTATACTCTCAGTTTATGTGAAATGGGTGAAGAGTCACTGGAAGGTTTAAGAGCATTTGCCCACAGAAACCTGCTAATCAATACAGAGCCAAGGATAGACTCAAGAGAGTGCACGCTTGATGAATATGTTACTGGAATAAACATCCTCCTCATGTTTGTGGGTTTCACTGTGTTGGCTGGGAAGGCAGAGTCTCCCTCCTCCCTTTTCCTTCCTGCTCTTCTACATGGCAAAGCCTGAGGATATGTGAAGTATTGAACAGGTACAAGCTATAGCAAGCAATAAGTTTGGAACTCACATTGCCATTTGAATACCTAATATTTTACAGTGAGCATGTTCAAAACTGAACTTATCCTCCAGACTTGTATCACCCAGTGTCTTTTCCATCTCAGTTGATGCCAACTCCATGTGTTTAGTCGCTCAGGCCACAAACACTAGAGTCACCCTTGACTCCTCAATCTCTCCCACCCTACACCTAGTCTCTCAAGAAATGGTATTAGTTATAATTCAAGATATGTCCAGAATCAAATCATCTCATTCCATCATCTCTGCTATGACTACCCTGGTTGGAACGGTTCTCACTTCTCGCCTGAAGTACGACAGTCTCTCTTATCTTATCTTTGCTCCCTATAGTCTATTTTCTTTTTTTTTTTAATTTTTATTTTTTTCGGATGTACATCATATTTCAAATTCTGGATACATTACATCATGTTCACCACCCGAACACTAATTATAGTGCATCCCCTCACATGTGAGCCTAATCACCCCTTTTACCCTCCCCCCTCCCCCCTTCCCCAATGGTAACCACCAGTCCAATCTCCAATGCTATGTGTTTTTTTTTGTCATTTTTATCTTCTACTCCTATAGTCTATTTTCAAGAGCATCCAGAACAATGATTTTCTCCTTTAATTTCTAATTTTGATGTAATTTCAGACTTACAGCTGCAAGAATAGTACAAAGTGTTCCCTTAAACCCTTCACCTAGATTCCCCAGTAAACATCTCATTTACTATTTTTTAATTTTTTTGAGGAAAGATTAGCCCTGAGTTAACATCTGCCGCCAATCCTCCTCTTTTTGCTAAGGAAGACTGGCCCTGAGCTAACATCAATGCCCATCTTCCTCTACTTTATATGTGAGATGCCTGCCGCAGCATGGCTTGCCAAGCGGTACCTACAAGTAGGTCTGCACCTGGGATCTGAACCTGCAAACACGCGGCCACTGAAGCAGAGCATTCGAACTTAACCACTGCGCCACCAGCCTGGCCCCTCTCATTTACTATTTTTTGTTAAATATTGCTACATTCTCTTCCATAAGGGTTGCACTGCTTTGCATATTTACCAGCAATATATGACAGCATCTGTTTCTCCATAACCTTGCAAACAGTGTATTACTACTTTTTAAACTTTTATCAACTTACTTGGTAAGAAATGGTATCTCAGAATTGTCTTAATTTGCATTTTATACAATAAGTAAGGTTGAATGTCTTTTCATATGTTTAAGGACATTTTAAAATAATTTTTTGCATTGTTTTTCCCTCATTTTGCCGTCAGGATTTTGGCCTTTTTCCCCCTAGATTTTTAAGAGTTCAATATATGTTAATGTTATCGGATGTACATCGTATTTCAAATTCTGGATACATTACATCATGTTCACCACCCAAACACTAATTATAGTGCATCCCCTCACATGTGACCCTAATCATCCCTTTTGCCCTCCCCCCTCACCCCTTCCCCAATGGTAACCACCTGTGGTTATCTGTGGTTTTATCTGTGATGTATGTTACAAATATTTTCTCCTCGTATATTGTCTTTGTTTATAGTGCCTTTTTTCTTGTCATGCAAAACTTTACATTTTTAGGTAGCCAAATTTTGCAATTTTTATTTTCTCTGGATTTTGACTTATAGCTAGAAAACTTTTCCCTAGCCCCGGGTTTTACAGGAATTCATCCATGTTTTTTTCCTGTACTTTCGTGGTTTCATTTTTTTGCATTTAGATTGCTGAGATATTTGGAGTTTATTTTTGTGTATGAAATGTAGTATAGAAATAATTTTATCTGCTTTTCAAATATCAGTTATCTGAGCACCCTTTATTAAAGCGGCCATCTTTGCCCCAGTGATCTGAGATGTTACCTTCATCATATACTAAAATACAATATGCATTTCATCTATATCCAGTTCTTTCCCACTAGTGTGTCTGCCTGCTCATGCACTGGTACCACCTTATTTTAATTATAGAAGTGTTATAGTCTATTTTAATGTCAGGGCTGGTCTTCTGGTAGCTTTTCTTTTATAGTATTTTCCTGGATATTCCTCATAAAATTTGAACTAACTTGTCTAGATCCATTAAAAACCTTGCTAACATTTTTCTTGGGGTTGCATTAAGTTTGTAATTTAGGGAGAACTGATATCTTTATGATGTTGAATCATATTACTTGAGAACTAAGAATGTCTTTCCATTTGTTCAAGTCTAATATTATGTCTCAGGAATGTTAAGTTTTCTGTTTGTAAATTTTGTACATTTCTTGTTGAATTTATTCTTGGGTATCTTATTTCCTTGTTGCTGTTATTGAGGTTTTCTTTGTCATTATATCCTCCAATTATCTTTTGTGTTTGTGAAAACTGTTGGTGGCTGCATGTTAACTATATATTCTGCTAACTTACTGAATTTTTAAATTGTTTGACTTTGCTTTATCACTGACTGTCTGGATAATGATCATATCTTCTGCAAAAAGCAATGGTTTTCTTTTTCTTTTCCAACTCTTATGCCGCTTATTAATTTCTCTCATCTGATTGCCTCTAGTAACTATTAAATAGTACTGGAGTTAGTGGACATGCACTAATATTCTCAATATTCATTTTAAGGAAGTATACATTGACTCCTACTTTGTTGGGTGATTTTTACCAAGAATGGGTATTAACATTTGTCAAAGAATTTCTCTGTGACTGTGGAAACAATAAAAAAGCTTCCCCTTTTAGATGTATTAATATGATGTCTTACAGAAATTTATTTCCCCAAATTGAGCCAACTTTATATTCCTGGAATAAATCCTACTTGATCATGGGGTTATTTTCATATTATTATGTTGGATTCTGTTTGTTGACAGTTTACCTTAGAGCTTTTCTTTGCACAGACTTGGGCTTAATTATCAATGTTATTCTTGTTCTACAAAAAGAATTAGGTCTTCCTTTATTTTCAATGTTTTAGAACAAATTATGGAGTGTTAGTGCTGTCTGGTCGTAAAGCATTTGGTGGGACTCCCCTGTGAAACCATCCAGGTCTGGTGCTTTATTTGTGTAGCAGTTTCTTGTTTTCTTTTTTCTTCTATGTAAATTTGTCTGTTTAAGCTTTCTATCACTAATGGGACCATGTTCATAAACTGTATGTTCCTAAAAAAAATCCATTTTATCTAGATTTTCAAATTTATTTATATAGAGCTCTGCAAACTCCTTTATTATTTAAAAACATTTCTTCTCTTTCAATGGTTATTTCCCTTGGCAGTTGCTTATTTTGTATATTTGTACTTTCTCCCTATTTTTTCTGTATTAAATTGACGAGTCGTTTGTGTATTTTATTTTTTTAAAGAATATTTTGATTCATTAGTTAACTCTACTAATTTTCTATTCTCTACCTTGTTAATTTTTACTTTCATCTGTAGTATTTCCTTTTTGTGTGGGTTCCTTTGGTTTTCTTCCTTGTTCTTTTTCTAGTTTTTCGAGGTGAGATAATTAAATTATTTAATCATTTTCCTTTTTAATTGATAAAAGTGTCTCAGACTCAGAATTTTCCTCTGTTCACTGTTTTAAAGTATTCCACAGAATTTGCTAGGTAGTGTTTTCCTTGTTTTTTAAAAATATATTTTGCAATTTTGGTTTCTAGTTTTCCTTTCATCCAAAAGTTTTTAATAGAAGATGTAAAGTTTTTTAATTTCCAGAAGAAAGGACATTTTTTTCTCTTGTTTATAATTTCTATCTTTGTTGTAATGTGATCAGAGAGGGCTGTTTGTAATATTTCTACTTTATGGAACTTACTGATGTTTTCTTTGTGGCTAAATACATGATCAATTTTTGTGAATGTGCTATGTGAACTGGAGAAGAAGAAGGAATATTCTCTATTATCAGGGCATGAAATTTGATATCTATTAATAAGATTCATCTTGTTGATTAGGTAGTTTAGATCTTTACATCCTTACTTCCTCTTTGTCCATTTGATTTGTCTGATACTGATGGTGGTGTGTGATTGCATTCTTTGGAGGAAAGTCAGTGTGTGCAGATGTGCAGTGTGCACACTTCAGGAGTGAGGAGTTAGCCATTCCTTCCTTTAGGGTAAAGTATCTACATAAATAATTAGGAATTCTTCTTTACAAGAAGTCTTTTCTCTCCAATTTATTTATTTATACAGTCATTTATTTACATTGCTGTGGATGCGTAGATACTTATTTTATACTTTGATAATTCAGTACTTCTTAATTTATTTTATTGTTCCAAGTTTAGCTGCTAGGAGTTTTCTAGATGCTTCTTATGCCGCTTTGACATACCCTTATTTTATTTTTTAAGTACTTCCTTACTTTTGTTACTATAATATGCACCAATATGTTTATCTTCTGTATTTACCTGCCTTGGTTCTAGAACCAGTCATTTCTCCAAGGAGATTTGGTTCTTTCTATTGGAGAATGATGATAAAAACCAAGATGTAAGCACTAGGCGTGCTCATTGTTACTGGGAGTCATTGCTTTTAGACGTTCTCATCTGACAGAGCAAGGAAATATAAGTGTGTATACTAAGCTGAAAATATACACATATTTATAAATATTTCTATATTTAATCTTCTATATCTATATTAAGTGGAACATTGGTTCATACGGATATCTCCAAGTCTAATCAATTACTATGTGGATAATTCTAACCTTCTTCCCTTGCTTACCTTGTAACTTCACACACTAACAGTGAGAAATATGCCTCCCGTATCCATTTGTTTAGTTGTTGAGGTCCAGTATACATGAATAGTGGGCTCAGAATTATTAACCTGTACCCCCATGGGAAATAATTTTATTGACTAGAGCACAGTGATTATGTATAGTTCTTTTTGACTTTAGCCTGACAGATTCTACCTCTTTTCTGAAGATACTTAGGTCAGAACCTTTCCCCCTACCCACTTCAGGGAACTTGTTTCATACATTTGTAATACGGTTAGATTGTTTTGTCCATCTTGCATTCCATCCTGGGATTTCTGACCTGAATTATTTTTTAATATTTGTATTAAGATTCACTCTGTTGGGCTGTAATTTCTATGGGTTTTGACTAACACATACTGTCATGTATCCACCATTAGAGTATCACACAGAATAGTTCTACCACACTAGAAATTCCCCTGGGTTTCATCTAGTTGATACATCCTCTCCGCCTCAACCACTGGAAACCACTGACTGCTTTACCATCTCTTTTGTTTTATCTTTTCCATGATGTCATATAATTGAAATCATATAGTACATAGCCTTATCAGACTGCCTTGCTTTGACTTAGCTACATACATTTAAGCCTCATTCATGTATTTGTGTGACTTGTTTGCTCATTCTTTTTTATTGCTGGAAAATACTCCATTGTATGGATATACCAAAATTCATTCATTCGCCTATTGAAGGACATCTTGGTTGTTTCAGTTTTTGGCTATTATGAATAAAGCTTCTATAAACATTTGTATGCAAGTTTTGTGTGGACATAAGTTTTAAAATCAGTTGGGTAAATATGTAGGAGTGTGTTGCTGGATCATATGGGAAGACTATGTTTAGCTTTGTAAGAAACTGCCAAAATGTCTTCCAAAGTGGCTGTACCACTTTGAATTGTCTTATTGGTTAGGATCTCTACTAAAATGCTAAATAAAGGTGATCAGTGTACATCTTTGTCTTTTTCATAATTTTAAAGGAAGTGCTCCTGAATGGAACATAGGCTTCTTTTGGTTACACCTTATGAGATTAAGGATATTCCTTAATATCTCTAGTTTCCTGATGGCTTTTTTTTTCTAAAGCAAGTATTTTATTGAATTTAATGGGTACTTCGATCAAAATCACCATATGAACTTTTCCTTTGACCTGTTAATTTGGTGAACTACATTTATACATTTTTGCAATGTTAATTTATCCTGTGTAATAAATCCTTGTTATGGACTGAATGTGTTCTCCCCAAATTCATCTTTGAAACCTTATCCCCCAATGTGACAGTATTAGGAAGATGGGGTCTTTGTGAGGTAATTAGGATTAGACGGAGTCATGAGGGTGGACCCCTCATGAATGGGATTAGTGCCCTTTAAGAGTTACAAGAGAGCTTGCTTCTGCAGCTCTGCTATTTTTACCATGTGAGAATACAATAAATTGGCTGTCTGCAACCTGAAACAGGATGCTCACCAGAACCTGACTGAGCTGGTACCCTGATCTTGGACTTCCAGCCTCCAGAACTATAAGAAATAAATTTCTGTTATTTTAAAGCCACTCAGTCCATGGTATTCTGTTGTAGCAGCCTGAACTAAGACAGAAATTAGTTCTGAGAGGTGAGTGTACGGCTGTAGCAAATACCTACAAATGCTGATGCAGCATTCGAAATGGGTTATGGGCAAAGGCTGGAAGAGTTTTGAGGTGCATGCTGGAAAAAGCCAAAGTTGCCGTGAATGGAACTTTAAAGGTGATTTTTAAGCTTTCTGTTGAGAGCTCAGAAAGAAAAGAGAGCTATAGAGAAAGCCTTAAACTTCTTGGGGAATACCTAAATGGTTCTGAACAGAATGTTGGTTCATAGAGCATAGAGGATCATAGAGCAATTCAGCTGCAAACATTTAATATTCTTCAAGACATGAGAAGAATGACCCCAAAAGTGATTCAGAGATCATCAAGGCTGTCTCCTCAGTTTCAAAAGGGAGGACCTCCACTTTGCTTTCAACAGGCCGGATGACCTCTGCCCAAAGCTATGGAGGCAGAGTTGACCAAAGCCGTGGAGGCAGGCCTACCAGGCAGAACCTTGGGGATACAGTCCCTGTCCAGCAGAGCTGCAGGGGCAGGATGACCCAGGGGCTCCAGAAGGCAGACCATTGAGCCAAAGAAGATTATTCTCAAGCCTTTAGGTCTATGTAGTTTGCCCTGCTAAGTTTTGGACTTGCTTGGGACCTGTCATCCCTTCCTTCTTCCATATTTATCCCTTTGGAATGGAAATTTGTATCTTATGCCTGTCCTACCATTGCATTTTAGAAGCACATAGCTTGTTAGGTTTCATAGGTTCCCTTGTTTCACCTATTCAGCCGGTTGCCACATTATGTAGATTCTTTCTTCGCCATGTGTAGAAGCTGTCTCTAACTTGATCCCATGGCTGTTACTCTAATTCATGCTCCCATTATCTCTTTCATGAAGTATTATAATACAATTGGTCTTATTAGCACTGATGTTCGCTTGCTCCAATTGGTCTGAGTCTATTCATCTGTGAAAATAATCTTCACTAAAAGACATAATCACTTCTCCTTTGCTATCTGTCTACCTAGTACCTCTATGAGAGTAAGACTCACAATGGATCAAAGCAATATTTGTATGTCTACCTGGTGCTGTTCTAAGTGCTTTACAAATATCAACCTATGTAATGGTTACAATAACTCTATTATTCTACTTTTGTAGATGAGGAAACTGAGGCATAGAGATGTTAAGTCACCTGTGTAAAGTTGCCTAGCTAGTGCAACAACAGAGTCAAAATTTGACCCAGGCAATCTAACTTTAGAGCCTTTCACAACCTCTCTAAGATTAGTTATCTCTTAAAGTATATTCATACATGTTCAAGTTGTACATAAGGTGGCAAGACTAATCTGAGCTTACTTGTTACTTTCAAGAAACTTTCTATTTTCCATTTTGAATACTAAATGTTACTTGCACAGGTTTATTTTGTCTGCTTCAGTAGAGATGAAGTATCTTTGGATATTAGTGCTATTAGTGATTTTTGCAAGTTATTATTAAAATCTAATTGTTCAGACTATACTACCTTGAAATGAGTCTTCAAGGAGGAGTGGAAACTAACTGGTCTGGGGAAAGGGAAGTACTCAATTCCAGCCCACTCTAGCCATGCTGCCCCACCTAAAGGGGGGAGAAAAAAACTGAAAAAGGAGAAAAAGTGGAATCCTATAAAATACTCAGTTAAAATCACAAAAGGTAAGAAAAAAGTGGAAGACAGAAAAAGGAACAAACAACAAGGGCAACAAATAGAAAACAGTAACAAATATGGTAGATTCATCCAATTATATCAATAATCACTTTAAATATTAACAGCCTAGCTATATCAATTAAAAGACAAGGATTGTCAAAGTGAATCAGAAAATAAGACATAACCAGAAACCCAGTTTAAATATAAAAACACGTAGATTAAAGATAAATGGACAGAGAAAGATATATCGTGCTGACACTAGTCAAAAGAAAGTAGGAGTAG
Organism: Equus quagga; assembly: GCF_021613505.1. Classification (NCBI taxonomy): domain Eukaryota; kingdom Metazoa; phylum Chordata; class Mammalia; order Perissodactyla; family Equidae; genus Equus; species Equus quagga. The sequence continues at coordinate 8,515,101 of NC_060286.1, forward strand.
CTATGTTAATTTCAGACAGAGCAAACTTCAAAGCAAGAATGTTATCAGATATAAGGAGAGCATTACATAATGATAAAGGGGTCAATTCTCTAAAAGGATACAGCTGTCCTTAAAGTGTATGCACCTAACAACTGAGCATCAAAATGTGAGGCAAAAACTGATAGAACTAAGGGAGAAATAGGTGAATCTACTAGTATAGTTTTAGAATTCAACCCTCTTCTAATTGAGATGGACAGATCCATCAGGCAGAAAATCAGTCAGGACATGGTTGAACTCAACCACACCATCTATCAACTGGATATAATGGACAACTATTGATTTGCTTCATCCAACAACAGCAGAAGACATGTTCTTTACAAGCTCACATGGAATATTAACAAAGATAGACCACATTATGGGCCATAAAACATGGTTTAAAAAATTTAAAAGAATAGAAATCATACAATGTCTGCTCTTAGGCCACAAGGAATTAAACTAAAAATCAATAATAGAAAGATGACTGGAAAAACCTGACAATACATGGAGATTAAATAATGTGCTTCTAAACTACACAGGGGCCAAAGAAGAAATCTCAAGAGATATTACATATTTTGAACTAAATGAAAATAAAAACAAAACAAAATTCGTGGGATGCAGTTAAAGCAGTTCTTTGAGGGAAATTTATAGCACTGAATGCTTATATTATAAAAGAAGAAAGATCTTAAATCATTAATCTAAGTTTCTACTTTAGGAATCTAGGAAAAAAGGAGCAAGTTAAATCCAAAGCAGGCAGAAGAAAAGCAATAACAAAAATTAGAGCAGAAATCAAAGAAACTGAAAATAGGAAATCAACAGGGAAAATGAATGAAAATAAAAGCTGCTTCTTTGAAAAGATCAATAAAATCAAGCCTGTAGTCAGGCTACCTAAGAAAAGAAGAGAAGGACATAAATTACTAATATCAGAAATGAAAGAAGAAATCTCTTCAGATCTCATGAATGTTAGAAGAATAATAAAGGAATACTCTAAACAGCTCTATGCCCACAAATTTGATAACCTATATGAAAGGGACCAAATCTGTGAAAGTCACAATCTGCCAAAGCTCACAGAAGAACAAACAGACAAATATCAATGGGCCTGTATGTATTAAACTGAAACAATAATTAATAACCTTCCAAAACAGAAGGCACCAGACCCAAATGAGTTCACTGGTGAATTCTACCAAACATTTAAGGAAGATATTATAGCAATTCTGTACAATCTCTTTCAGAAAATAGAAGAGGAGGGAATATTTCCCAGCTCATTATGTGAGGCCAGCATCAGCCTAATACCAAAACGAGACAAAGAGATGACAAGAAAACCACAGAATGATATCTCTTATGAATATAAATGTGAAAATCTTTAACAAAATAGTAGCAAATTGAAATCTAATAAGGTATACAAAGAATTGTATGCCACAAGCAAGTGGGAATTATTCCACATATGCATGGCTGGTTCAACATGTAAAAAATTAGCTAATGTAATTTGTCATACTAAAAAGCTAGCAGAAGAAAAATCATGTGATTATATCCATAGATGCAGAAAAAGTTTTTGACAAAATCCAGCATCTTTTCATGATAAAACCTCTCAGTAAACTAGGAATGGAGGGGAACTTCTTCAACTTTATAAAGATCTATAAAAAACCTTACAGCTGATATCATACTTAAAGGGAAAACTTTGAGTTTCTCGTCATTAAGGTCAGGAACAAGACAAGGATGTCCCCTCTCACTACTCCTTTTCAACATCATACTGGAAGTCCTAGTTGATTCAATAAGATGAACAGAAATAAGGTACATTGATGGAAGAGAAAAATTAAAACTGTCTTTGTTCACAGATGGCCTGATCTTCTAGAGAAAACCTGAATTGACAATAATCCTCCTGGAACTAATAAGTGATTAATTAACTAATTAAAAATTAACTTACAATGAATCACAGACTTAAATGTAAAACTCAGAAGTATGAAACTGCTAGAAGGTAACGTAGGAGAAAACCTAGATGACATTTGGAATAGTGATGATTTTTTGGATACAACACCAAGGGCATGATCCATGAGAAAGAGAATTGATAAACTGGGCTTCACTGAAATTAAAAACTTCTGGGGCTGGCCTGGTGGCACAGCGGTGGTTAAGTTCACACCTTCCCCTTCGGTGGCCCGGGTTCGCTGGTTCGAATCCCGGGTGTGGACATCGCACCGCTTGTCAAGCCAGGCTATGGTAGGCGTCCCACATATAAAGTAGAGGAAGATGGGCACCAATGTTAGCTCAGGGCCAGCCTTCCTCAGCAAAAAAGAAGAGGACCGGTGGCAGATGTTAACTCAGGGCTACTCTCCCTCAAAAATAAAAAATAAAACAAAAAACAAACTTCTGGTCTGTCAAAGACACTGTCAAGAGAATTAAACAACAAGCTACAGGTTGGGGAAAATAATTGTAAAAGACAAATTTGATAATATTTTTACTAAAATATGCAAGGAATTCTTAAAACTCAGTAAGAAAACTAACAACCCATTTAAAAATGGGCCGAAGACCTTAATAGACACCTCACCAAAGAGGATATACAGTTGTTAAATAAGCATATGAAAAGCTGTGCCACATCATATGTCATCAGGGAAATGCAAAATAAAACAATAATGAGATACTACACACATCTATTAGAACAGCGAAATCTGGAACTGACAACACCAAACACTGGTGAGAATGTGGAGCAACAGGCCTTTCATTAATTGCTGGTATGAATGCAAAATGGTACAAACACTTTGGAAGTCAGTTTCGGTTTCTTTCAAAACTAATCGTACACTTACCATATGATTCACAATCGAGTTTCTTGGTGTTTACCCAAATAAGTTGAAAACTTATGACCATACATAAACCTGTACAAAGATGTTTATAGCAGCTTTATTTACAACTGCCAAAACTTGGCAGCAACCAAGATGTCCTTTAGTAGGTGAATGGATAAATAAACTGTGGTACACCCAGACGATGCATTATAACTGAGTGCTAAAAGGAAATGAGCTATCAAGCCATGAAAAAATATAGAGGAGACTTAAATGTATATTATCAAGTGAAAGAAGTCAATCCGAAAAGACTACATAGTGTGTGATCTAACTATATGACAGTCTGGAGAAGGCAAAACAATGGAGACAGTAAAAGGTTCAGGGATTGCTAGGGGTTAGTGTGGAGGGAAGGATGAATAGGGGGAACACAGAGGATTTTTAGGCCAGTGAAACTACTCTGTATGATAGTGTAATGGTGGATAAATCTCATTATACGTTTGTCCAAACCCATAGAATGTACAATACAAAGAATGAACCCCAGGTAAACTATGGACTTTGGGTGATAATGATGTGTCAGTGTAGGGTCATCAGTTGTAACAAATGTACCACCCTGGGAGGGAGTGTTGGTAACGGAGGAGGCTATGCATATGCAGGGGCAGGGGTATATGGGAGATCTCTGTACCTTCCTCTTAATTTTACTATGAATCTAAAACTTCTCTAAAAAATAAAGTCTTTAAAAAATTTGCTTTCAGTTTACTTAGTTTTTGCAAGTGATCTGTTTTCTTTCTGCCTGCATTTAGGATTTTCTTTTTTAATTTTATGGTCTGCAGTTTTGTCAATATGATTATGGGTGTGATTTTGCTATTGTTTATGTCTCGTGGAACTTAGAGAGTTTCTTAAATCTGAAAATCCCTTTCTTTAATAGTGGAAAATTCTCATCCATTACTTCCTTAACTTTTCTCTCCTCCATTATCTCTACCTTTCTGGAACTCCTATTAGATATTTTGTGCATATTATTTTATTCTCCATGCGTTTTTTCTATTTCAAAGTTTCCCATTTTCATAGTCATTACCCTCTGTTTTGCATCCTCAGAGGTCATTGAGTGATCTTTTATAAACACCAATAAGATCACACAGTTCCTCTGTTTAATACCTCTAAGTGGCATTCTAATACACTTAGATTAAACTTCTTACCACGGTCTATGTAATGCTTGGCTGCTATAACAAAATACTATAGACTGGGTGGCTTACACAACAGAAAATTATTTCTCACAGTTCTGGAGGATGGAAGTCTCAGATCAAGGTCTATCAGGGTTGGTGTTTGGTGAGAGTTCTCTTCCTGGCTTGTAGACGGCTACCTTTTCTCTGTCTTCACGTGACCTTTTCTTGGAGTGTGCATCTGGAGAGAGAATGAGATCTTTTCTCTTCTGGTAAGGGCATCAATTCGATGGGATTAGGACCCCACCCTTATGACCTCATTTAACCTTAATTACCTTCTAAAATTTCTGTCTCTAAATATAGCCACATTGGGGGTTATGCTCCAATGTATGAATTTTGGGGGGATACAATTCAGCCCATTGCAGCTTACAAAGCTCAACTTAAGCCCCTATCCACTTCTTTGACTTCGTCTTCTGTTACTTTTCCCTCCACTGACGACCACAGCCCACTACTGGGCTTTTTTTTTCCTGTTCCTTGAGTATGTCCAGGACGTTCCTGCCTCTGAATTTTTACATTTGCCTGTGACTTGACCTGAAATACTCTTCTCATGGAACTTGCCATTGTTCAGGGATCAGCCCAACTGGTACTCCTCATACAGCATTTCCCTGACCACTCTAGTGAGCATTTTTCATTCTTTTTATTTTCCCAGCATATTTGATTACTCTTCCTTCTTTTGAGGAATTTCTTACATTTTCAGATTGATGACGTTTGGATTCTATTTTCCCACCACTCTTGGCAGCTAGGATGTAGGAGACAGATCCATCTGTGTTGGACTTTGAAGTGGAGATTAGGGGCTCAAAAAAGCTAGCACTATGAGGCATCCATTATGGTGAAGGTGGTAGCAGCTATGTGCAGTCGACAGAGGAGCAAAGACAGGCATTCTAGCAGCATTATCTGGGGTAAGAGGAAGGTTATGATGACTGCCCAGTGGAGGCAGTGCCATGGGCTCTCCAGCAGACTGATTCTACAATATTATTTGGGGACATTATTAATGGCTTGATAGCACAGAAACCTGATCTTCTGGCCCATCCTCAGATTCTGAGAGCTAATTAATGTCTATTAATGTTTCCTTTTAGTTTAAAATAGAGTCAATTTCTATAGTTTTAATTAAGAAGCCTGACTGATATAGTACTTTCCAAAATAGTGCCATTCCAATTAGTCTTTTAAATAACTGATATTTTTGAAAACTTGCCACGTATTGGTAACAGGGCTAAGTATTTGATATGCACTATTGTAAGTGAGCAAAGGTGAGGCCATCTTGTTTTGCTAAATGGCCCAAGCCCCTGCTCTGTGTGACTACTTGCTGCTCTGCACTTACTTTAAAAAATTCATATGCTCTCCTGATTTATGGCCTCTGCCTAGGTATGTACTCTGTGATACCATGATAAATTGAAACTTGTTTCTATGAGTTTCTCTCCAGGAAGAGGTTGACCACAGGTGGGAAACACACCTGCAACATATCCATCACAGCTGACAGAAGAATGGAACAATGTGATGCCTGGAGCCTATCATGCCTGGAGACCAACATCCCTGGACCCCCTCCTCATTGCCCATTTTCTCTGTATAATTGCCTCAAGTTTCTGTAAACCTGGAAGTTGGATTTTTGAGACGTTAGTCACCCATCTTCTGATTAGCCAGCTAATCTAATTAAACTTCCTTTCTCATCTCTAACTTGTGATTAATTGGCTCAGATCTCGGTGAGCAGAGTGAGCCCATTGCTTAGTGTCAAATTCTGGCGACCCAGAGAGGACCATAGCCTCTGCCCGTGGCTGGTTGACTTGGAGGAGGCTGTTTGGGGATTTTTCCCTGCATCTGCCAGGTGGCTTTTTCCGCCTGGGGAATTTCCCTTTGGCTTCCTCGCTTGCCGACTGCCTCTAACGCTTCAGTGATTGGGAAAGGAAGAACCGGATCAACTAGATCGTAAACTGAAGAGCTTACATCTGCAGGTAGGTGAGTAATCCGGAGTGCACCTCCCGGGGAATATATTCCTTTTTCCTTGTCTGGGGGTCTTGGTCAGGCCAAGGTCCATCTGGTTTAGGTGCCATTGTTTAGGGATAAAGGAAAGTGCAGACTGGCTAGTATATTATCTGGAAGACTAGTCTCTGGTTTTTCTGTGGTGCACACGCCTGTATGGTCTGTTCTCCTGAGTGTGTGTTTTGTTCCACTAGTTTGTGTGCCAGTTTTTCTCTGTATAAGAATCCCACAACATACTTTCAGTGCTTGTTACATCGTCTGTGGGGATGTGAAGTTTGCAACCTTTTCTGTCAAGTGTCAAGCCAGAATTGTACACCTCAATGCGGGCACCGCTGTTTGTGTGTTAACACTTAGGAGAAAGCCGTGAGAGCGCGGCCTGACCATCTTTCTCCCTCTTTGTCTGTCTTGTCTGGTATCTTCTTTGCTGTCATTGTGTAAAAGTCAGGTTTGGGCTTAAATAAGCCAGATTTGGACTTCCTGCAAAATAGAAGATCTAAAAATTGTCTGCCAGGCACCTGACCTGGCGTTGGGAGATTAGATCTTTACCCGCCTTAAGCCCTTCCCTCTTGTCTCTCTGGCTTATTTAGCACTGATGCGAGAAATGTGTGCTCGGGCAGAGTGGAATTTGGATAAGTCCTATAGTTATGTGGATACCTGGAGTCAACCCCTGCACCCTTCTCTGGGTCTTTAATTGTCAGACACAAACTTTACCACCATGGTGTTACTCTATCTGTTCCAAGAAAACAAAAAAAAGAAAAAGGGAAAAAAGGCCCACTAGGGTGCATGCTGGCCAATTAGGCTGATTTCACTAATGATCCCAGGACAAAGAAAAGGATGATCTTTTACTCTAATGTAGCCTGGCCCCAGTATACACTGGGCTCATGAGAAAAGTGGCCGCAAAGAGGTTACTTGATTATGATACCATCTTGCAGCTAGAATTGCTCTGCAAGAAGGAAGGGGAGGCCTTATGTTCAAGCCTTTCTGCTGCTGTATCTAGATCAGGGAAGAGGGGACGATGGACTGAGGAGTCCCCTGCCTTCTCCCCCTCCTCCCCCGCTTTTCCAGGCCTGCCGTTTGCCCGAGGGAAAATGCCTGGGGCATTGCCAGGTCTAAGAGAAGGACTTCCTTCTTCTCAAACCCGGCAAGGGACAGTTTGGTCAGGGGGCCCTTCCTGGAGCGGGGCAATGTCCACTGCGACAATATCCCAGAGACACAAATGGACAAGAGCAGCTGACCAGCTTTGTTTGGATGCTCTCTGCTTTCTCTACCTTGGACCTTTAGAAATGAAAAAATTTTATATGCCTGAATGCCCTGTTCTCCTCCTGTTGAGACTTTCTATGTAAACTGAATGCTTAAGTGACTTTTTCTCCAGGCCAGCTAGAAATGCAAGTGCTGCCGGAACATCATCTTCATGGTTCCAGATGGCCCTGCTAGGTGTTCAAACACCACTGCTGGACCCACTGCCATTGGATCTTCAAGGAGGTAAGACTGGATATGTGGGCAGATGGGAAGCCTAGGAAAACAAAGAATGTCCAGCCAATACATATACCCTTGAAAACCCCAAAGATAAAGCTCAGCCTGAAACAATATCTGCTAAAATAGAAGGCTCAGAAAGACATTCAGCCAGTGCTGCAGAAATTCCTGGCACAGGATTAATCAAACCTTGCCAGTCACCATACAGTACTCTTATTCTCCCGGTCGAGAAACCAAATTCAGATGACTACTAGTTTGTTCAGGATCTTCATGCCATAAATGAGGTGGTTCAGGACCTGCACCCTGTGGTGCCCAGCCCTCACATCTTGCTAACTAACATTCCAGCTGAATTTGGCTGGTTTTCTCTTCAGGAAGGATGTGCAAGTATTAGGCCATTCTTTTGGACAATCCAAATGTACAGATGTGAATATCATCCTCCCTAAACCCAGCCACCTTGCTCCCTAATGAGATATCAGATGCCATAGAACATGTCTGCTTACAAGTTATTGAGATGGTGTATTCTAGCCGACCTGATTTGCTGAACTGCCCGTGGGAAGAACCGGACTTGGAACTCTTCACAGTTGGCAGCAGCTTCACGGATCAAGGTAAGAGACACGTGGGATATGCAGTCATAACTTCACAAGAGACTTTAGAGGCTAAGGCTCTATCCCCAGGGACATTGGCTCAAAATTCGGAAGTCATTGCCCTTACTTGGGCTCTACATCCAGCTCAAGGGAAAAAAGTAAATATATACACACATTCCTGTTATGCCTTTGCTGTAGTTCATGCTCATGGGGCAATCTGGAAAGAAAGAGGACTCTTAACAACAGGAAAAAAAGAAATCAAACGTGGCCCTGAAATTCTAGAACTGCTTGATGCTATTAATGAGCCAGCTCAGATAGCTATCATTCATAGCTCTGGGCTACAGAGGGAGAATCTAATGGGTCCAGAAGTATGTCATAGGGTCCCAACTACAAAAGACTATACAACAGGTGACTAAAAGTTGCATAATCTGTGCAAACAACAACCCCAAGACTGCTTCCGGTCCCCTACATCTGTGCACCCATCATAAATAAATTTGGCCTAATGAAGATTGGCAAATAGACTTTACCCAGATGCCCTATGCAGCTGGGAATTTTAGGTTTCTGTTAGTGTTTATGGACACCTTCATTGGGTGGGTAGAAACCTTTTCCATTCAGACTGAGAAAGCATCAAAAGTCACTCGCATGTTGCTAAAAAAATCATCCTAAAGTTTGGCCTGCCTAATACCTTGCAGAGTGATAATGGACCAGCTTTTGTTTCCCAAATAACCTAACAACTGTCCAAAAGCTTAGATATCCGATGGATACTACACTCAGCTTGGAGACTTCAATCAACTGGAAAGATGGAAAAAATGAATCACACCTTAAAGAAGACCATTGCCAAAATCTGTCAGGAAACACAACTAACTTGGGACAAGGCACTACCCCTTGCCCTGCTATGGGTTAGAGTAGCTCCCCGAAGTGGACTTAAATTGCATCCTTTTGAAATTCTATATGGGAGACACTTTCAGGCACCTTCCCTTGGGACTGAGTGTCTAGATGTCTTCAGGAATGTTATGATTGCTAATTATGTTAAATCATTAAGCTCTGTATTAACTTCTGTCCATGAGTGTGCTTCTCATAGGTCTGCATATCTGTCTGATGTCCCTCTATATGCCTTCCAGCCTGGTGATCATGTTTTGCTAAAAATTTGGAAAGACCAGGGACCCAAAAACCAGTTGTCACCCAAACAGACAGGCCCTTCTGAGATTCTTCTCACCGCTCACTCATCGGTAGAACTTACAGGTGTAAAACCCTGGATACATCACTCCCAGATCGGGGTGGCCCCCAAATCCCAGGAAAGTATCCCACATGTATCAAGGGGAAAATGGGTGGTGGAACCCCTTGGAGAGCTAAAATAGATCTTTCACAGTTAACTCTTTTCCATGCTATGGTCCCCCTATGACGTCCTGATTTAGCAGGAAGTAGCCAGAGAAAGTACAACGCCCTATCTCCCCCTTGACCATAAGATTATGGGTTACTACTAACAGGGGGGAAATTGTAAGTGAGCAAAAGTGAAGCCATCTTGTTTTGTTAAATGGCCCCAGCCCCTCATCTGTGTGACTACTCACTGCTCTGCACATACCTTAAAAAATTCACATGTTCTCCTGATTTATGGCCTCTGCTTACGTATGTACTCCCTGAAACCTTGATAAATTAAAACTTTGTTCTATGAGTTTCTCTCCAGGAACAGGCTGGCCACAGGTGGGAAACACACCTACAATGTATCCATCACAGCTGAGAGAAGAATAGAACAATGTGATGCCTGGAGCCCGTCATGCCTGGAGACCAGCATCCCTGAACCCCTTCTCATTGCCCATTTTCCCTATATAACTGCCTTGAGATTCTGTAAACCTGGAAGATGGGTTTTTGAGACATTAGTCACTCATCTTCTGATTAGCCAGCTAATCTAATTAAACTTCCTTCCTCGACATCTAACTTGTGATTAATTGGCTCAGATCTCAGCAAGCAGAGGGAACCCATTGCTCCGTATGACTATTTCAATTAATTTTTTAGATAGGTACAGAGTTCTCTCTTAACCACTCACTATATGGCTTTTCCAAGACCTATCCATGTCTAACTTTTATGTGCTCATGGTGTCTAATGCGGTGATTTTCACTGAGTTGGCACTCAATGCTTATTGATCATGTACTAAACAATTGGATAGAGACGTCGTCTTAGTCTGCTTGGGCTGCCATAACAAAATACCGTAGACTGGGTGCTTAAACAACAGAAATTTATTTTCTCACATTTCTGGAGGCTGCAAGTGTGAGACTGGGGTGCCAGCATGGTTGGTTTCTGATGAGAACTCTTTTCCTGGTTTGTAAACAGTCGCCTTCTTGCTGTGTCCTCACATGACAGAGAGAGAGAAGGCAAGCACTCTGGTGTCCCTTCTTATAAGGGCACTCATCCCATCAGACTAGGGCCCCACCCTCATGACTTAATTACATCCCAAAGGCCCCATTTCCACATACCATCATGCTGGTGGGTAGCCACATCACATCGATGGCTTCAATGTATGAATTTGGGAGGACACAAACATTCAATCCATAACAGACTTTGAATACATGAGCAACTTATGGCTTTTATCTTTGGGTGGAGGCAGTGGGAAGTTAACCTATGAGCTGAGACAGGAAAAGGAATCCAATGGAAGGTGTCTTCTCTTTGGGGAGGTAGTTTGGGAAAAAGCGAGAACAATAATACAACTATGTTGGTTAAACAACTGTACACGTTTGAAAATTAGTAGAACTACAAAACAATAGGTTATCTCAGTCTTATTTCTAATAGTCGAATTATTGAAGTAAACTTTGTTACAAAAGGATTACTTGCAGAAATAATGCTATTATCTTTCATACCTCTCATTGTCAGTCTCCATTTATTTTTGGTTTGCTCACCAGATACTCCTTTAGAAGGACCTGCAGATACATTAATCAAGGGTTTTGAAAGTTCCTTAGGGAGAATAAGAGGAAGTGGAGGAAGAATTAAACATCCATCGCTGTGCAATTTTTGCTGTTCATTCTGCTTCGCTCTCCTGTGGCTTTTGGCTCCCTCTTCCACTTGAAGACTTGGATTAGATAATATCCTCCGACCTATTATTTGAATTCGTTGCTTAGTCTTATTCTCACCCCTGGCTCCATTCTAGGGAACTAGAGAAAGACAAGGAATAGAAATTGAGATTTGTTAACACCCGTGGTTCTGCATTAATGAGGCAGGATTCTGGAGCTCTGAGCCATCACTGGCTCCGGAGGGGAGAACAGCAGTATCTCCTCACTGAGTGCGTTCTGGCAGCAGCTCAGCCAAGTCACAGTATAGTTCCACCAGCTACCCCATGACGGTGGATCACAGTGCGAGTTGGCAGAGGACTAGGCATTTCATAGACTTGAGCTGGAAAAAGTTTAAGCATTCGCTATTGTGTAGTGGTGAAGAGAATGGGGTTTACAGCAGATCTCATTTCAAATCCCAACTAAGCTCCTTATTAATTGCGAACAATGCATTCACTGCCCTAAGGCTTAGGTTTTAGTCAATAAATGGGGGCTAATTCCTTCCTTGTAGGGCTGTTGTGAAGATTAGATGTGATAATGTATTGTGGTATATATCGTGAAGGTGGAGCTCAAAAACATATTCTTTGAGTGGATTAATGAATGAATGGACATATGTAAAGGGCTTACTGTACTACATTGTTCTTACTCATGTTCAATATACGGGAGGATTTGCAGGCCAGGGCTAGAGAAGAATCCCAACTCTTAGCCTTGGCTTCATTCTTAGCCTTGGCTCCATCCTCAGATGGAGAAAAAAATCCATTCATCTGCTTCATCAGCTTCCAACATGCCTTCTGAAGCTCCTAAGTGTTATATGAGAAAGCACATGAACACGCTCGCTTCTCTTTCCTTTATTCCATGTCACCAGAGTGGTAGGTGGTCACTCTCTGCATGCCACTCGTCTGTGTCAGGAAGAGCACGGGTAGGCTGTGTCTTGAAGCAGGTCTAGGACCATTATTTTCAGTTTGTTCCTTCTATGCACCTGCAATATGATAGGATTTGGATTGTAGCTGGAAGTAGATAAGGAGGCCTCTGGCCCCCCACCCTGGGTCACAGGTTCCCACCTAGCTTTCTTTAGAGCCTAAGATTCTTAGGTCCTGGAAATATCTGGAATGTCTTGAATCCCCTTTCCCTTGCTTTCAGTTGAATTGCAACAATTATACTTACCTAAAAATACTGGCTTGGACCATATAATAACAGCTGATAATCAAACATTTTTGGTTTTTCATAAAATTTGATAAAAATAAGCAAAAGAAGCCACCTGAAACAAACTCCTAAAGCATGATGTAAATATTTGCTAAACAAATTTTTTCAGAAGACAGAGGGAGTTAATTTTCAGAGAGCAATATTTCCTAACGAACCCTTTTAAACCTCCCCCAAGTCCATTCTCTAAGGCTGTTTTCACATTGTTACCGCTTCACCTGCGCCTTTTGCCTCTTTCTTTGTCCTGCTCTGCCATCACTTTTCCATCCCCGCACCTCCCGTCTTCCAGCCCTCACCTTCCTCTCGTCCTCGTATTAGGTTGTCTTTTCTCACGTAGAACAATTTGGCCATCTTGAGCTTCCTCATTTCCCCTCTCCATCTCTGACTCCACTCAACACAATAAAAGTCTGTCAATTACAAAAACAAATCTTCCTCCCCACAAAAGAGAGGGGGGTAGGGTTACAAATACTTATAACTCAATACATTTCCCAGAGACATAAATTTTTCAGATGGAATTATAAGCGGCATTCTATTTGCAAGAAACACATTTAGAGGGGAAATAATACCTTTATATTTTCAAAGTGTGAGGGGGGATTTCAGCTTTCCAGTCTCCTGCCAAGTCATCACAGTCTCTCTGTTGCAGTGTCAGATGGTTAATGTCATGAAACTTCATTGGCTCAATGAGAAAGATGGCAGTGGGTCTCCTGTAAAGTGAGAAAGAAACTGTAATTTTGTTTATGTGTAAAAAGTGTGCATAATAAAAAATCTAACAAGTTTAGGACCAAAGAATATATTTGCACATGTGCACGCATACAGCACACCCACCCATACGTATGCATATATACACATTACCTCACTGTTGTGGGCTGGCAGCAGCGAAGACCATGGGCCTGTCAATGAAAGCTCCCAGCGACTTGCAGAGTCAATGCACTTGTCTCATTTGAGGAGCATGGGGTCAAAAGCAATCTCTTCAGTCAGCTTTTACAGATAGATAATACTGATGCTTGTGACTAAGGAAATACTGCCTCTGTTTGTGGGAGGGGGCTACAACATTTCAGCTGGCACTTTTAAGGTGAACTGTGTTGCAGTCCGGAAGGTTGTTCTGGACTTTAAAACATCCTTACCTCTGCCCAACCCCAGTTGCTATATTTACTTGGAGTACCCAAGACTCCTCCTCCAGCTCGTATTTGATAGAATCCTTGCTGATAGGTGACTTTGGCTCTAAGGAACCTGTGTCTCTATCAGCTCTTGAGGTTTTGCCTCCTAGTACCTGGCATGTGTGTTTGGCTTTGTCCCTATCTACTGGCCTGGACTCCTAAATAGGTCTGCCTGTTTGCATGCTATTCTCCAGGCAAGCCTCTGGATCCCACTCAGCTTTGCTTCTCTGTAGCTGGTGTGTACATGTGGTCCAGGTGATGTCTGGAGGCAAAGCTTGCGGTCCAGCAAATTCTAGGATCAATAGAAGTCCCAAAGAGTAAAAGGATTCCAGGATCAGACATTCTCAAGAAGGCCATCATCTATTTTCTCTCTGGCCTGAGGTAAGGGAGGGAGAGTCTGTTAATTTACACTAAGGGGACTCAAAGAAAAAAGTAGGAGATCCCAATACATCAGCCTGAAGTACAGGAATTTGCCTACAATCTCTACCATGTGTCACTGCCTTGTTGGTCTTCCAAGGGATATTTTTATTTCAAGCATGAGATCCAATCATGCTTTTCTATGCCTTTTCCTTTCTGTCCATTTCTAGATATAGGTGGGATTTAACATCAGAACTGGGGACTTAGAAAGGTACCATTCCATGAAGACTTTTTGGGTTGGTTTTATGGTCTGACCACTGATGTACTCATTCGACAAATACTTGTTAGCATCTACTATGCACCAGGCATTGTTTTAGGCGTTTAGTACACATCATGTTGAGATGTAAAAAAACTGCTGATCAGGGAATGGAGGGCTGGGAGTACATGGGATGGGAAGAGAGTAGCAATTGAAAATCATGTGGTCAGGTTAGGTCTCTTTTAAAGGTGACATTTGAGCAAAGGCCTGAAGGAGGGGAGGGAGTTGGCCACATGCGTATCTTGAAGAAGAGTGATTCTGGGCAGAGGAAACATGAGTGCAAAGGCTCTGAGGCAGGAGTGTTTCTAGCTGTGCAAACAATAGCAATAAGGCCACTGTAGGTGGAGTGAAGTGTGCAAGGTGAGGGGTAGAAGGAGGAGAGATCAGAGAAGTGAGGGGGCGGCAGGGAGGGTGGTGAGCCAGAAGATGTATTGCTGTGCGTGTAGACCATTGCAAGGACATTAGCTTTTTACATATGAGGACCACATACTGAACAGGTGGACTGACTTCTCCAAATTTTTGCTCTCAATGTGTGGTCCTTGCACCAGTGCATTAGAATCACCTGAGAGGTGTTTAGAAATGCAGATTCTCGGGCGACACCCTGGACCTCCAAACTGGGATATGAATTTTAACATGATTCTCTGGTGGTTGATATGTATATTCACATTTGAGAAGCCGTGGTATACGTCTCTTTGATCATTGTGGTAACAGCAATCACATCTATACTCTAAAATTTTGAAAAGGTGCTGCTTTTGGAGGAGCGGCTCCAGAAGACTGTCAGCTCCTGCTGCTCTGACGACACAGCAGTTTGCGGGGGGCGGTTGGCGCGCTCGCGGCAGAGGTTTGCGCTCCTTCTTCCCTGACGTGCAGCTATGGCAAGGAGGCAGGCACCCCACCAGGGGAAATATTTTCTGGTGCCCTTTGAATCTGGATGTGACCTATTAACTGGTGTCTGCAGTGAAATACAAGTGGAAGTGACGTGTGCTACTTTTGAATCAGGGATTTTAAGATGAGAATAGGGCTTCTCCGCTCTCCTCACCGTCCATCAGAAAAATGCAGAGAACTCGGAGGCCATAGTGAGATGGAGGGGACTCAAGATGGAGGGTGCCTGGCTCCTGCATCATCATGGGGAAAAAAACTGGCCACTGCCACACTGATCTATTATGTGAGTGAGAAATAAATGTTTGTTGTGTTAAATCACTGAAAATTTGCGGTTTGTTAGGGTGATTAGCATTATCCTAACTCAAAGATTCGCCAACTTGAAGGTGCTTCAGAATCATCCAGAGGGCTTGACTCCACCTGCAGAGTTCCGGATTCTGTAGGTCTAGGGTGGGGCCCCATAATTTTCTCTTCTCATAAGCTTCCTCATGATGCTGATGTTTCTGGTGTGGGGACCTCACTTTGAAAATCACTGCTCTAACTAATAAAATATCCAAGGGAAAGTGGAAAAGCTTGTGTCCTGGAAGGCTATAGCACCAACTCAAAAATGTGAGATTAAAAATTAAGCCAACTTAGTCCTGATGGGGCCCATTGAGCACCACTGTGTTGGCTGATTTAACCTCACGTTGCTGTGTTCAGTACAAAAACGGATATAGAAAGGAGAATTGAAATTCATTAAGCTTAATTTTGGAGGGATGATTTAAACCATCATCCTGCTTTCCTAATTATTCCATCTTTCATTCTGCTCTCTCAGTCCCCTAAGAGAGAAAGAAGTTGATTTATGACTTTTGTAGGACTCTTAGACGAGGTGGCCTTGTTGGCACCAGTTGGAATACTGCTGAGTCTCAGATGACAGTGAGAAGCCAGAGGGCCCTCTGCCTCTCAGAGTAGGTGAGGGGCATCCAGGTCTTCTTCTGGCCCCACCTTCAACAAACCACTCCAAAGTTTCACTGTCACATACTGCTACAGTACAAGTTTAAAGGATTTTTACTGTCTCCGTTGGGGTATTCTGGGCCGCTGAAATGAATTAACTTCTTCACTTAGAAAAACTTCCTTCAGTTTTGGAAGGAGTTACTGCAGGTCTTGTGAAATTGGACTTAGTCCTTTTAAGGTGTCTCGTGTAAATTAAGCCTTGGAATTCTTCAGAGAAATTTGTGATTTTATAGCTCCTCTCGTCCAAAGTGCTATTATTAAATTACCATTCTGGATCACTTCACTGACAGCTCCACTTCCTAAAATAGAGATCAGCTATATTCCTGGACACTAGCATCAAAAAGCTGAATCTGAAATTCTAGTTTCCAAGTGGTCGCCTGTTTCTAACTACTCTTTTTCTCCTTTCTAAGTTCTCTTGATTTGTTTTAGAAGGCATATGTTTCTTCTCTAAATATCTTTTGTGCTCCGTGTCTGTGTATGATGAGCACCATTTTCATTTGCTCCTCTGTTGCTTCTCGAAGCTAGGGCCCCTGTTCCTACCTGGGGGTTTTTGCAGCTAGAAATCTCTCTTGCAACCATATTGATGTGAGGGCAGCTTGGGAATGGGCTTGCTTTGGCATTGGAAGTGCCCTTAGAAGGCCTCATGTGTAACCTGGCTGGGTCTCACCTTGGAGAATGCTGAAAAGGGTAGATCTCTTCTACTTTTTTCCCTCTCTTCTTCCCACTGTCCCTTCCTTCCTTCCTCAGACATTTATTTACCACTTACTCTATGCAAGGCTATGGCGATTCACCAGTGAACAAGGGGGACAAAATTAGCAACCTTATGTTCTGGTAGAGGACAGAAACAATGAAAAATGAGCAGAGAGACAGAGTTCAAATAAGACTAAGTGTTCTGAAGAAGATAAAGCAGGGTACAGTGAGAGACCCACACTGGAGTGGCGTGGTCTATTTCATAGCGAGTGGTCACAGAAATCTTACTTGCAGAGGTGTATCTGAGCTGACCCCCGGCTGATAAGTGAGCCACATAAGGACCTGAGGAAAGTGTGTTCCAGACAGAAGGAAGGGCAAGTGTGAGGGCTATGAGGTGGGAGCCATTTTGACATATTTGGGGAACAAAAAGGAGGCCATTGTGGCTGGAGTCTAGTCAACAAGCAGAGGGAGGGACATTGTCTGATGAGGTCAGGCCAGATCACATGGACCTTATAAATTAGTGAATTCCTTTAAATCGTAATTTCAGTCAAAATCTTGGTAGCTGAAAGGACTGAATTCTTTTTCATTATTTTTATTTGTGCAACCTGCTTAATTGGCTGTTTTATTTTCTAAATGGTGCTCTGTCTTTATTAGTGGGTGCTTTGAGAGAAAAAGCTTGCTTTAAATTCTGGAACCAACAAGGTGAGTGCTCCGGTGTTCATCTCCTTTGCATTTTGGGGAGCACGAGGAGGTTAACCCAGCAGCTGCCGGTTGAATGGTGCTGTGCTGACAGCCCTCAGAGTTCTCATTGTTGGCGTGATGGAGATTTCTGATTGAGGGATGCTGACAGGGACGTTCCAGGTATAGCAAAATCAGTAAAGATTTCCTCAGGAGAAATTTCTTGTTGTCAAATACAAAACATTTTTAATTTTTGTGGTTCTATCAAATGCCTCCATTGAAGATGAAATATTTCATTTCCAGATTGACTCTAGAGTTAATTTGAAAATAAAATGTGAGCTTTCTAATGAAATACAGTATATTAGAAACAGCATGGGATTTAGAATCAGAAGGCTTTGCTGTGTCCCTTCTTAGCAAGTCCTTTAGCTCTGGAATGATGGGCACCTTCATTTCTGTGTGCAGAGTAGCTTGAGGGTTAAGGGCCCATTTTGCAGGCAGAATGGGCTCAAATCTTAGTTCTTCCACTTACTAGCTATGTCATCTGCATAAAGTAACAAAACCTCTCACTGGCCCTGTTTTCTTACCTATAAAATGGTAAGACGTTGTTGAAAGGACTAAATTATATAATTCAAGTAATGCATATAGCACAATATCTAGCTCATGGTAGATAGTTATTATTGCCATTATTGATGCTGACTTTGTGCTATGTACTATGCTACTTAATTTTTATTTTTACTTCTCTATTTAGAAATTTACCAGAGTAATTCATTTATGTCATTTAAAAGAGTCAAAGCCCTCTAAGACATATGACAACTACAGTGTTAGAATACAGAGTATAGCTCTCCTTGAGGAGGCGGAGGGAGGAGTTGTCCTTGGGAAGGCCATGTGGGGGCTGGTTTCTGGGTTGCTGGAAGTGTTCTGTTTCTTGGCTTGTCTGATGGCTACACAGGTGGTCACTATGTGATATTTCATTGAGTATATTTCATTTATGTTTTAGGTACTGTTCTGTATGTGTGTTATATCTTACAGTAAAAACAGTTTTTAAAAAGAATGAGGAACTAAAAAAGGCACTTGGAAATTCTAGGTGCATTGTCAAAGCTAGACAACTTGCACCTTCTCTGAAGATCTAAAGGGCAGGGATCTAGAAGTTTCCTGAGGGGACCCTAAATGTTGATATTTGTTAATCCCCCCCCCCCCCCCACCGATATTCAGTTATTCCAGAGAACAATCTATCAATTATTTGCCTGAGGCAGTAATTTGCCTGGCTGCCAGCATTCCTAAAGCAGAATGTAGAAAAGAGTTGGGGATCTTATCATTCAGTATGCCAATTTTAACTTAATCTGCTTATTTTCAGGAGGGTGCCTCCCCTACCCTAATCCTTCCTGTGTTTGGAATGTCCATGGTTCAATTCCTCCACCAAATAAATCCTGTCGAAGGACCAGAGAATGCCTGGGAATATCACTACTCCTGAAACATATTTTCAAACCAACGTCTTGTTTTCAGCTCTTTGCTTCTCTTCTATCTTTGGGAGAATGAGTTACCACCATTTCCTGAGCTTTTCTGGTGTTTTATGTTACGAAATACTTCATTTCTTGTTTGCATTCCCCCCGTGTGTACTTGGTGTTCAGATTTCTTGGGTTTTCTATTCTGTCTGTATTTCATCTTCCCAAGCTCTGTTGACTTTTGTTTCCAGTTTCATTTTTTTGTCTTTGTGGGTTGAATTTATGGGTTGAATTGTTTCCCTAAAATTTATGTGTTGAAGTCCTAGCCCAGTCCCTCAGAATGTGACCTTATTTGGAGACAGGGTCTTCACAGGAGTAATCAATTTAAAATGAGGTCATTAGGGTGGGCCCTAATCCAATATAAATAGTGTCCTCATAAGGATAAATTTGGACACAGACACAGACATGGAGGGAATACGATGTGAAGAGACATAGGGAGAAAAGAGCCATCTAGAAGCCAAAGAGAGAAGCCTGGGAACAGAAGGAACTATCCTTTAATTTTGGACTTACAGTCTCCAAAACTCTGAGACAACGCATTTCTGATGTTTAAGCCCCCAAGTCTGTGGTTCTTTGTTATGCAGCCCGAGCAAACTAACACAATCACTTAAATGACTTTCCACCATTATAGTAGCGTTTTAGGAAGGGGCAGAGAAAACCTATATTTAACAGGAAGTTCTATAGGCATTTTACTTAATGTAAAATTATATTATTTTATTTAAGTGTTACTTTATAAATGATAAAGTTTCTATAAAAGATAGATTGAGAATCTGAATTGAGGTGTGTTAGACTCAAACCTTAGGCTCTTGATTCCTGCACTAACCCTCCCTGAGCTTCAATTTCCTCATCTTCAGAGAGTGATAACGTGGATCTTATTTATGAATTTTGAAGAGAAAATAAGTGTCAGTGAAAGTGCTTTGTCCATTGTCAGCTGTATCAGTGATAATTATATTTGTTATTGTTTAATATAGGAGAGAAGAAAGAAGTACTGACATTTGTGGAGTTCTTATTATATGCCTTACTTACATAATCCAATTTGGATCCTCAAAATAGCCCTATTGAGGATTATGTAGTCATTACCGTTTTAGAGAGCTCAGGCTCAGAAGATTGAATAATTTGTCTTAGATTGTAAAGTCAGAAAATGAGGGAGATGAAGTTGAAATGAAAATTTGGATACCACCTTCATCAAATTCATTCAGTTATAGGCTCTGCAAGAGGAGAAGAAAGTCAGTGGACAGAAAGCGAGCCAGATTCAGAGATGCTCCAGAGACCCGGCTCCTCCTTTACCTTAAAGCGCCCGAAGGTACTACATCTATTGGTTTGTGGTGATTTCACTGATCTGAGGAGATTCAACCTGAGGTACTTAGCTACTCAATATGTGGTCCACGGATTAGTAGCATCAGCATCATCTGGAAGCAATATCTCTGTCCTTTCCCCAGACTTCCCGAATCAGAAACTGCATCTTAACAAGATTCCCCAGGTGATTTGAATGCATAATAAAGCTTGAGAAGCACTTAGGATAACATCGGGTGGCTAGAGGCTGAATTAATATCAACTGAACCCTTTGCTTCAGGAAACTCACCTCTTTCCTCTTTGCTCGTTGTCAGTTCTCCGTGGTTCGCTGTTTTCAGTACATCTGTTCCTGGCATTTCTCATTTATTATCTTACTCTCTTTCACCCAAATCCCTCAGTGACTTTCTAGTGTATCTCTGCATGACTACTCTCGAAAAAGTCCTTCATATGGGGACCCTCTGGACTTCATGCCTATCTAGTCACCCAGGCTCACTCTCTGTGTCTTGCTGCATATTCTATTTCTCTGAATGTTGTTGAGTATCTTGAGTAATTTGGGATCTCCATTTTAGCTCACCATTTACCAAGTATGTGGAAGTTCCGATTTCCTCAAACTCAACAGTCACTCTTCCTCATTACTGAAACTCCTCCTAAGGGAGAAATAACCCAAGGTTCTCCACTATGAGGAATTTTAAAAACAATTATTTACAAACTGGAGCAGAACTTGATATCCTTGCTTAAGTGCTCATTTCTTTTTGTCTATCTGATTCAGGGTATGGAATATGGTACCTGCACCATCAGTGTTTCTTGAGAGATTTATTATTCCAAGTAGTTGGGTATTTATCTAACTCCTTTACTGGACTGTGAGATGAGACAATGTCTTAATCTTTTTTGACTTCCTGGTGAGTGTTTTGCTATTGAACGACTCTAAGTGAATGGCTTTCCATTTTCATACACGTCTATCCTCTCTGAGCATCTTGAATTGTCCTATAGACCAGAACTATATGCTATATGCCATATGCCACTAAATGTCCTGTATGGAGTATAGAATTGCTTCCTATTGGATTAGGATAGGCAGTTTATGCAGAGTGGGGGAGGTAAATTGCATGTGTTTTATGAGCCTAGTCTTTTTTTTTAAATTGACACCTGAGCTAACATCTGTTACCAATCTTCTTTCTTTTTTTTATTTTTCCCTTCTTCTTCTCCCTAACGGCCCCCAGTGCATAGTTGTATATTCTAGCTGTAGGTCCTGCCTCAGCATGGCTTGACAAGTGGTGCCCTGTCTGCACCCAGGATCCAAACCAGTGAAACCCGGGCCACTGAAGCGGAGCGCGTGACCTTAACTATTCAGCCACGGGGCCGACCCCCTCAGTGTTCTTTATATCAGAGGTAGTTCAATTCTGACAAAAGAAGCTGTATTTAGTGTGGGTTCTTATTTGGATCTGTTGCTTGGAAGGGTTACATGTACTCAAAATAAACCTTTGAATCTTCTGATGTTTAAAAGCCTTTATATTATTTCTTCTGTCTGAAGAATAAAAGAGACAATACAGACTGGGTTAGGAAGAATATGGATAAATATATAAAGAATCTTTAGGGATAGTGGAAGGCCCATCTTATTTAATAAAGAAATCATTTTTAGTGCCTTATGCGTGATTCCAGCTCGCCTTCAAAAACAGTACTTTATGAATGGGATTAAAACTGTATATTTAGATTTCCCCATTGTACAACCCTTCCAAGTCCAGTTTCTGTGCCTTATACACAATGTTGATTGAAAATTATATGGTAAGGAGCTAGCTGGAACCCACAGAACAAAGCTGAAGATTTATGAGGCTTTGCAATCCCTTGAAAAAAGGATCAGATGTTTGTGAAACATCTTAAAGTTGGGCTTTTATGCTCTTCTCCAAAGCTTGTTTTAGGAAATTACATCTTGAAAATTTAGTTCAAATACAAAAGCAAAATCCTTTCTTTTTGAAATTGTACAATAAAACCTGGCACAGTTTTCATCAAAGGAAAATACCAGAGGCAGGAACAGAGGGAAGAGGTTGGGTTTGGCAGAAACAGAGTCCATGAAAAGAAGTCCTGGTCTTGGGGTCTTGGTTGGGGGATCTGACACCATGAACCTGGTCTTTCAACAAAATGCTAAGTTCCCAAATTCCGTAAGGTTACAGTACATCCATCATCATATCTTTTCCTTTTTGATCTTTCTCAGGACCTCTCCTGCACAGTACTTCCATTCCCTACCCCTTCTCCTGCTTCTGATTCCAGACCTGAAGTCTGTCTTCATCATTACTTTCCCCGACTTGGGATGGCTTGGCCTCACCTGGAATAAAAAGAAGAGAATCAGTTTTAACTTTTTGCGAAACATACTCTGATTTCTTTCTGAGCTAAAATTTCACATTTCCAGCTGGGGATGTGACTCCTATGAGGAAAACTCTGATACTTAGCCTCTGGTGGAATTATACAATTTTATGGATTTGCCATAGGCAAAGCTTGTGCTTTTTGCAGAGCCTAAACATCTCTATTTTTTTCTGGCCAAAACAATGCTCATGATACTGTTCTAGTTAAAAAAATTCCTGCAATTTTTTTCATTAAGGTGTTGCAAATGTTTTCTTAAACAGCAAAACTTTTAGAAGACGCATTCAAAAGCCCTTACCCTTTCTGATATGTAAGGTAACAGGCAGAATGGACCCCCTCCTATATTTGCTGAGCAGCTACTCTGAGCAAGGCAGTGGTCTCAGTAGATAGTATTTCTTAAACTCCCTTATGTCAGGGACCTATTCTGTTTGGAAGAATAATTTATATGTTTTCCTGAATTCTCTTCTTAGTTAATTGATAGTCCTTTTAAATAAATTTTTTTTTTTTAAGAATTGTGAAAAATGTATTACATTGACCTAACGACTGTAGAACCAGCTAAAGTATGGTCAGCCTTTGGGGGTGTTTGCTTTTCAACCCTGGTCTTTGTGGGAGTCTTAGGATACCCTGGAACACCCAGAAAGAGGTTAACCCATGGACTATGCTTGGTCCTAAAAGATGCCTCATGCCTTTCAAAAATCTCCCTTCCCAGCCACGCTCATCACAAACTCCAAAAAAGTTATTTAGCAGATATTTTATTTGGAGTTTTGGTTTAGCTTTATATTTAAACAGCATGGCCGACTTTCCAACCCCCACCGAATATTCCCCTGCCTAACCTTTCCCTCATTCCAATTTAAATAAGGTTATCAAGGCAAATACAGTGGGAAGAGGTACCGTAATATGAATAGCTATTATTTCTTGGATTACCCTGTGCAAGGCTGTTTTCTAGTCTCTGTTAGTCCTCATAACAACAATGATTATCCATCATTCCCATTTCAGGTAAGTAAACTGAGGCCTAGAGAGATGAACTAACTTGCTCCAAATCACACTTGGAGGCATAGCAGAGCTGGGATTCAAACACAGGCCTCTGATGTGAGCACTGCAAAGCCAGCAACTAAATGGTGACTAAGTGTTCTCTGTGGTATAAATGAATTAACTATAGGTATTTCTGAAATCCAGGTTTGAAGGTATTCTGGATGGGGAGGAAGGCAAAAGAATGAGGCAACTACATTAGCAAAGGGAGGGGAGAGGCATAATCAAGAAGACAAGGGGCAGTTAACACTGTGCACTAGAACTGAGCCTGAGCCTAAGACCAAGCGCGGTTTCTTACTTGGTAGGGACAACTGCTGATTATCCATGCGAATGGGCAAATGGCCCAGCAAGTTCAATAGAAACAATCAGGTAGCTCCATTATATTCCCTCTTCTAGCATCCTTCACTCGTATATTCTGTCTCCTGGAAGAGTCAGAGATGACAAAAATGTCTTTCTGTTAAGAAGTTGTCTGTCGTGGCAGTGCAGTGCCCGGATGGCATGACAGAGGAACAAATGGGAAACACCAGAGCTCCAGCTGATCTGCAAACTCTTTATCAGGCCAATTAACGGAAAATCTCATGACTCCGATGTGAGGAAAATTTATTTATAGTTGCATTATAACTCATGGTTGGGAAAATTTTCCAAGATTATCTATGTATTTTGTATTTAGGCATGGGGTAAGATCCAGAGGTTATTCTATTTGTTTTCCATCCCTGGGGTGAAATAGGTCTCTCTCAACCTTTGTCTCGATTCTTCAGCAGTTACTTCCATGCAATTCTGTCTGCATTTTCTGCCTCATGCCCAGCATTTGCAGGTTTCCTATCTCCGGGCAGCAGTGCTCTCATTAAAGTTACTATTTGACATCGCCATTCTCTGCTGATATTCTTGGAAGCTGTTTGAGCAATGTTTGTACAGCTGTATCCTGTGTTTTCCAATCAAGAGAGGCTAGGGAATATATTAATGAGCTTTCCACACAAATCCAGAGAACATGCCCAGGTAAGGATCATGCGGCTTGAATTTGTAATTTCACTTCTTTCTGACACAAGTCTTTAACCAGGCAAATGTGTCGATTTGGGTACCGTCAATGTCAGCAATACACTTTCCTTGCTTTTTGAATTTTATTTTCAAATATTTTGCCAGAGGCAATTAAGGCAGAGCTTTGTTTTGGAAACAGTGGAGAGTTCTGGCCAGCGCTCTGCAGGATGAGAGTGCCAGGCACAGAGTTCTCAACCAAATTTATTTCTAATGAAAAATAACAACTAGGCATACAAAATGCTCCTGAGAGGAGTGCCTGCCACAGAACTGTCAGGCAGAGCCTAGCGGGGCTCATCCACCAGCCTGGAGGGGTTTCTGATCTCTTCGCATCTGTGTGCTCACTGAGAGCAGAAAGAACTGAGAAACCGCGTGGCTAAGGGTGAGCGCAAGGGTAAGGAGATGAGATCACATGACTGAGAGATGCTGGGCAGGAGATAGGAAGTCACCAAGTGTTGAGGTTTTAGAGGACCAACTTCAGAACCAGCTGTGAGAGGCATAAGAAGAAAACTAAAATAGCAGCATGACTACTGGTAAAGCTGGATTAGAGAAGTTGGCTTGGATGTGAGGCCACAATGAGCTACCCAACAATGTATCTCAGAATTAGATTTACCAAACTGGTCATGGGCAGATCAGCATCACAAAGGCAGACCTTGCTTCTCCCTGTAAGGTTGCCACATGGAGGAGCAGACTGGCTCAGAAAAGAGAGAGCGGGGGAAAGAAGGAATGTTATCCTACCAGAGGCTTCTCCACAACATGACACAAGATGAGGTGTAACACCAGCCACAAGGCTTATCATGGCATCTTTTTAACTCCACCTCAAAGTCAAAACTACTTAGTATGGCACAGCCCACAAGGCTCTTTAAAACATTTCACACGCCTGTCTCTAGTCTTTCACGTATTTCCAGTCTCATCTTGTCCACTCCCTGACATGAACCCTGTGTTATAGTCATACTCATCTGCTTGCAGGGCTGGGAACAGCTCTGTGTCCTTTGCTTGGAATCCCTTGCTAGCTCCCCTTTCCTTCAATTCATCCTCTCAGTGTGCACACTTCACGTGTTCATGATAGCCTTTCAATACTAAATTTTCCTTTCCTCTGGAAGAATTTCCCTGGTCTACATTGGCTAATCCTTTGGAGTTTCCATCATTCCTGTGGTAAATACTGCTAGTTGTCTACCCATTTGTACCTCTCCTCTTCTTCCTCATTTAGTAGAACCCATTACGGCACAACTAAAATACTTATTTTCTTATACCATCTTGCTGACAGGTGACTGAAGCATTTATGGCCACTGAAATGTAGAAGTTTCTGGATAGAGCTTCTGGGAAATTTTTTTAAAAGGGGTAGATCAACTAGTATGCTTCTCTTTGACCTTTGTCCCTTCCCTCTTTTTTCCTGGAATGTGAACAGAATGTACGGTGCTAGTTGTGCTGTTTTGTGACCATGAGGATGGAACTCAAATCCAAAGGAGGATGGAGTGAAAAAGTAAAAAGAACTTGGGTCTGTGATGCCATGATTATGCCATGGAATCAGCCTTGGGCTGACTATCCCCAGATTTCTTGTTAAATGAGGCAAATAGATTCCCTCTTCTTAAAGCCACTGTTAACTGGATTTTGAGTTACTTGTTGCCAAATGCATTTCCGACCAATAATGTACCTGTTGTTGGGTTTTTAATTTCTACTTATTCTTTGGTTTTCATAACTAGTCTGCAAGCAATTTGACCTACTTTTTGAACTGAATGAATTTGGATTTTGAGGGGAACTTTCAATAACCTTAATTTTTAACTTTATGCAGGGTGTTGAGTAAAGTCTTCCTCCTCTCCTCAGAAAACCCTAAATAAGTGAATGCTTTTCTGTTTGTTGGTGATACATACGTACATGATATAAAATCTTGAGCTGCATTTTGAGTTTGTTTTCCTTGATCAGAACCAGCAAACTTGAAGCAGAATTTCTCTAAGACCAGAACTTCTCTGTTTAGCTACTAGCAAAAATAGCCTCATGACTCTTACTTGTGAGTGTTTATCACACTGGACACCATTTACTTTCACAACATGGTCATGAAGGGCACGCTTGTGGGGTTAGTGAGAGGACCAATTTTCAGTGAGGCCCCTCAGCAGATCATTTCTTTCTTTCAAGTTCACTCTCAGGCAGGGCATGTGGAACAATGGCAGCCACCAGAGTCACAGAATGCTGATCTCCGCAGGGCGCACCCAAGCAGAGGGAGTCTGGATGAGAGGCTCAGTCCCAGCGCTACACAAGGCATTTTCAGTATTAATTACTCAAGAATCAAGGATTGCATGCTAAGTGCACAAGCAAAGACATGGATGTAGTAATAGAGGCCCCAACATATGAAATTGGCATCTCAGCAAAGATCAAAGCTCACTTGGGATGGGACAAGAATAATGAGAAACATTATTGGATCAACATAGAGACAATTATCCTGGCCATGGTCCTTGAGTGACAATGAGCTGCAATCTAATGTTTGAATCTATTCTAAAGCTTTTTAGGTTACCGTACATGAAGTGCATATAATTAGCCTTACATTTCTCATTACAGAATGAAAGGTTGCCATTTCAACAAAGCTTTTAGTTATATTAAAAAAAGAAATCCCTGTTAAAAATCATTCTAGTTTCTTCCTATAGATACCCGGACTAGGTGGCTCTTACATGATAATTAGCACCAAGATATAGATACCTAGAGCGGGCCAAATCAGGTGAAGAGGCCTTCTGGCATAAATGTCTTAATGAAGCCCATTTTTCTATATAGCCTACAAATTAATAAAAACATTATTGAGATTTCTGTTTATTTTTCTTCTAACCATTATTCTTGGTGAGCAGACCATAACACATGTCATAATGCATAGTAGCTCTGAAAATTTGTAGTAATCTTAAATAAAATTATTGGACGATTTCCTATTCGCAGAAGTGCTTGAAACATGATTCATTGCTTTATTCGGGAGAGCTGGAATTTTTTTCCGCCAAGGGATGAAAAAGGGAAGGGACAGTGATGGATGGCAATATTTCCTGGGGTGTTTTACTTATTCCCATTTTCCCTCGGCTGTATGGGATGGATCACATTCTAAGGGTCCTGATATT
This sequence comes from Equus quagga, assembly GCF_021613505.1. Classification (NCBI taxonomy): domain Eukaryota; kingdom Metazoa; phylum Chordata; class Mammalia; order Perissodactyla; family Equidae; genus Equus; species Equus quagga. The sequence continues at coordinate 8,542,740 of NC_060286.1, forward strand.
TAACGAGTCAGAGCAAGAAAAAACTGAGCCCCATTTGTTTGTGTGCACATGTGGACTATACGCTAGGATAGATGTTCCATCACCGTTCCCTTCTTAGACATTGTATTACTAAATAGCATTTATTGGAGATCTGATTGCAGATTGATTGATTTTATCTTTCTGCTGAGAAATAACCATCCTCCTTGAAGGTTAAGAGGGATATCTGATGATTACAAGTTTAGAGTTGAAAAACCATATGCTTGTTATTTTAGAGTAAATTAGACAATTATTAACTTTACACAGAGTTATGCAAATAATGAAATGGTTTCCCTGGGTAGTCCAACTGATTTTTAGAGGAAATAATAGAGCATTCATACCCACCCATATCAATGTGCCATTGGTTCATTCTTTCAAGAGACATGGCAGACCTAGCAGGCCAGTCACGTGTACCATACAACACCTGCAACACCTCTGCTTCTCTTTCCAGCCCCCATCTTTCCGGCAGAGGCCCTGGGGGCTGTTGCGCTGTGGCCTTGGAGCTCTCACGGGACTGGAGCTCTGGGGTCTCAAGTATCTCTCTCTCTTGCTTTATTTCTCTATAGGTAACCTTTGTGAAGCCCCCACTTTTGTAAATTCCTCCTTTATTTTTATTCCTGCGCCTTCAGGGTGGCTTATGATGTCTTAATTAACGTTTTCATCTAGTCACTATTGTGACTGCTTTCCAGGGCAGTGGTAGGAAGGGAACTTTATAAATAAGGTGATTATTCCCTCAAAATCAAACCAGGCAGGATTTAGCCTCCCTTGTGTGTGTCTGCTTCTCCCTTAGAGGCATCCCCCAGCTGAAATCTGCATCAGCGAGCATTTCCTTGCACGTGTGTGTAGGCGTGGTGGGATCGCCCGACCTGTTTACTGGAGTTGGGTGACATCGTTGGATGCTGGTGGGTGGCAGCACAGCTGCTGTTTGAAAGCTGCCGCAGTGGGGAGGAAACCACACCAAACAGTAAGGAACAAACTGTACCAAGTGGGAAAAAATGGTACAGTTGACAAAACTATTCAGCAGCAGAAATAACCACAGAACCTGGACTGCATCACTGATGAGCCACCTCATTTAAAAGTGTCTGGGGATAGTAGGACCTAATGATTTTCTTTAATGTCTGCCACAGCAAGTTATCCAATGGTATCAGGTAAAGGGGATGCAAACGGCACAGGTTCACCCTTTCTCTACTCCCCACCAAAGGCATTCAGCATCCTGCCTTTCCCCTGCCCAGAGATAAGGTCCTGAGCCTGCCAGCGCTCTGGGGCTGCAAACCCTGAATGTGGAAACTGCATTCTGAGAGATCACCATATTTCCTTTGGCTTTATTTTAGAGCTGCGAAAATAATCTCAGCATCAGCAATCATCACTTCAAGGAGGGAGGAGAAGACTTATGTCATCAAATGTTTGCTACATAACTGAGTTTGGTTTTTAATTACAAAGAAGGATCACATGGCAGGGAAGTAACTGTCACTGCAGTGTCCCCTTTTCCAGTGAGTTCTGCCATTTTTGGCAAACGCTGCATCCAGTACAAAAGCTCTAGCTGAGTTATTAATCATGTTTGTCGGGCAAGCTACAATAATCTGCTGCCTGGATACAAAGCCAAGGATGGAGTCGCCGGCAGGGTGTGATGATAAAACACTTGATACCTCTCACTCTCAGGCTCCGCTCCTGCTAAGGATTAATTTTTTTTTTATCTCCATTTAATTAAAGGGGGTTAAAATGAAAGGAAGTGATTTCAATGACGTCTCATGCTCTCAGCTGTCATGTTCTTGATTACAAAGAAGTGGATGACATGAAGGCTGCTTGGTTGTAGGGTACACGGGCTGTGGGCTGCTAGAGAGAGAGAAGGACCTGCGGCTCCTACAGACAAGGGAATGGAGAATAGGACTTTGACAGTTAGCCCAAAGTCCGGACCTTTTCCCTGTAATCTCTCTCTCTTTTTCAAGGGGACTACTGATGTTCTATCAAATTCTGCTAACTGAATTGGAAAAGTAGAGTCACCATCTACTCATTGGCCGTTATTGAGGACCCTCAAGGCAGAATTAAAGTTTTTACATGCCATTATCTTTGGGAAAGCTCTGTAATCTGATTTAGAGAGAACAGCTATAACTTTTATGGTATCAAAGATTGAAGAATGATCATCAATTAAGTTACTTCAAGGACTGGGTATTTGAGAGGTCCTCTCCTCATTGCCAGAACAGTCTTAACTCCTGTGAAATGATCTCATACGCTTCACAGAATTAGAGGGGCTGCTTCTTTCATCAGAAGCAGCATTTCTCAAAGTGTGCTCTTTGGGAAACTGATTCTGTGGGTGTCAAGGGCTCGATGGTAAAGAAGTTTGGAAAATGCTGAATAAAATAAGCTTTTAGAATCTTTAATATCCCAACTAGCATTCTGAGTCCCCAAAATAAAGATATATGATAAGTATCTCATGAGATGGGGTGTATTTTATAGGGCACAGTTTGGATAAAATTGTTCTAAGGAATGAATGTACTTAAAGCTTTCCTCTTGTTCTCTATGGTCCAAGAATCTTTACTCTTTTTGGAATTGAAACCTCTACCTTTCTTTCTTACTTTCGTCTATAGTTTAAATGGCTAATGATACGATCTTTTGACTCACGTCATCTGGATAATGTGACAGTGCACACTTGCCATTTTTCTGACTGCCTAGAATCTGAATCCCCTTACTGGCTTTGGGGAACCCCCCCCCATCCCATTGTGTGGCTCTGAGTGAGAGGCCAGGAAACCTCTCCTTGTTCTAGGTCAGCAAGGTATGGGCATATGACCAAAGCTTAGCCAGTTAGATGTGCGTACCTCAGAAGGGTAAATCTTGAGTGTGTAGCACAAGGAGGGTGAGACTGGAACTGGGGCAGCATCAAGCCATGGTGATAGGGTGATCATCCCCTGTGGTGACAAAGCTCTGTTTCCTGCTTGTTTCTGAACTAGATCATCCTGAATCTTATATCCACATCTTTCAATAAATACCCTGTTTTGATTCAGACAGTAGAGTGCTCTCTTTTACATACAAGCAACAACTGACTGGTGAGAACTCAAACTAGCTATAGGTATTTGAAGTCTCTGCTCCAGACAAATGTAGTAGAAAAAGGTACCATTTGCTCTAATGGCCTGTCTTGTTTAAGGAGAGTGAGTCTTTCTGAGCTCTCTTAGCAGGAATGTGCATGAGGAGTGTTTCATTGGGTGTTAACTGCTTACTCATTTTTTTCCCCCAAGTCTTGAACCTCAACCAGAAAAGGCCAAAAATTCTACCATGGAATCCTTCAATTCTCAATTTCATAAAGAATCTACAAATTAGAAAATAAATTAGACTATGTATAATGTTTAGATTAATGTGTGTGTGCCTATGGTTGGTTTATGTCTAGGCAGAGGCAATAGAGGAGAGTGATCTGGCCAGGAGACCTGGATTCCATGCACGTCTCTCATTATCTTAGGTTACTTCTCTGCACAAGGAAGAAGGATTTCACAATGAGCTCATTATTGCAGGAACGTTGGAATTTTTACAGTCAAACAAAAGTTCACTGGTATGATTGATTTTTAGGCAAACTAGAGCTCAATTTCTTAAAAGTGAAATTAACGTATAAATTAAATTAAAAATCAAAGGTGATACAGAGCTTTATTCCCAAAAGGAGAGGTAGACCAGGTGATTGTTTTGCAAATTGAATTTTGCTGAGCCCTAGGGTTCTGGGGTAACATCTCAGGGGCAGCCTGGGGATGGCGATGGGAAGTTGGATTTTGGGCAGAGTTTCAGGTCCATCCCACAACTTCAACCAAGGCAGCTTTTCTTATTGCATTGGATTTGGATATTGGGCCTCCTATTAAAGCTTTATTTGAATGAAAGATAGAAAACCGGTAAATGGGGTGATCTCTAAGGGCCATTCTGTGGAGTAGTGTTCTAAGTCTGTATTAGCAAAGCATCCTTGATGACACTCCTTAAACTATTAATTCCTTTCATTCTTTCCGTGGTACCCTCTGCTCTCTTTGTTCATACATGCAAAAGCAATATTCTCTAAAGATCCAAGACACCTCTCCATCATTTTCACGTCTCTCCTGAGGAGCATAGGGTTTTGGATTCTGCCCATTTTTAATGCATTCCTTATATTGAAAAGATACATACAAAAGCCCTATTAATTATTAAGCAACATTTATTAAGACCCTTAAGTGCTTGGTGATAAATTGTTGCTTTCCTAAACCTGGAACAGGAGGAGCCACGCCTGTAAGGGAGTGACATTGGACTGCCAGCCACTATCTCCCAATCTGCTGTGACAGTCAATCACCCCCTCTCTGGCCCCAGCTCCCGGGCCTCCCCTAGACCCCGCCCCCTCGGCCCCACCACCATGTTGGAACAGTTGTAGAATGGAAGGAGAAAAGGAGAGAAGCTGAAATAATAAGAGGCCTAAAGTTAAAAAAAAAACAAGTTTTGGAATTTATTTTCCACCTAAACACACATATTTTCTTATTTTGTACAGTTTATTGGCTCTGCTTATTATGAATTTTCACTCTTGGTACAGCCTAACAGGACAATTTTCAGAGATCAAGTGTCCCATAAAAATTCTGTTTTATTGAAAGTCAGTGCACCTTGACCACACATAGTCCAGGCTTAGACTGTCACCTCCTCTCAATAGCCCGCCTTGATTTCCCAGGAGATGTACTTCATCCCTGTGTCCCACAGCATTAATGCAAACTCTCTGCCGGTGTTTACCCTGCTTGCCTAGTGTGTCTGGGTCCTCCCGTCTAGACTGTAAGTTCCCCGAGGGCAGGGACTATGCCTATAAGATTCGAGGCATTTCTATAGCAGTTAGCATCTGTACTGCAGCATGCGCTTCTTAGATATTTGCTGAGTTTTTGCTCCCCTGTTTCTAAGTCCCAGAAACTCACATTGGAAATGAAAAACAAGGTCTGGACTAGGCCTGCCTAGTATTATATAACCTCTGAAGTCTGTTGGTTGTTGATTTTTTTTATTGTTTGCAAGGCCTGATGGGCACTGGCAAGAGGCTTTATTGGAGACATTAGAAAAAGAGTTGCAGAATCGGCCCTGGGCACCTAACTGTTAGTGACTGTCCCATGGTCGTGCACGCCCTTTCCTCAAATGCGCCACTCAGCAGGATTCTCTGCCTTGTCCCCCCAAAACCCAGAGACTCACACAGCTCTGGGGGCCATTACCTCTTGTCTATTCCTCCCATGTCATAGAGGAGACGTGTTCTGGAGAAGTTAAATGACTTGTCCAGGGCAGCACAGATGGGGCATTCAATTGGACGGGGACTTCAATTCAGATTTAGTGACTCCAGTGTCCTTTCTCCCCACTCCACCCCCCCTGCTTACCCCCTTCCCCTGCCCCCCCTCCCCCACCCAGTGAAGCTACAGATAGTTTATGACCAAGGGTTTCTTCACAAGTGATATTAAGGGGCTGCTCCCTGGGGGCAACTGGGTGGCCAGGTATCTTTAAGTCTTGCTGCAGAAGACCGAGCCAACGTCTTAACATAAAGAACACCATTATGCTAGTTCCACTTTAGCCTTAGACATTAACTTTTACAAATTTCATTACGAGGGTAGCAAATAAGGAGAATCCCTTCCTTCCCCTCCACTGGGGTATGATAATGATCAAGAACCAGATTTCAGGTTGAAGAAAATAAGGGAAATCTGTCTGTTACCCAAACCAAAGTGGGTTCTTTCCTGGTGAGTTAAATCAGACTCTCCACCAGAAGCAATTGTCTCACAAAGTGAAGTATGTATGCGGCAAATAGGAGACCACGAGGAATCATTTCCAGAGTCATCATGTCCCCAACAAAGGGAAGCAGGGACCTTGTATTTCAGATGGGAATGAATATTCAAAAGGAAGAGGTGGGTATTTGCTTGTGCAGGCTCAGCTGGAAAACATGCTTCCACATACACTGCAGGTTACGGTGATACGGCCTAAGCTCTTCCTGGAGAGATCTGAGCATTAAAAATAAGGCACAGTCATAGGCTTCACTCTAGTGGTGAGACTTGGTCTGGTTCAAGGTGGTTGGTGATTGCATCTCCTTAACACAACGAAAGGAAAAAACCAATTAGGAACAACAGTTAAATGCTTCCAAACCCACCCTGGAGTTCCTCAGGGAAACTAGTCTGTGACACCTCCTGGAAGAAACTTTATAGGACCTGCCCATGACCCACACATGGCTCTTTTAACCCTGGCTTAAGGATAATAAACATTAATGTCTTAATTTTTAAAAATCTGAAACACTTCAGTATTTTTACTTAAATTTTTTTATTTTTAATCCTCTGTTACCCCTATAATTCTAGGATAAATATATATTTTAGAAACCTACATTTGAAAAAATTAATTATTGTCTTTTGAGAAATTTAACGTATAAGAGGAAATATAAGAATAGTGTTAGATTTTAGTGTTGTTACTCTTCAAATGTGTCAGAATCCTTTAATTAATTCTTTTTGGCTTGGTTTCCATGAAAAAACTACAAGATTCCAAGCTTACAGCTTTCTCGCCACACCCTGAGAGTCTGTTTTGAGTCTAGGATCAATAGGGGCAGATAATTCAAAATTTGTGGCCTCCATGCAAGTTGCACCTGGAGCCAAGAAAAGCTATCACTATATTTTATTAAACTTTCTATAAATAAATAGCTCTTTTTCAGTTACCAGCTAACCTACTGATGGTGTGATTTTCATCAATTCAGGGTAAGGAGTTATTTACAGCACCACTTCCCAGTGGTCTATGCTTCTTTGCGGTGGAGGGAATGCAGAGTAGGGAGCAGACGTTTTGGGAATCCACACACAAACCCTAAACCTCAAGGTATGTTCAGGGCAAACCTTACCCTTGGCCCAGAGGACCTGCCTCTTCTTCCCTTTCTCTCCCTCCCTA